>NC_143396.1:239360880-239711714 GCF_052110815.1 Crocodylus siamensis | reverse complement strand
TGAAGGATTCCCCTAGATCAGCAGTTCCCAAACTCTGCCAGATTGTGCACCACCAATTTAAAATGATACAACCTTAAGTACCACCAGCAAATTTTTGTCATATAAAGTAATTATGACAATTCTGTTAACACATATCACTGACAGGCTGTCTGCATACCACTGCTGGTACCCATCCCACAGATTGGGAACTGCTGCCCTACATTAAGCTGCCCTTCATTGCTGAATACACCAACTCCATCTGCAGATACTGCCATTGCAGTAAAAGTCATGGGCATTACACCCAAAATTCAAGCTTGAACTATTTCTATAACTATTTGGAGAGGAAAAAAATCAATATCTTATATACTATGTTGCTTAATACACTGGCTGGGCATGGTGCACCCCTGCGGCTGGGAGCCAAGTCAGTTGACAGGCTCCCAGCCACAGGGGAGACCCTGCTATACATGTAAATTAAAGTTGGATACCAACCAGTTATAAAGTTAGTACACATTTTTGATATAATAGGTACTTTGCATGTGTAACTGGTTTCAATTTACTGCACAATCAACTAGCTAATTGTGCAAGGCCAGTCATGTATAGAGGGGGCTGAGTGTCACTATGGTTCATTTTATAGAAGGAGCTAAAGTACTAATTTCTCATGCTTTATTTTGCCCCACAGTTATGTAATTTTCTCAACAGTAATTATGCCACTAGAAGGCAGATATCAAGACTGAATTGAATTCATCAACTTTCTTCCTTTAAAAATAAATTTTGTCCATTTTTATTGTTTATCTATAACTACAGGTTATTGTTTATCTATAACTATAGTTCTAAATTTTTATGACTTAGCTCATTTATGTAGGCCAGATATCTTGTCTTTTATACGTTAATATGCCAACTTAAATCCTTATTGTACTTATATGTTTTGTGGTCCTTGTAACTCTGATAGACAAGGTTCTTTGGGTAAATCTGATATCTTTTATTAGACCAACTCAAATAGTCAGAAAAATTCTTCTTTGCAAGCTTTTGGTTACAAATACCCTTCGTAAGGGAACAGAATAATGATTTAATCAGATTAAACAAGTCGTTTTCAATTCTGTAAAGACTACTAAAAGGTAATTAAAACATCTTCAACATTTAAATACAACTTCCCCTAGCAGTATAAATCTGTTGAAGTCAAAAGATCTGTGCCAATTTAAATCAGATGAGAAATTGCCTTTTGATTAGAACTGTTAGTCATCATGAAAAAGCCAAATAAATAAAAATTGGTATCTTAAGGCATAAAATACCTCTGTAATCTGCATCTCCTCTTTCCTATCAGAATGGTGAAGTGAGGGACTCCAGGGAAGAAGGAAACAGAGGTTTCATAGATTTCATAGACACCAGGGCTGGAAGGGACCTCAGAAGATCATTGACTCCAGTCCCCCGCCAGAAGGCAGGAAGTCAGCTGGGGTCATAGGATCCCAGCAAGATAAGCATCCAAATTCTTCTTGAAGGTGTTCAACGCAGGTGCTTGAACCACCTCCAATGGCAGGCTCTTCCAGACCTTGGGGGGTCAGACAGGAAAGAAATTCTTCCTTATGTCCAGCCTGAAACGGCCTTGCAGGAGTTTATAACCATTTGAACTCGTCATCCCTTGGGGTGCTCTGGTGAACATATGTTCCCCCAGATCCTGGTGGTCACCCCTGATAAACTTATAGGTGGCCATCAGATCACCCCTGAGCCTGTGCTTTTCCAGGCTAAAGAGCCCCATAGCTCTCAGCCATTCGTTGTAAGGTCTGTTTTCCTGACCTCTGATCATGCGCATGGCTCTCCTCTGGACTCTCTCAAGCTTCTCCACATCCTTTTTGAATTGTGGGGCCCAAAACTGGATGGAGTACTCCAGCTGTGGCCTCACCAAGGCTGAGCACAAGGGGAGAATGACGTCCCGGGATTTGCTCGAGAAGCATCTATGAATGCAAGCCAGTGTTTTGGTCGCTTTACTAGCTGCAGCATTGCATTGCAGGCTCATCTTGTGGTCAATGATGACCCCCAAGTCTCTTTCTTCCGTAGCGCTAGCCAGCGTAGCACTGCCACGCCAAGCCTATAAGGATGTTTTTCCTCCCAAGGTGGAGAACCTTGCATTTTTCAGTGTTAAACACCATCAGGTTCTCGTCCGCCCATTCGCTAAGCCTGTCCAGGTCAGCCTGGATCATCCTCCTATCTTCAGGTGTGGATGCTTTCCCCCAAAGTTTGTGTCATCAGCGAACTTGGTGTTCAAAAGTAGCTAAGGTAGAGGTGGCTCATGTTGAGTACACTTACTACTTCAATGAGATCTCTGCTTAATCTTTTTTTTTTCCTGGAGGAGCATAGGAGATTTCCCAGATAGGTCAATATAAGGCTACTCTCTCACATACAGATGAAGATGTCAGGTTCTACACTTTATGAAATATTAGTTGAATCAATCTGATCATATATGTAAGTATTGTACAAATCTATGGCATTTAAAAAAATCTATACTTATGAACCAATGGATTGTGGGGAAATAAATAATGTCATGTAATACTGTGTTTAAATGTTAAGCACACTTATTTAATTCAGTGCCATCCCTAGATTTAGGGGGTGAGGTGGTACAGACAGATTACCCTTCTGCTGTCCCCAGCTGACCCAAGCTCCAGGACAGGAGCAACTCCTAGGTCTAGGTCAACTGGGAACATCAGTGGTAGCAGGAATAGGGTGGAGGGGGTGAGTTCTTCCTTCCAGCATCTGCTCCTGGCCTGTGGGGGGCCATTTGGAGGGTTGGGAGGGGCAGAGAACAGACACTGGAAGAAGGAACCTGCATACTGCTTGGCCAAGTGTGGCAGTCCCTGGCAGTAGTGGGACAGGAGTGCTTCTGGAGCTGGTGATGTGGCAACAATAGCATGGTTCCCCCACTTCAAATGTTTCATCTCTGTCTGGGTCCCCAGCCACTCCTTGCCCCCTTCCTCCATGGTCTGAGGGGGGTGTCAGGCACCCGCCTTTAGCAGTCTAGATCCACACATGTCTTAATATATAATAAGGTATTTCACATATTCCAAAGCTAAGGCCTTTGTATAAAACAAAACTATCTGATAAAAAGAATATTTGTATAGTATATGTATATTTATAAATTTAGCAGGTGCACAAAGGACAACAATTTACACACTGGCAAGTTCAAATCTGAAGAAAGAGTATCTATTAAAAAAAATTTCTCTACACATCTTTGAAATCTATATCATATTTTTTTCAGTCCTTGTTTCCCCACTGAGACAGTGACATACCCTATGCCATTTTTCTATCTTGAGACTTAAATTCATACCTTTTTTTTAGGCTGACCTTTTGCTAGCAAGGACTGGCAATGTGTTACCTACAAACAACTTCCTTAAAATATGTACTGATTTAACAAGAGTTCAATATTCTTTCAGTAACTAGAAGCAATCCAACTCAACCTCCCTTTCCAGAGAAAGGAAATGGAGCAGTTTTCCAAATTTTATATCCAACAATACCTGATTAAACTTAATATCCATGCCCTCCAATGGTTTCAGAGTGAGACAAATCACAGACAAAGCAAAGACAATCCACTCCTGGCCATGGACACATCCACCCTCTCCTAATAAAGCTTGGTCTTTTTATGGCATTCAACACTATCAATCATGAAGTATTATTTCAGCTGTCAAAAAACATGGGCGATAAGTGTGGTACTGCATTACATTGGCTCTAGTTCTTCTTAGTAGATTAATTTTAAACAATTATAAAGGGAAATTATTTCTTCCATTCAAATGCATTTGGAGACTCATGAGCTTCTACCCTCTTTCTCATCCTATTCAACACTTAAGTAAAACCATTATTAGAAATTGCGAAATGTCTAAACAATACATTCAAACAAAATGCAGACAAATATACTGTCAATGACCTCTCCATATTAAATACAAATATCACAATCACCCAACTGTTCCAAAGTCTCAAACTAGTAGCAAAATGAAGAGTGACTACAACAAAACACAGAAAGACAACCTGGTATGCAAAAGGCAAATCTTTGACTAACCAGCTAGCTAATTCAGCTACATCTTTTTCAGTTGAGGGTATTAGCTTTCAGACAGGTTTTGTAGAGCCTCAGAAAATCTTCTGCATTCTACATTTTTTATTTATATAAATATATCTGTTTTTCTCTATATAGAGAGAGATATACAGATATATATATTACAAAAACCACCACAATAAATACCTTTGCCATGACAAGACTTTTAAAAAGTTGTGGCACATCTTAGGTACAGATCTAACCAAAGTGATCTAAACATTTGCGATCTATAGACTCATCTAGTGCAACCCGATGTCCCTAAAAAAAGAAATGATGTAAGTAAAGAAGCTCCATATGAGCTAACATATTGCAGTGTCCCTATTAAGTAACAGAGGTTGATGGGAACATTTCATTCCCAGCGTTCCACTGTTTCAGTATTCACTGTAAGACCAGATTTATTCTTTCATTATGATTCCTTTATTCTTTTATTATGATTACTATTCTCAGAGACCATGATTGACACTGTTCATCTGGAAATGGGTGTACCATGTGTTTTTAGGAGTTACACTAAATAATTTTGAACAATCTGGAATTTTGTTGTGGTAGTGGGGATAATGACTTTTAGGCGGTTGTGAAACTTCTGAAAATAGTTGAGAAGAACTGCAAATACTGCTGTCTTCAAGAACAAATGCATGACCCAACATTCGCAGTAGTGTTTCCATAATATTTATTACTATTAAAAAGCTATCATACCCTGATATTCAGGAAGACAGTAAAAATAAATAAATAAATAAATAAAAGCAATTAATGCCAAGCAGACTAACACGTTACAGGGGAAGAAGGTAACCTTATTTATTCAGGTCTTTTTCTCAAATGAGGCACATTGCAAAGCCTATCTTTTCACACAGGCTTTTTCCTAGAAAGATTGCTAAGTGTGGTATTTGTTTTTCATTGTGGGGTTGATGGATTTTCAACAAACTTTTAAATGATAAATCGTGTTGCATAATACAGTAAAATCCCTGTTATATGGGATACTGGCATACTCTAGTCACTGGAATTTCCGGCTGGCCAGATGGACTCATGGGGCGAGGGGAGAAAAGTTCGCACACAAATGCCACCACCAACACCCCCTGCCCCATGTGGCTACCACAACTGCACCACATCTCACCCCACGCCACCCCACCCCACCCCCACTCCACGTCTGGGCAGAAGCTCTGTGTCCTCATATAACCAGCATTTTTACATTACTGGCACCCCCCCATTCCCCACTCATGCCAGATATCAGGGATTTTACTATAGTTGTGTTTAAATATGTGCATGCATATAGAGAGAAAACAGTGAACTCTCTTTTTCTTATGGTCATTGTCCTCTATCAGAGTTGAATGTCTCTGCTGATTCAAGGATATTGATATTTGCTTACCTTTTCCTCCCAGAAGGGGTGAAGAAAGAGAATTTTCCTCCTCTTCTAGCTACCGGGTGCAATATAGCACTGACTTTCTTGCTAAATATAACATAGGTCTAAAACTTGGCAATTATCTGGCATAGTGCTTGCATCAAACTAGACAGAGTTTGTAATCTTAGATTATCCTGGATTTATGTTCTGTGATGGTGGGAGCCACTCCTGAGGCCCAGAAACACTGGGGACAAACTCTGACACTCTGGGAGATAGACCCCAGCCCTGCAGAAAACCCACCTCAGAGGCAGGCTGGGTCAACGGGCGAGTTACATGAGCCAGTGCTGCACTGGCTTTTCAAGCATCTGTCAATCAAGTTCAGCAGTGGCCGGCTGATGATGTCAGCCACGGCTGCCGCTGCAGGGGATTTAAAAACTCCAGCAGAAGCTGGGGGCACAGAGGGAGGCAGAAGGCAAGAAGCTGAGCTCGCCAGAGTGTGACTGGGCCAAGCAGTAACCGTAGATGACCCTGCCCCACAGAAAGTAGGCAAGGGCAGTGTCTGGGAGCCAGACAAGGCTCATCAACCTCAGGCTCCACAAGAATGGGCTTGGGGTTGGCCACCAACCTCAGGGCACGGGCAAGTTTTATTAAACCCTGAGCCAGCAGAGGGCACCGCAGGTACAAGCCCAGCACTGGGGTCAAGCAAGGTTGAGGACCAGGAGTGAACAACAAGCTGCAACCACAAGCCTGCACTGTAAGCAGAGGTCGAGTTGGCTGGGGTCCCTCTGCTGGAGAAGAGAAGCTGGGACCACAGGCTGGTACAGTGGCACGACAATTCCGATGGTCGGTGAGTGGATGGGGTGTAAGACAGGCAGAGCCCCAGGACCAACTGCAATGGGGCAGTGAGTACCTCAGTCTTTGGGCATGGGTTAGGAACACCACTGAACCCCTCCTTTTCAGTTAAATTCCATCAAGTCATGGCAGGAGAGTTGGGGAGCCCATCTCAGGAAGCGGAGAGATACTCACAGTGCCTACTGAGGTCGTGACAGTGGTGCATTGGCTGGGAAAGTAATCTATAGAGGATCAGTGATCCTGACTCAGGGGAGGCCACCATGGCCCATGCAGAGCTCCTTACCCAGGCAATAGGGGAAGCGCTTGGGATGCAGCAGCGAAAAGGGGCACATGAACAGGAATGGATGCAACAAAACACGTCCCTGTTTAAGATGCCTTGGATGACTAGGGATGATGATCCAGAAGCTTATATAGAGGTGTTCAAATGAACACCCATACAGACTGGGCTTGATTGCTCACAATGGACTCACCAGCTAGGGGCCCTAGTTGTTGACAAGGCCCAGGCAGCATACCAAGCCCTGTTGAGGGAGGAAGCCTGTAATTACAATACAGTAAAAGCTGCCATCCTGTACAGGCCAGAAAAATCACCTGAGAGCTATGGGCAACCCTTTAGGGCATGAAAGGCAAATGAAGTTAAGAGGCCCTGAAGCCTCATGCAGCATTTGAGGGATGCCCTGAACAAATGGCTCCCAGTGAACCGATTTGATTGGGAGGGAGTGACAGAACAAGTCCTATGGAACTGCTGCTATGGGATTTGAAGGATGAGACGCAGACATGGGTAAGATGGCACCAGACATGGAACTGTGAGGAGGCACTCTACCTCGCAGAAGCATTCTCCATCTCGGAGAATGAGCATGGCATGGTTGGGGTTTACGTGCCCTGGTTGTAAACCCCATACGGGAGGAGGAGAAGATGGGCCCCCAGAAAGGGACAGCGAGAGGCACAGAATGTTACCACTGCAGCAAGGTCAGTCACGTCTCCAGGGAGTGTGGATTGGGCCTGAGCAAACTGAGCCATGTGACAATGCCTGCCCCTTTCGCCAAGGCACAGGTTCAGGGAAGTAAAGCAGTGCAAACCCATGGACTGCAGTTTCGGGTCTGTGTCACAGGAGAGTGGATGGGAACGCCTGGTGGTGACAGCATGGATTGGGGACCGAGCGGTCTGGGCGACCTTCGACACTAGGTGTTCACAATCTCTACTCTGTGCTGACTTGGCACCAAAGGTCGGCATGAAGAGGGCCATCCCCTTCACTATGACATATATCCTGTGGGGAGAAATGTGCTTTGAAAGCTGCTACCTGCCTTTCAGGGTGATGGAGTTTCAGGGCAAGCTAAGCGTTGCAAAATTATCATAGGCTGTGAGTGGGACCCCATACATACAGTTTTGGAGTGGGTGAGAGTGACGGAAGAAGAGAGGAAACACCAGAGGGGACATGAAAGCTGTACCAGGGAAATGAGCACCCACCAGGGAAGAGATGAGGGGGCGTGCATAAACTGGAAGCAGGTGGCCAGCATGGCTCAGTTCTGGCAGGCCCAGTAGGAGGATCCCAAACTACAGCAATTGGTGGAAAAGGACTCCAGAGAAGAGACATCAGCAGGAACAGTCCACTGTGAAGGAAAGAGGGGTCTTTTATATTGGGTATAGAGGGGTTAAGGGCCTGGGATTGAGAAATGCCAACTAGTGGTACTGAGCCCATTCTGCTGACAGATCTGGTGGTTGGTGCACAACACCCCATTGGGAGGCCACCTGGGGCATAGTAAGACGAAAGCATGGATTGCCTATGACTTCTTCTGGCTGCACCTACAGGATGATGTAGAGCAAGGGGGTGCGGCATGTCCCAAGTGCCAAAGAGCTCAAGAGCAGAGGCCACTTAAGACCCCTCTACAGCTAATGCTGATAATTGAAACCCCCTTCTCACATGTGGCATTGGATATCGTGGGGCCCCTACTGAAGTCTCATGTGGGACACCAATACATACTGGTCCCGGTGGACTATGCCACGCAATTCCTAGAAGCAGTACCATCACAGCAACTCCAGAAGTGGAAGAGCTGTTAAGGTGCACTGCCCAAGCAGGGATACCTCATGAGAACCTCACTGACCAGGGAACCAATTTTATGCTGGGAGTAATGAGGGCCCTGTGTAATACCTTAGGCATTACTCATTTGAAGACATCTGTCTATCACCCACAGTTCAATGGGCTGGTGGAGAGGCTAAATGGAACGATTAAGAGAATACTCCAGAGGTGCACACAGGAGGACCCACATAAGTGGGAAACAGCACTAACGCCACTGTTGTTTGAACTACGTGATACACCACAGGAATCAACTCAATTCTTACCATTCCAGCTCATGTACGGGCACAACCCGAGAGGATTGCTGCATATGATCAGTGAAGAGTGGGAGAGACCGGTGGAACCCAGGGTCACAGCCAGAAGTTATCAGCAGAAATTACAGGAACAACTACAGAAAGCATGAGATCACTACCCAGAATCTACGAGAGTCACAAGAACAGCAGAAGGCCCAGTAGGATCACAGGGCAAAGCCGCGAGTGTTCCAACCAGGGGATATGGTATTGGCTATGCTTCCTATGTCCATAAGCAAACAACTTACAAAGTGGCAAGGACCATTCAAAGTGGTCAGGCACGTGGCACCAGTGGACTATGAGGTGTTTAAGCCTGGACACCAGCAGCAGCAACAAATTTACCATATCATCCTTCTCAAGGAATTGAAGACTACACAGGGTTGGATGGCACAGCATGAAGAAGAGGTTGGGGAGTTAGGATCCCCTTATGTGGAATTAAGGAGCAACAAGTTACCAAAAGTACAGGTCCAATTTGGGGAGGGTCTAAATGCTGGACAACAACGTGAATTAACCAAGTTGGTGAAAGCCTTCCAGGATGTGTTCCAGGAGATCCCCGGCCAGGCTAGAGGAGTGGAGCATGAGATTAGGACCCTGCCCGGGGCACTAGTTAGAGAAAGGTGACGACCCATACCCTAACAGCTATAAGAAGAGGTCTGTCAAGAAACAGACAAGATCCAGAAGCAAGGTATCATCTGCCCATCACAAAGTCCCTGGTGCAGTCCCATAGTACCCATTGCCAAACCCAATGGGTTTCTCCAATTGTGCATCGACTATCAAAAGCTAAATGAGTTGGCAACTTTTGACACATTCCCCATGCCTCATGTCGCCAACTTCCATCCACCACAGATCTAGCCAAGGGATGGTGTCAAATTCTGATGCACACCTTGCTGGGGTCATTTTGACCCCAGTACTCTTTCCTGCCATGGCAGGGGATTGGACTCGATAATCTACTCAAGTCCCTTCCGGCCCTAGAAACTATGAAACTATGATGAAATCATCAGATTGTGCCAAGACTGCTTTTGGAATGGCCTGGGGCTTATTCGAATTCCTACATATGCCGTTCGGGTTTAATGGAGCTGCAGCTACTTTTCTATGGCTGATGGACTCACTACTGGCTCCACATGCGGCTTACATAACTGCTTATATTGACAAGATAGTCATCTTCATAATAGACTGATCACAACACCTCCAGGCCCTAAAATCAATCCTAGAAGAACTAAGAGTGGCTGGGATGATGGGTAACCCCAAGAAGTGCAAACTTGCTGGTCATGTGACCAAATACTTGGGATTCTATATAGGGCAAGGAATGATCGGGCCCCTCAAGGATAAAGTTGAAGCAATATGCTGCTTCCAAGAACCATGGAACCAACGGCAATTACGGTCACCCTTGGGGTTCATCAACTATTATAGGAGATTCACCGCACTTCGTAGACCTAGAGGCACTCCTAATGGATGCCCTGTGAGGCGAATCCACAAAGGCACCACAGTGGACTTCCAAAGTGGCTGAGAGCTTTGAGAAACTAAAATAGGCAATGTGTGGGGAAGTAGTGGTACATACCCTGATTCTGCAGCACCTTTTATCTCGCAGACAGATGCATCCAACAGTGCACTGAGAGCAGTTCTGCTGGAACAGCGGGAAAGAGAAGAGTGTCCCATGGAGTTTACTAGCTGTAAGCTTAACATGGCTGAGAGCAGGTATGCAACCATAGAGAAAGAGTGCTTGGCAATTCACTGGGTGATAGAGTATTTTAGATACTAGCTATTGGGCCAGGAGTTGTTAGTAGGGACAGAACTTGCACCATTACAATGTTTAGTGAGATCCTACATAGACAACACGCAGATAATCCTCTGGGCATTGGCCTTACAACCATTTAAATTCATGATAGTGCATCACTCTGGCAAAGACAACCTCATGGCTGACTTTCTTTCTAGGTATATTAGTCAGGATGACTCTGTCAAGGAAGTGAGGCGAGTGCACTAGGAACACCACCAGTTGACAACAGAATACCAGTGAGATGTCATGACACCACAAGGCAGCTTAAGCAGGGATGTCTGTGGCAGCAGGAGCTGCTCCCAATGACCAGAAGTGCCGTTGACAAACCCCAGCACTAAAGGAGATAGACCCAGGGACTCCGGCCCCGCAGAAAACTTATCTGAGGCAGGCCAGGTCAACAGGTGAGTTGTGCAAGCTGGTGTGCTGCACCAGCTTTTCAAGCATCTGTCAATCAAGTTTGGCGGTGGCCGGCTGATGATTTCAGCCGCAGATGCCACTGCAGGGGATTTAAAAACTCTGGCAGAAGCCAGGGGCAGAGGGAGGCAGGAGGAAAAAAGCCGAGCTCACCAAGTGTGACCTGGCTGAGCAGTAATCATAGATGGCTCTGTCTTTCAGACAGTAGGTGAGGGCAGTGTCTGGGAGCCAGACAAGGCTCATCAACCCTAGGCTCCACATGAATGGGTTTGGGGTTGGCCACCACCCCAGCACATGGGCAGGGTTTATTCTCTGAGCCTGCAGAGAGCACCACAGGTACAAGCCCGGCACTGGGGTCAAGTTAGGTTGAGGACCAGGAGCAAAGAGCAGGTTGCAACCACAAGCCAGCACTGTGAGAAGAGGCCAAGGAGGTTGGGGTCCCTCAGCTGGAGAAGAGAAGCCAGGACCACAGGCTGGCACAGTGGCTCAACAATTCCAGTGATCGGTAACTGGATGGGGTGTAGGGGAGGCAGAGCCCCAGGACCACCACAATGAGGCCACGAGTACCCCGCCATCTCCAAGCCTGGGCTAGGAACACCACTGAACCCCTCCTTTTCAGTTAAATTCCACCAACTTGTGGCAGGCGAGTTGGGAGTCCCATTCCAGGAAGTGGAGAGATACTCATTGTGCCTACCGAGGTCATGACATGTACACTTAGATTGTGTTTGCTGAGACTGTAGTCCATTGCTATAGCATAAATATATTTTATACCTGTTATGACATATGACAGTCCAAATTGCATTACATTATCACAATTTTTTTCTTAAAAATGGGAAAATTAGCTACTCTATATCCTACCATACATAATGTCCCACAAGCTAGGAGTACAAGCTTTGAGGTTGATATTAACACATGCTATTTCCAAAAAGAGAATGTTTTCTGATTTTGCTATAACTATTTTGAATGCAATTCAGATCCTAACTGTATCCAGCAAGTGATGTTTTTCTGTCAGCCTGAGGTCAGAAGGACATTCTCATGGTATATTTAACATTTTTAATTTTTTTCCTTGCAGAACGGTTGGCAGGATCATGCAAGATCTCTACAAAATTAAAGTGATGCACTGCTGAGTGATTTGTTGAGCCTGGGGAGTGAATATCTGTTAGTTGTATGAACTACCTACACTTTTTAGCTGGCAGCTGTGTACTTCTGCCAGTGCACATCAATCCTGACCTGTAATACCTTTGTTGTTACAGTCTATTGTGAGAAGTGTGCCAGTTTTGTCCTGAAACATATGGTTTTGTAATGGCAACAAAAGTTCATGACTTTAAACATTAAACCACCAAACTTTATTTTCCTCATTCTATCGTACTTATTAGATCTATACAATAAAATAAAATATGAAGCATGTACTAGTTTATTCAGGAAAATAATTGTATATGCTTTACTTGAGTTTTTCTGCCAACAGCTTTAAAAAGAGCTGAGCAGCCTGCATACAATATTGCCTGTATAGATTTTGAAACACAGTCAAGTCAATTAGAAACTTTTTGTTTTTGAAAAAGGGCATTTACAATGATACGGGATCTGTATCTGAGCTTTAAGTTTAAAAATATTATGCATAAATAAATTCTTTTTTCACAGGACACTTCTATCCATTGGTTTTATACAGTATACATTAAGCAAGAACAATTATGCTTTTGATTTTAAATGGTCAGATTTCTGAAAAATAGAGATGCACTTTCAGAGAAGTCAAGGATGTTTAACATATGTATAAATGAAAACCAGGATATATTTAAAAACTGATTCTGAGAAACAACATTCTTGACAAAATAACATCAGAGATGCGTAGTACAACTCTGGCTTTAAGGCTTAGCAGCAGGGAAGCTCTCAAAAGAACTTCGGCTCAGTTTTGAAAAAAAACAACTAAACTTCCTTTGAAAGGATACATATATGGGCTCTCTTCCTTTTCTTTTCTGTTAGGTGGTGTGGAATTCTTCTCCGTATAATGTATTATGAACTCATCATTATAATCTGCAACTACTTTCCAGGAGCACAATAAGTAATAAACTAGTATTGATTTTTTCTCATTCTACCCAGAAGGAGATCTGTATGTAGAAAGAACTGCTTTTCTTAAGGAGTTCTTTACATGTACATATTATAAGTTCATGGTACAGAAGACAAGGTCAAAGAACTACACCTTACTCGCAGAAAACAAGGTGGTAATGTTCATATGAACTTTAGTTCCCATGGCAGTTCATCCCAAAGTTTGGGACAGGTCCTGAGAAACTTGTTTTCTGCAGAGAGAGGCTTTATCCTTATGGTTGAAAGAACCACGGTTGCAGAGGAGAGTTAATATGTACTATGCTAGAGGAGAGTTAAGGACAATACTTTTCATTCCAGAGCTCTAGGGGATGCCTTAGCCAAAGCCACTGACCACCTTGGAAGATAATGATGAAAACTTTGAAATTGACATAATATAATGGACCAACAGAAACAGCAGAGGACAGGAAGGAAGTGTTTAGAGTATCTCCTGTTGCTAATTATATATATAACAGCATTACATATTAGCTAGAGCCTTCTAAGGGGAGGAGGCAATGGTTTCAGGCCCAACTACCATTGTACTCCAGATGGGCAAGAAAGGTAGACAACTGAGATCAGGTCTTTATCACCCAGAAAGAGGTGGAATCTCTAGGCAAACTGAAGAGATATTAGATAATTTTATGTAAGTGTAGCATCAGTGAGGATGTAAGAATCAAGAATAAACCTTGGCTTGGAACTGATCAACTGAAAGTGTGTATCTTCAACCAAAGAAGGTAGCACCATGACATCAATAACCAGTCCGCATTTGGTTTTAACTGAAAAGATCCTTCTGAGGATGGAGGTCTTGTTTCCTATTATTATTTCTTCAAGGTGCCCTTCCCCAAAACATCAGGCCTCAGGGGAGGAGCACCTAGGCCAAGGGTTAGTGAGGATCTAGTCAGGGAACTTCTGGAGGGACTGGATGTATTTAAACCCAGAGTGCTGAGGGAATTAGCTGAGGTTATTGTGGGACCCCTGGCACGGCTTTACGAGCACTCATGGTGCTCTGGTGTGGTGCCAGAGGACTGGAAGAGGGCCAGTGTGGTTCCCAAATTCAAAAAGGGGAGGAAGGAGGACCCAGGGAACAATAGGCCAATTAGTCTTACCTCAATCCTGGGTAAGCTTTTTGAGAGAATAATTCTGGCACATGTCCACGAGGGGCCAGCAGGGGAGATTATGCTTAGGGGCAACCAACACGGGTTCATTACAGGAAGGTCCTGTCAGACCAACCTGGTGGCCTTCTACGACCAGGTGACCAAATTCTTAGATGCAGGGTTAGCAGTGGACATAGTCTTTCTGGACTTTCAAATGGGTTGCCAACTGGCTGGAGGGCTGCACCCACAGAGTGGTAGTGGATGGGTCATTTTTGAGTTGGAGGGATGTGGACAGTGGGGTTCCACAGGGCTCGGGCCCGCACTGTTCAACACCTTCATCAGCGACTCGGATGAGGGGGTAAAAGCACTCTGTTCCAATTTGCTGATGACACTAAGATGTGCGGGGATGTGGGCACGTTAGAAGGAAGGAATAGGCTACAATCAGAGCTAGACAGGTTACAGGGGTGGGTGGAAGAGAACAGGATGGGATTCAACACTGACAAGTGCAAGGTGATGCACCTAGGGAGAAAGAACCAGCACCGTACTTACAGGCTGGGGAACTCCCTTCTCATCAGTGCAGAGGCAGAAAAGGATATTGGAGTCATCAGTGATGCCAAGATGAACATGGGCCAGCAGTGTGAGGATGCAGTCAGGAAGGCCAACCGCACCTTGTCATGCATCCACAGATGCATCTCAAGCAGGTCCAAGGAGGTGATACTCCCCCTCTATGTGGCACTGGTCAGGCCACAGCTGGAGTACTGCGTCCAGTTCCGGATGCCGCACTTCAGGAGGGATGTGGACAACATGGAGAGGGTTCAGAGGAGAGCCACTCACACGATCAGGGGGCAGCAGGGCAGGCCCTACGAGAAAAGGCTAAGGGAGCTGAACCTGTTCAGCCTCCGCAAATGAAGGCTGAGGGGGGATCTAGTGGCCTGTTACAAACTAGTCAGAGGGGACCAGCAGGAATTGGGGGAGTCCTTGTTCCCCCAACACTACCAGGAGTGACTAAAAAAATAACAGTCACAAGCTGGCAGTGGGTAAATTCAGATTAGACATCAGGAGGTGCTACTTCACTGTCAGGGCGGCTAGGATCTGGAACCAACTTCCAAGCGAAGTGGTGCTGGCTCCTACTCTGGGGGTCTTTAAGACAAGGCTTGATAATCACCTTGCTGGGGTCATTTGACCCCAGTACTCTTTCCTGCCATGGCAGGGGGTCGGACTTGATTATCTGCTCAGGTCCCTTCTGACCCTACTATCTATGAAACTGTCAAATGGCTGTCTGTCAAATGCTGCCAACAGATCCAGGAATATGACATTGATTGTCTGCCTACCATCCATTGATAGCAGGACATCATCCATCAGTATCACTACCGTAGTTTTCAACCCACATGCTGGCCAGAATCCAGACTGTGCTGCAACTAGGACATTAACTTATTTCAGCACCTGTGCTACAATCAGAAAGCAATTGTCTCAGTACAAGCACATGGAAAGAATGTAAGGTTCTTTGCATTTTCTCCCTACCCACCCAAACAGGGCCAGCCACTGAATGACTTGACAGAATTAAAATTGCATGAAGCAATGTTCAACAGGTCAACTTCCTATATATATATATGTCAAGTGACATTTAATAAATAACTTCCCTTTCCTTAAATAAAAAGTATAATTTGACCTTTATGAGCCACCACTTCCTTTAGCTAATTAAAATAATTCTACAAAAGTTTCTCCTCCAGAAATCTAACCCAAGCCACTGCCACACATTCTGCATGTAACCAGCACTACGACAAATCAAATCAAAACAACATCAAAAAACTTAGTTGCAGCAATATTAATAGTAGGTTGAAAGATAACACAGAAGAATTCAGACACACAAAATAAAATGCCGTTTGAGAGAATTTCTGCAACCAATAAAGAATGCCGTATATTTAGCTTTCTTTTGCACAGGAAATGGTAGAGGCAAGAAAGAAATACAAATCGTCAATAAAAATGAGAAGTCTAGGAAATATAACTTATAAGGAAAGATTGGGAGAATTGGTATTGTTTAGTCCGAAGAAGAGAAGACTGAAGGGGGATCTGATAACACTCTTCAAATGCATAAAGGTTAGTAATAAAATATTGGAACTATGGGCTCTGAGGTGGGAAAGGGGTGTGCTTTAATTGGAGCAGCTCTTAGAGCTGTTCTAATTACAGTGCTCACAGTGTCATGTGTATTCAGCATCTTGGGCTTCAAAACGGCAAGCTTTAGTGAAAGCACTCCCCCCTCAACAATTTTGAAATGTGGGCACACTGAATACAATGACGTGAAGGCTGCTGGAGCGTGCTAATCAGCACACTCCAGCACAATTGATCAATCAAGTCTGCTCCAATGGTGGCTAATTAGCATACATCTCAGCAGAGGTCCGTCACATGTATAGGTACCCTATAGGTAGGATATGTGCAAGGATCTTTTAAACCAGGGGTTGTCAACCAGGAGTACATGCACCCCCGGGGGTACTTGGAAAGGGGCTAGGGGGTACGTTCAGGTGGGTGGGGATGGAGCGCTGCCACCCACTGCTCCGCGCTGCCACCTCCCAGGAGAAGGGTTGGGGAGGCAGGGCAGTGGCTCCCCTCTGTGGGCTGCACAGGGGCCACCTGAACATATTGGGAGCTCACATGTGGTGGCCGCTGCTGCCATCCACCACCCCACCCTGCCACCACATGCAAGCCCTCCCCCAATCTTAAAAAAGATTGAAAATCCATGTTTTAAATTCTCAGGGCAGCTAAGTATTGGAACAGATTACTGAGCAAGGCTGTGGCATCTCCATCAAAAGCTTTTAAGAGTAAGTTAGACAAACATCTGTGATGGTTGATATGGGCTTGATCTTGTTGTAAGGAGGAGTGCCATGCTTTCGTATTTTTCTCTCAATCCATTATTTGGGGTACTCAACCCACAGCCTGTGGGCCAGATCTGGGTTACAGCACCTTGTCAGCCAGCCCATAAGGCTCCCCATGGGTCTGGGAATTTGGTGGTGGGGAAATAGTGGCACCATTCCCTTGCTGCCAGATTTCCAGACCCATGGGGAGCCCCAGGCCCTGTGCACCAGATTAGGCACCCAATCCCAGCATGCAGGGCCGGGCAGAAGAGGAAACAGTGCTAAGACCCATGGCCCAATCCTGGTGCAGGGGCATGAAGGGGGTAGTGGGGGGCCAGAAGGGGGTAGTGCCAGGCCTTCATGGCCCAATCCCAGTGTATGGGATCAGGGGGGCTGTGCCAGGCCCCTAGGATCCAAGCTTGGAGCGCAGGGACAGGAGGGGGAGGTGCCAAATCCCCAAGGCTTTATTCCAGCACACAGAGGATTACAGTGTGCAGTGTTGGGGCCCAATCCCAGTAAGTAGGGCAGGGAAGAGGCAGTGCTTAATCCATCCGAGGGAATGGCCCCACATCGTTTATCTGGCCAGCAGGGCTAAAAGTTTACACACCACTACATTATATCACATTTCATTCACTTTGTTTTAAATGTAAATTTTGAAAATATTAAGTATTTCATAAATCCTGCTTTGTTTTTATGTGGTAAATAAGATTTTAGAGCTTCACAAGGGAATTCAATGTTCATGTATTTAGGAACTGACTTTCCTAAGAAAAATTCTGGACTTGTTCTCTTTCAAAATTAAGAAATTCCAAATACCTGGAGATGTTGTAAGTGTTGTAGTTGCATACTAGAAAGTATACAGAAATATACCAGCATTGTAAGTACTTCTTGTTAGAATTATAGCACAGAAGCTCAAGAGGCTTTTCTTAAAATCTCAACAAGAAATAGTTGTCCCTTATCCTGCCTGACAATCACAGAATGAAAGAGTTGCCGTATTTTCAGTTTAGTTGAACACTGTTGCATGCAGAAATTTTAAAACTGAAAATGTATATACTCATTTTTGTATTTTCTTAAATCAGAGTAATCCAACTGTAAGCTACACATGGCTTGCAAGGGGTTGAGTTGCAGCCCCTGGGCTCCTGCCTGCCTGCTGCTCTCCAAATTGCTCTGGGTGTAAAAGCACCAGAGTCTCTAGGCTTCCCCTCCCTCCTATGGCTTTAGCTGCCAGCACCCAAACCAGGGGTGGGGCAGTGTGGTGTTGTATGAGAAGCTGAAGGTGTACCTAGATCCCTGCAGTCCAGCAGTGACATAAGGGGCATCAGAAGGCAGTATGTTCTTTGTTCTATAGCTTCAGATGCCTGTGGCTCACTCTGGTGTGGCCCATGGGGGGTTCAGCCCCTGGCCACTTATAAGTTGCACAGCCCTGTTTTATATCATGTCATAAAGGCAAAAAGGCCAGACCTTAGTTTTTGTTCTTTTTTCCCATTGATATGAATTCGCCCAAAAGAGGAAAACCAAATTTTATAACTAGTCATTTCAGTAAAGCAGTAAAGAATTCACATGAAAGAATCAAGATTGCTTACCTTGACTGACTGACTGTAAGGTCCTATGTTAGCAGGTGCCCAGTGAGAAATGCTCTGTACATGCATGACCTGCTTTTCATAACAGGCTGTGTCATCAGTCGTAAAGTCACAGCTATGTGCAAGGCAGTCAATCCAAAACAGTATTCCATCAGGCAATGGGACCTCTACACACACTCTAAAAAATAAGCCAAGTCAATATGAAAGGTTATTTACCAAACTTAAGAACTGACCATCAATGTTTTTGTCTGTTGTTACTATGTTACAGACTTCTCTGTTTCACTTATAGCACAAAAAAAACAATGATTTATGATTATTAAGAAACTTGTAGTATAATATTGCAAGATTCTACTTGCCAAGTAGTATAATATTACAAGAATCTACCTGCCAAAAAGTAGAATCTCACCTGCCACAGGCAAGTGGAAACTTTCTCTCTATGACAGTCATCATAAGGATGGATAAATAGATTATCTGCTTGGGCTGGTAATTTTTCAAAACAATTTTGCAAATTTACTATGGATCCACACTCTTGGGTTTGTGCTTCTAGCATATTACTAGCAAAAACTTCCATAGCTGCGTTTCTGTACATAATGCAATTTGGCAGCCATGCAAACTGCCAAATAATGTTTATTTTTGGCCAAAATTCAACATAAATCTGTTTGTATCATATAAGGAATCATACAATTTTTTTCAGCAATTTTTATATCTGTTATTTTATGACTTTAAGAAGGGATGAGGGATTAAGCAGCCAGCTATGCAAATGTGGAAGCAAGAGACATACAGTAACATGAGAAGCAGAAGAGGCTAAAGCAGAGAAAGGAAGCAGGAAAGGTGTCACTTAGAGTATTTAAAATATCAGTGTTCAGAACTGCTCTTGTTCTGCTGTAGAGCTCTACAGGTAGGAACAGAACTTTGGTCTAAAGCCACAAAAATACTGAATTCCACCCTGTAGTGATTTAATACCTGATTGACAGTCAGGGCCCCTTTACATATGCAGCCACAATGGGATCCCATCATGCTCTATCGCTGGTGCCGGGGGCCTCAGTTTGTTCCCCATACTGCCTTTACTGCAGACCCAACAGCCGACAAGGGCTGTAGGGAGTGTAGCAGGGGGCAGCTCCAGGAACACTGACCTCATTGTGAGAATCACCATTTGTGCGGCTCACAGAGGGAGGATTGCAGCAAAGGCAGCGTTCCCCCACTGCAAGCCCTGCAGACAACATCTCTCCTGGGCTCACAATGGTGGCAGTGAAAAGAACACTGCCCTTGCTGCAAGTCTTGTGAGATTCCTGGCTCCCATGTGCAGCAGTGTGGGGGATCACTGCTGCCACTGCAAGCGCTATACCTCACAAGGTTCACAGTAAGGGCAGCGTTCTTCTTACTGCCCCTACTGTGAGCCCCACAGCTGGGAATGCTTGCAGGCATATGTGGATTAATGCACAGGTCAGCTGGGTTTGGGCCCAGGGGCCCCTGCCTTGGCACGGACAAAATCGGGGGCTAGGCTGGGCATGTGCAAAGCTGTGGGATGCGGCTGCTGTGTGCTGCTGCAGCTGAACTGAGCTGTGGTGGAGCAAGGGCCCCCCACCTACACCTTGGTCTACATTGGTCACACCCAGAGAGCAGTGGCTCCATACCCCTGGCACCAGCTCCCGCATGGACCTGTGGGCAGGGGCAGCCATGGCTCCTGTCCCAGGACAGTGTGTCCTGCTTTGGCTGCTGCCCCTACTGCACCAGCTAGGGACAGAGCCCAAAGCTGCAGGGCAAGGCATGGGTTGGGGGGGCCCTGGGCTGAGGTGGGGGGCCTGGTCCAGGGCCCCAGTGAATCTTAATCTGCCCCTGCCTGTAGGGGGGAACAGCATTCTCCATGATGTAAGCCCTGCAGCTGACAACACTGACAATACTAAGAGCCTTCTCAGCTGTGAGGCTGGCGGTGTGTGGTGCACACCTGTGGCTGGGAGCCCACAATGCTTTTGCCTCTACTGGCACCATTCATTCTCAGCTTAGAAACCACACCAAGGAATCAAATAGTGTTACAGTCAATTTTACATAGCCACATGTTTCTGAGTCTGTCAGAGAACTCAGTGCTCTTTTACAACATGACTCAGGAAGCCTTGATAGGTAATTTAGATCTAAATTGTCATATTGTACCCAGGTTGATATCCATAAATATAACAAGTTAGGGCTGTGGATCTGTTATAGCATGCACGATCCTAACATAAGTATAACTCCTGTAAGTAATTTTTGCTTTTATTCCTCATCAGTTTTAACCCCTTATGGATTATAAGTCCTATAGTTTTCTGGTCCTGAATTAAATGAGAAGTTTTCTTATTATTATTTTCAGGATTCAAATAAGCCAGAAACCTCATCACTGAATATGGGGCAGAGTTTAATTATGAACTTCTTGAGGAAGCTCTCAAAGAACTGTGACTCAGTTATGGTACTTCCTTTGCTCGTCTCTTCCATCATCTTGGAAATAAGTTGCCATGGTTCTTTATGGGATATAATTTTAGTTCCCTCAGGCTGTGTTGGCTCAGGTTTGTGTTATAATTCCTTGATGAATATGCTTCAAACAGGTCAACAAAGACAGAGCCACTAAGAATAAACACAACTGTACATTCTCCAGAAGACTATGGGATTAATTCCCTTTGACATCTCCATTCTTCCATGCCTCCAAAATTAAAGTTAAGAGCATATAATACGAGGCATAATAGTATTAGTGACAGACAGGGGGAACAAGGCTAATCTACTCAATGAGTTTTTTGCCTCAGTGTTCTTGAACAGGGGTCAAGATAAGTCTCCTAATGGGCTCTTAGACGGGCATCAGAGGGACACCAGCCTATCAACTGTCTATGCTGACTTGGTGCAGAGCCACTTGGATGAACTGGATACGTTCAAGTCAGCAGGCCTGGATGAGCTTCATCCAAGAGTACTGAAGGAATTGGTCGGTGTCATAGCAGAAGCACTGGCACGGCTGTTTGAGTGCTTGTGGCGCTTGGGTCAGGTCCTGGAGGACCGAAAAAGGGCTAATGTGGTCCCTATTTTCAAGAAGGGGAGGAAGAAGGATCCAAGTAATTATAGGTCAGTCAGTCTCTCCTCCATCCTTGGAAAGGTCTTTGAAAATATTATGAAAGATCAGATCTGTGGGAGTCCAGTGGGAAAAATAATGCAGCAGGGAAACCAACATGGATTTGTAGCAGGTAGATCATGCCTGACCAATCTGATTTTGTTTTATGACAGGATCACAAAATGCTTAGACACAAGAGAAGAGGTGGATGTCATTTTCTTGGATTTTAACAAGGCCTTTGACACAGTATCTCAACCCATCCTCATAAATAAATTAAGAGGCTGTGATATAGATGTTTACACAGTCTGGTGGGTGGCAAATTGGCTTAGCAGTCGCACCCAGAGTGGTAGCAGACGGGTTGGTATTGACCTGGATGTGGGGTGTGGGGTCATGCAGGGTTCAGTCCTTGGGCCTTGTACTCTTCAATATCTCCATCAGTGACTTGGATGTGGGTGTGAAGTGTGCTCTCTCTAAGTTTGTGGATGATACTAAATTGTGGGGTGAAGTGCACACTCAGGAGGGTAGGGAATGATTGCAGGCAGACCTGGACAGGTTAGAAAAGTGGGCAGTACACAGTAGGATGCAGTACAACAAGGACAAATATAGAGTGCTGCACCCAGGGCACAAATATATCCAACACACCTACTGGCTGGGAAGTGACCCTCTCAGCAGCACAGAAGCGGAAATGGATCTCAGAGTCATAGCAGACTCCAAGATGAACATGAGTTGTCAGTGAAATCATCAGCAAAGCTAACTGCACTTTATCATGCATCAGCAGATGAATGACAAATAGACTCAAGGAAGTGATACTTCCCCTCTATGTGGCATTGGTCAGACTGCAGTTGGAGTACTGCATCCAGCTTTGGGCGCCATACTTCAAGAAGGATGTTGATAGACTTCAGAGGGTCCAGAGGAGAGCCACTCATATGGTCAAGGGCTTACAGGATAAGCACTGTGAGGAGAGACTGGGGAACCTGGACCTCTTCAGCTTCTGCACGAGAAGGCTGAGAGGTGATCTTGTGGCTGCCTACAAATTCCTTAGGGGGACGCAGCAAGGGACTAGAGATTCTCTGTTCACCAGGGCACCTCTTGGGGTAACAAGGAACAATGGTCACAAACTGACAGACAGCAGATTTAGGTTAGATATCAGGAAAAACTTCTTCACGTTAAGGGTAGCCAAAACCTGGAATGGGCTTCCAAGGGAGGTGGTTCTCTCCCTTACCTTGGGAGTCTTTAAGAGAAGGCTGGATACGCATCTGGCCGGGGTCATCTGACCCCAGCACTCTTTCCTGCCTAGGCAGGGGGTCAGACTCGATGATCTGTTGAGGTCCCTTCCAACTCTAGCATCTATGAATCTATAAGGCACATGAAAATACAGGCTGTGCGTGCTATCAACAATAAAATGTGCAGTGGAAATGCCTATTTTTATTGATATATATCTCTACTGCACACATTTATTAGGTTGCCTACATTATATAAATATTTGGAATATAAATATATGTAAACAACTTATTATTAAAAAACCCATTAGTCAGCTTCATAGTAAAGCACACGTGTGGATGCACCCAAACAGTGTCAGTGGAATAGCATCTTGTCACATCAATGTCTTTCAAAGATTTATTTTGGTACAGTTGCAGTACTACTTGGGTGACCATTACTAAACAATACTGTTCTAAAAGTCTTGCTTTTTTCTTTAATATATGGCGTGCTCATTAGTTCATCTGATTGGTTCATAAACAGAACAGAACACTTTTAAAGAATTTTTACTGATTGGTCAAAATAAGGAAAAATATGGTATTTTGGCTTTCAAATAGAGTTTTATGTTATCTTTTTAAACTTATAATATTTAACCTTTTCCTTTTTCCCTTCCTGTTTTTAATTATATTCATGTTTTTCAGCTGGTATTATTTTTCAATCTTGCTTCAAACATGTCAGGTATAAGGAAAAGTAAAAGGACAAATATCAAAAAGTCATGCCCGGCATGAGGCAATGCAAGCTCTCAGTAGTATTCAGACTGGTAATAAAGCAATAAAGATGGAAAAACAGATTATATTTTATCTTTATTATAGTCCTGCTATGTTGCATAATCCCTATTATATATTGTATAATTCTTCCCCACTCTGTAGCAAATGCAAGCTTGCAACTTAATTCCATTATTTCTCAACCTCTTCTCAACTGACTGAATTTTGGGATAAAGTACAGGAAGATTTTGTAAATCACGGGGCATGACATTAATAAGGATGCATGGATATTTATCTGAAGGAAACTTTCAAAGCAATGAGACCCACACAGATCCAATTACTAGCAAAGCTGTTCCTAAGTAGTGGGAAATGAATCTTGTTAACTTGAATAAATAATACGACCCTAACTTTTACACAATGGGGAAAAAGTAAAGAACTTACTTTTTTTAACAGATTTTATTCAGCACTAAAAATAAGTATCATTTTATGAACTGTAGAGGCTTTTAACTTTATTTATTAATATTTTAATTTATGGAAAGGAGGGAAGAAGGTAATCATTAAAATAATAAATTCAGAGAATACCAAATTCAGTATAATGAAAATGCAAGTGTGCTTGATCTGGGGAATTATAATCCCTTACACAGATGTTCAGTGGGAGGGAAAAACTTGAAAACTAACAATGATGAAAGAGAGATAGTGGTGACAGTGGCCAGAAAGTTAGACAAGAGTCTGCAATGCAATATAGCAGCCAATAAAAAGATCAATATAATTTGGTAGAGTGTACACACAAGCATCAGATAAAAGAACAAGGGAGAAACTATTCCAAACTCTACAGCTCTAGTGTGACTGAACCTACAATATTGTTTTCACTTCCAAGAACTTAATTGCAAAAGCCACTGACAACCTGAACAGAATATAGCAAAGTGCAATCATAATAATAACAATAATAATAACGACAGCTAACCTTTGAGGAAAGATTAAAAGACCTCAATAAAAATTACATCACCTAAGGCCTGATCCTGAAAGAAGTTGACTTACAAAGCACTAAAACACCCTTCAACTCAAAGTAGATAACTGGGATTTAGAGTTTTCAGAGTTTTAGAGTTTGCAAATTTAATCTGGGACTGGATAAAACACAACACTGAAAAAAAGTATTAACTTGCATATCAGATCTGGACATTGATGGCTTTGTTACATCAAGATATTAATATTTGTTTTCCATATAAAGAAATATCCTCTATTAACTCTTTATAGCACCTACATGAACTCAACATACATGAACTTACAATGTGTACTGTGAACTCTTCATTACTGCATTTGTTAAAATTTGGAACTCTGCTAACATTTTTAGAAAAACTGAATTTTAGCTGATCTGATCTGAAGTTTTCAAATTGTAACAGCACGGCACAAAGAGCATACATAACATTTTGTTCACTAAATCAGCTATCATTGTAGTATTTCACTTGCTAAGCATTGTGAAATGAAAGCATATTCATGTTTCTAGCTGGAACTGTTTGCTTTAAACAAAAATTAGGAACATTAAGACAATTTTTTTCTCTCTCTCTTTTTTTTAAGCTTATTTTCTAATTCAGAGATCACCAACCTATGGCCTGGAGGCTGGATCTAGCCTGTACAACTGGGGAACTTCAGCAGCGTTTCAACAGTGGAGGGTTTTGCTTGCATAGTGGCTCACCAGCAGAAAGAAGCAACAGGCAGCAGAAAGGAATTGCGGGAGAGAGACCAGTGAGTGTGCCTTCAGCTCCAACTCTAGAGGCAGCATGGGCTGCGTTGGAAGCTAAGCTCCTTTAAAAGTGATCTCCAGCTGCAAAACATTGCCTACTCCTATTGTAACAGAATTTATGATTTTGATACATAACTTTTAAAAATTAAATAAAAATGTTCCAGTATTCTAGGCATTTGCTATACCACTTTAAATGCAATATAGCCACTCAAAGTAGAACCTATGAGAGAAAAAGGACTGAAAATATGGTTAATACTGCAAGCCTAGATTGTTGGACTGGCTTACTTCATCAGATCTGGATTTGCCATCACATTTGGAGCTGTGACAGGCACAAATATTAAAAGGTATCTGCTTGGTCTCGATTGCAAAATAAGTCAGCTATATATTTAGAACAGTAAAACGATTTCCCTGTCACATGCATTATTTTATTAAAGAAGTATACATGCTTATGATTACCTTAACAGTAATGTTACATGAAGAAAGAAAGAAACAGGCTGTTCTCCCAAAAAAGGTGGGTGCAAGCCTATTTCTGAGTACAAAAGAGAAACAAAAATGTGTACAAAAATTTCATAAATATAAATATAGTAGCTGTAACACAGTATATTACAGTGTATCATAAATATATAGCATTAGTCTGATCCTACCTTGCCGGTGGACACAAATCAAACTCTGTCACATAGGCTGAATTTATTACAGCAAAATCTTTCATGCTCTTCATATACAAATGGACCAAAATAATATCTTTCAGTTCAAATCCCATGGAATTCATATTAGCTGCAGGAAAAAAAAATAACATAGCTGTTAAAGATAGGATATTTTAAATGTGGACAGAAAGATAGCAGAGGCATCTTATGTTTGTTCAAGAAAAGTAAATGATAGTAACTTAACACGTTTAATATGATTGAAGTCTTTAGTAATATATTACTTTCCCTCTTAATAATCGTTGATGATTTTCCTCTAGTTTTTATGAAGTCCTTTTTTATGTTAAGTTTCTGATAACAGAGATAGAAGATAAATGAAGGTTCTTCATACCCAAATAATGGTGACTTAAAATTGCCTTAAGAGAATGCACTGTGTGTATACATGCTGTCTACGTTCCACTGCACCACTATTATCAGTTTAAAAACAAAAAATAACAATAACAATCTTTCCTGGACTTAGAATCAGAGATATGTAGGCCTGGACAGGACCCCCATGAGGTCACCTAATTCATCCCTCTGCTTGGATCCAATCTGTGACTAAATTTATGCTGACCTGGTAGGGGAGAAAAGATCAAATCAAGGTAATTAAGAGAATGGAATTTACAACAAGCCTGCTGTAACAAAATTTATGGGACACTGTATTCTATGATCCTCATAGCCTACATTTAATTTTCATAACCAATAGAAACTAAATTCCATAAATTAAATATAGACTGTATACAGCAGAAGGATCCAATTGGACCCTAGCTAACTGCAAACTTCATGACCTACCTTCACGATCATTTTGACTATATTGCTTTTTAAAGCCATATACTGTACAAACATGTGTGTCCTCTAATGGAAGAGAAAGAGAGTAAAGAAGTAAACTGCTGAAGTGGCTAAAGTGAAAAGGAAAGTGTTTTCATGTAAAACGTGTCTGTTGTCTCAAATAGGTTCAGAGAAAAATTTAAGTTGGCATGTTTCCATTAAAGTCATTCCATTGGGCTGGAATTAGCAGTAAGTATGTGAGCTATCCCCACTCATGCCATTGCTTAGTACTAAGTCTAGAATGGGAAACTATTCATGGGAATAAAGGAAAAAGTAAGACATATGTAATGATAAAGCAACTGACAAAAAAAATCTACAGAACTCCTACTTAGTCAAGACGTAGCTCTAAAATATCAAAGAAGTAATTAGCATAAAATTATAAATCTGTGCTAAAGCAGAGCTGTGCTTTGAAAGCTGCCCAAAAGAAACCAGTAAGTCAATGTCAGCTATTACTCCACTAGACAGCAAGGAAATCATATATTTTTCGAACCTTCAGTAAGCGAAACAATATTTTAGCCAAGCAGTAAAAGCTTTTTGTGAAGTTAAAATGTAATTGTGCATAATGTGAAACATTTATTTGGGAGAAATACAGGTCTATATTGAAAAAGCAAAAACCACCACCAACAAATATTTGCCGTGTGAATATTTGACCAAGTTGAAATATTTTAAAGTTAATTTCTAATTTCTTTAAGTCATAAAAATAAAACCTGTCTCTTATTCACAGAGAAATTTATTAATGAACTGGAGGAATGAGGAGATACATTTGCAAGTAGCAAATTTACTCAGGATTAGGGAGGTTTACTGCATAGTAAGCATGTGCACGTATAAATGCACATGCTTACTTTGCAGTAAACTATGCTAATGCTCAGTTAAGTGTCTCATGTAGAAACACACAGTGGGGAGCATATTTAATTCTAGGTTAGTTCCTCAGTGTAAATCTGTGTAGCTGCATTGAAACCTATAGAGATGTGTTAATGTATAACAACTAAGGTTACAAAACACAAAGGTTACAATAACAAATAGTATTTTCAAAAACATCACTGTAAGAAAAGCTCAAATAAATACAGTCACAGAATAAATACAAAAATACTGCAGCGAATTCCCCTTTTTGGTCTTGATATTATGAGGTATGATTCGTATACATTTCTAGAAGTCCACTGACACAGTTTCATTTCTAAATCCTTCTGGCAAAGCTTGTCCTCTTTAGAGAAAATTAAATCAATTAACCTTCCTAGAACAAGGCTAAAAGGACATGTGTATGCTCCAGTGTCACAGCATGATAGAGAACAGGCTGAAGTCCTGTGTAGGTTGCTAGTACGAGTCCAGGAAAAGGCGCATACATACCTAGAGATGATCAGTTTAGCTCTCAGAAAAATTTGGCAAAAGAAACATATTGTGGTTTCTTCAGATGACAGGATCATAATTCATTCAACTTTCCCCACCCTCAACACGAAAAGGCGAAAAACCCACAGGAAATGTGAGCACTGACATTTTCTACCAAAGATCAAAAAACTACTATTTTGCCAGAAATGGAAAACAATACAGCTAATACAAGTAACATGCTGAAAGCAATAGGCTACTCAACTGACCAGTGACATAATCAGGTTTTTTGGGTTTTTTTTTACTTCTGATTGATGGTAAAGCAAAAACACAAAATGTTTAGACTGGCAGATGTCCATACAAATATAATGAGAACCAAGTAAAATGTTATAGAGCCCCTTTGCTTCAATTTACAGATTATGCCCAAAAGATTTACACTAAACAGTGGTGCCTTTAACTACAAGTTTGATTATACCCTCTTTGCTGATTTCCAGGCTGTTAAAAACTAGCTTAAGGGCCTTCGAGGAAGCGTGACTTCTTTGCTTTCTAAAATGCTAAGGCTTCTCTATCATTTTGTATTCAGTCATGAACTCAGCTGCACAAGCCAAACATAAAGATTTTATGAGCTAATACATCACAAGAATTCTTGAACAAGAATATGAGCCTACTCATGTAGTCCTAAGAATGATTTCCAGGTTTATGAATGAAAAAGAAGCCTCCATAAACATTCTTTACTTAAAAGTTTAAAATGAAGAAAGATGCAAAACAAAATGGTCCCATTTTGTTTTATATGTCAATATCTTGTAAGAGTGTGACAGTAAGGAATCTGGATTCCATGATTCCCATGACAGCAATTTCTTCTTTGTATTAAGTATATAAGTGAGATTTACTGCTAGTGACCTAATCGTAGGTGCTAAAATGTGCAACAGTAACTGCTTTTTAGAAAACTTAATTTAAAACTATGGTGTTAACAAAAGCACTTTAGCAACTATGCGATATCTACAAAACATACATATATGCTATGTATACTTTGCAGAGAGAGAAAGACACAGATATATTCTGTGTGTTGGTGGGTGGGGGGCATATATATATTTTTATATATTCCATTCTATAAAAAGTTAAAGTTGTTTTCCATAAAGCTTTTAAAATATTGTGGAAATAATACTGTTATACTGATTTGATTCCCACCCTGGCTCTTTATGGTCTTCAGAATCTATGCACATTACAATGTATTCAATATTAAAGTCAGCAGTCGTCAGATCATGATTTCAGCCTGAGGCAAGCCCAAGATGGAAAATTTACAATCACAAAATTTAACACTATAAGAACACAGAAAAATATATCATTTTTTTATTTCATACTGTATTAAAAGAAATAGTTTTTAATGATAAGTAATGGTTCCATTGAATAAAACACCTTGGAGAGAAGAAAAGACTTCCAGAGCTGCATCTTGAATACTTTTGCCTTCTGCTGGAAGAAAGCAGGCAGAGATTCCTGAAACCCACTGGTAACCACTTAGGGATTTTCCTGAACATCCTAATGTCTTACCTATGGAAATGAAAGAATATCAATATGATTAAAATGACAGCAAATATCAGGTTATGGCTTTTCTAAGAAAACCCTTTAAAGTAAAGTATCTATTCTCAGTGGGCCTGCCTACATAAGATGTTTACTGCAGAGTTGCCTAATTAGCTCTGCATTAAAACATCAGCGTCTACACCTGGAGCCCTGTTAGGCTGCAGTAAAATAATAAACATTGCCATAGGATAAAACTGCCCAACACAAGTACTATTCTATGACAGTGTTATTTAGTGCAACGCACATGTAGACACTGACGGGACTGGCTGGGGCACATGGGTACTTTAGTGTGGGTGGTGCCTGCCAACTAGCTCCATACTGAGCTCCCCCATGCCTCAGCCAGTCCCCCTGCAGCACACTGAGCCAAGAGGAGCAGGCTGACCATTGGGGCAGAGGGTCCCATGCCAGCCACAGCTGCTCCACCTCAGCTCAGTGTGTACATGTGTAAACACTGGGAGCAATAAATTCCAAAGCGGTATGTGCCAGAGTTTATTCAGTCGAATTAATTTCATAGGCAGACACACCCAATAAGACAAATTTTTATAGCAAAGTTACAGGTTACCTGAACAGTTTAAAAAATAATTTAGATGATAAGATATAACCAGGGATCCTGGTTTTCTCTGATTTAAAAAAATCTCCAATTTTCAAATTTAAAAAAGTACCCTCAAATTTACATTTTTCTGTGATTAAAATGAAATGCCACCAACATATATATATATTAGTGCTGTTTCCTTTTACTCATGGAAAAATATGGATTTGTGGTTACTTTTTTTAAATCTGAAAATTCGGGATTTTTTTTAAATCAGAGAAAACCAGGATCCCTGGATAAAACAGGTATATGCATGGACATAAAGGCCTATAAACTGTACATCTCAGCCAGATGTGTTTTCTTAAAACGTTAGTCAAGTATTCAAGGTCATTTTTTGATCCCTTCTGTAATCTCCCTATCTATAACACTACAAAAATGGCTTCATACATGAAGGGGGAAAGAAAAGCATTAGGCATTACAGGTTACATTTTCTAAAACATCAAAAGTAACATAGAATAAAGATATTTATTAGGTCCGTGCAAAACGGCTAGTATTTGCTTTGGATTCAGCCGATTCAGGAAACAGTGGTTCAATTCAGTGATTCGAATCACTATCCCAGATTGATTCAGCTGAATCCAGTTCAGAGATTTGGCTGCTGCCGAATCTCCAAATCAGCTAGGCCCATCCCCCGCCCGGCAATGACTGCCCTGCCCACCCCAGCTCCCGGCTCTTTAAAAAAAAAGCCCCAACTCACCAGCTGCTTCCAGGCCGGGGGGGGGGGGGCATCCCTGTTGCCCCCCACTGCCTCATGCTGTGTGGAGACCTCTGCAGAGCCCTCCAACCCCCACCGCTGTTCTAGCCCCCCTCATGGCTGCCCTGCCTGTTGTGGATCTGGCCCATTAAGGAAAAAAACAAACAAACAAAAAAAACCCAGAAAAACCCCGGACTCACTGTTCCTCCCTGGTGGGGGGCGATCTCCACTGTCCCCAGTGGCACCCATGCCACATGGGGGACTCTTCCATGAGCCCCTTAAGCCCCGAGGCTCTGCAGGAGTAGTGAGTTCTGGGGTTTTTCTAGTTTTTTTTCCTTAAAGCACTGGAGCTGGGGTGGGTGGGTTAGCCATTGGGGGGGCTCAGGGGGCTCATGCTGAGCCCCTCATGCAGCGTGGAGCAGCAGGGATTGCCCCCCCAGCTGGAAGCATGCAGTGAGTGGGGGCTTTCTTTTAAAGCACCAGGAGCTGGGGCAGGTGGGGCAGCCATGGGGAGGGCTGGGAGGGACGGGCAAGGGTCAGCAGGGCTGGGGAAGCAGGGAGGGGATGGGACCTGGCAGAGGTCCCCCCATGGTCCCCTTCCATCTCCTCCAGCCCCCCTCCCTCGCCCCACTACTTACCAGCTCTGAGTCAGGCTGCAGCCACCAGTGACTGTCCAAATTATCAAAGCTCTCCGAATCTTTTCCAAAGATTCGGAGAGCTTTGAATCGATTCAGAGATTTGGCCACCAAATCAGGCTGAATCTCCTCCAAATCAAATCACCACCCGAAGCTTCATGCAGCCCTAATATTTAGGTACCGATTCCTACTTGATCTTAATGGATGTTAAATGCCTCAACTGCTCAGGCACTTCTGGAATTCCCACAATGTGCCTAATCTGTTTACCTATTTTTAGCGTTCTAATAGACCAGTGATTCTCAGAGCCATAGGACCCTGAGGTGCCCTGAGGTCCCTTTACGGGTGCAACAGGGTGCCACACAACGTGAGTATGGTTAGGTATGCAAACATGATTCATAAAAGAAACCCAGAGATTTCAAATAAAAATCAATAGTGTTAAAAACATTCTGATCTGGTGTGGCCTGAGTTCTTTACAAGACGAAAATTGCTCTACTATTTTGTTGTACTCAAGAAATGTGCAAAAGTTAAGACCAAGCATTTTCTGAGGGCTGCCTTGAATATAAAATGGTTGCAAACCATTGTATTAGACACTTACCAATATTATAGTAACCAGAATTCCTTTTAAAATTTGATCTCTGGGTATTTAAGAAACTAAGTTTTAAGGAAAGTAATTTAAACTAAGGTGCCTAAGTAGGACTTGAGCATGTTTCAAAGACTTTCTTCCATTTTTTTTTGCAGCATTCTTGAAAGTGACAAAAGCTGTACTCTTCTCCCACCGATGCAAGATGAAGTAATTGTTCGTATATTACTTGGTACATTATTAAATGGAGATGGTGAAGTAGTTCCAACAAAGTCATATAGATAGTCTTGTTTTAGAACTCCTAATTTAAGGTTGGGATCTGCAAACCTGAGCATTCATAACATTTTTGGCTTTATTCACTAATGAGGATGTCTTGTATAGTTCTCTCATGTACATACATGGGAGTATATACCAGAAGAAGACAGACTTGAAATAACATCTGAGCCTAGGAAATGGTGTAGATGCTGAATCTAATTCTGAAATCACTCTGATTAAAATAAAAGTATGGTACTTTTTCACATAGTTAGAATACATGGGTGAGAGTATGTTTCACAGGTAAGTTTTTTAAACTGAATTAGGAGAAAAATGTAAAATAAAATAAATGCCCTAAACGTTGTAGGGATTGAGGAGAAGAATTTGTGTGATTTGTTTATTTAAAAAAATAAAATTACTGTCATTTCCAATCTGAAAATTAAATTAATCATTTTATTTTGAAAGACTGAATATATTAAATATATTAATGGCATGAACACATAAAATGCTGTGAAAAGGTGGTGTGTTCTCTTATAAAAATGATCCTTCTGAGGGGCAGCAACATTTCTGTAATTAATTTCAAACACATAACTATAAATACTCTATGCGATCACCAAAGATGAAGAAAGGCTACAAAATTCACCTAACAAGGCTCTTTAGACTATTAACATTATAATCTGCAACAGTGTCTGAAATAAATATGACCCATTCTTGTAAAGACAGAGATATATAAAACTCACTATACTGAAGAGAATTATGTTTCAATGATTTCCAGATGACAGGAGGAAAGTCCTTCGGTCCATCTTCCTCAGCTGCAGGTAACACATTATCCTCATTACAGATTACTTCACAAGAACAGCTACTGTCCATAAACTTGTCTGAAGATTCCACCTGATTGAAACAAATATTCTGAAATAGTCAAGCAACTTCTATGTTGTGCAATAGTAAACCATCTTGGATTGCCCTCAAAAAACAACATAAGATTTGTCTAATAAGAAACATCGGGGCTCAAGATACATTAAAATGTTGGTGCAAGTCACTGGAGAACAGCACTGTCTGGACTGCAACCTAGCAGGGAACAAAATATTATTGTTGACAAGGCATGTGGAATCATAGTGCAGATTTAGCAGAACGTAGACATCAGAATTGACGGCACTTAATATTGTGATAAATGATATAGTAACATTATGCAGTACAAACATACTTTTTCCAGGAATGAAGTACAGTATATGGTATGAATAAAGAAGGAAAATAGTATGAAAGAGCTGGATACAAACCTAAGAATGTAAAAATAAATAAATAAATAAATAAAATCAGAAAATGTCAAAACATGTTGGGCATTAATGTACCCAGGACTGATTTGTAAACTTCAAATAGTGAATAGTGAATTAAATCATTTTAAAATTCTCATTGGTCTTATTTTGCAAGCAGTTTATCTCCTTAAACTCCTGGGGAGTTCAAGGAGCTGCTTAGCATCTTGAAAGATTATTAGGGAGAACAGATTTTTCGAGTGTATGAATTGCCTTGTGTTAGTGCACGAAGAAGGAAAGGAGTGCAGACTGTCTATTCCCATATCTAAAGACAATTATCATTCTCATAAACATTATATCTGTAAGCACTCCTTAAGCCCAAGGAGGCCCATAAGAAACAAGGATTAACTTTTGTGATTCAGCCTTCATCGACTGTGGGGAATGACCATGAACATGAGCAATTACTGCAAAGCAGCTAACATGAAGAAAGCGCCATCAATTTTTACCAAGAGGCAAGTAGCTCCCTGGCTAGAAGCTAAAACAAGTGCCTTCCAGGTTGAGCAACTGACACTTGTTAAGTTAAAGGGAGTGCACACAGATCTCATTTTAGAGTGCGGCGGGTAATTACATACAGCTGTAGCTCCTAATCAGGGTCCTGCTTGCCAGCCCTCTAGTGGCAAGTCACGGTTGTGCAGGTAGGGAACAGTCAGAGAAGGTTTTTGGCCTTATGGTGACACAAAAGCCACTACTAACACCAATCAGCATTTGAGCAGCTCAAAATGCAATGTGTAACAAGGTCCTTAAGGCAGAACTTTTTCCAGAGTTCTTAACTAACATTCACTTATAGCAATGTCTTTATTTGCTATTAAGTCATAATTTTAAAAGACTTTTTTTAATAGTAACTGATATCACTGTGTACATTATGCCCTTTTTTCACATGCTAAACCATCAACAATGACAAATAAAGAAAATTAAACTTATAGAAATGAATATAGGATATGAAAATATGGTAGTTTTTCGCATTAATCAAAACCTATTGGGAAAACCCTGCAAGTATTCAAATATCACACACAAAACCCTACATATTAAATAACATGATTATTACATAGCAAAGCATGGAGAAGTGGGTAAAGGCCAGAATGAAAGATTCCCATGTAACATTAAATTAGCCCTATTGTGCTACTCACTTTTGAAAGCAAGGCCTCTTTAAGATGTCAAAGGTGTTACATGCAAAAACTGATGCACTGAAATCACTGCCCTTTTTGAACATTAGGCTGTCATGAATAGCAAAATGTACTATTTTCTGTATCTTTCTGCTCTCCTTAAGGTAATACAAAATCATTTACTCCAGCATTATAATGCACTTTTTAAGTAATGGAGCTTGTGGAAAGGGAAAAAAAAAGAAGAAAAAAAAAGTAGCTTGGGTCAAAAGTCTGCAGTGAAAATTCAACATTTACATAAATATCTGACTTCACAGGGGAGTAAGAGGATCCAGTTAAGTGAAAGCAATATGCTTGGAAATTCTCAGGAAAGTCTAAATTACAGAAAGGTCATTACTAAGGAGGGGAACCTTAGCTCTGCTGCCTCCTAAAAGGCTCAAGGGGAATTTAGTAAGAGCTGTAAATACTAAACTTATACTCTAAGAGGGGCTGATGTTCTTTGATTAGAACTCATTTTATCCATTCCTTCTTGAAAGGTGTGGAAGTCAGGTTGATAATCTATTTTATATGAGCCAATTGTATATGAAAAGTTAAAGCTAGTCAAATAAATGTAACATAATAGTGTAAAGATGAAGACTGCAATGGAATATAAAAGAAATAGGCTCTCTAAATATTAACTGCAACACAACATACTAGTATTGCATTATTTTCCAGTCAATGAATTACAATGTCTATCATTTCCATTAGTATTTTTTTTGCTGCTGCCTAGAGGGCTTGCCTAAGAGCCTCTGTACCCTTAAATATATCTAAAAAATAATGGAGCAATGGGGAAAAATGCACAAGTGGAAAGCCAAATCTTTGCCACCAAATAAAAACACCTAGAGACAAATCTTTGCTATCTTTTGGCAAAGGGTGGGGACCCAAGGAACGACAGAGCCCAGTTGCCCCTGTGGGTCACACACCCTAGTGTCTAGGGACCAACGGGTCACAGCACAACCTGTTTGGGGTGGAGGCATTTCATAGCAGCCTGCATAGAGAGCTGTTAAGCTTTTCTAACCTTCCCTGAAGGTCACTCCTCTATCCAACACCTCTGGACACGCTGGGTAGCAGTACAGCTCTGCTGAAAAGCCACATATATCCTTTGACAGTGGTGTCATAGTGAGAACAGGTGGTCACCAAAATAAGCCATGGGTCTACCATCCTCAACAGCAGAGCAGGTAAAGATGATGTTAAAATTTTAATGGCTGTGAAGGAGGATGAAGGCTGCAGCAGAATGAGATCTCCAATTGTCTTGGCATCCTTGCAACTGGATTAAGGTCCCGTTCTGCCAAGAACCATGTGGAAGCTATGTGCAACAGCTTCTCTATGGTAAAAGAAATCACATACAGGCATCTTCCATGAAATCAGCTTTTCCAGCACATTTTTTCAACCCCTTTGGTGACCAGCTAGTGATAACAGAAAAAGGATTGTGAGGTCTGGGAGCTCCTAGTCATGAACTGGCAGGACAGCAGAAGTTATAAGAAGGATCATCTAGCATTTGGACAAGGCAGCTGTGTGATTCAGCAACTGTGACTGTCACTCAGCAGCCCTTTTCAGGATCTCTGCTCACCCAACATGGGGAAGGGGATAGAAAAGTTGCCCTAAACATGGCCTGTCTACCTTCTTCCTGACTGGATAACTGTGTCCAGTGGAATCACCTTTACTGCAGAAAATCAACAAAGACACACAATCAACTTTGGGACCTGGAACATCAGGACCCTCACGGATAATCTTAATAGTGAATTCCCAGAGTGGTGCATTGCAACCATGGCTTGAAAACTCAAGTGACAACATTAGCGTTGCTGCACTGAGTGAGATCCAGTGAACAGAAGACAGGCAGCTCAAAGAACATGGAGGTGGCTATATCTTCTTCTGGAAAGTAAACAAGTAAGGAGAATGCTGGCTTCATAGAGTTGGTTTTGCTGTCAAGAATGAACTCATAAACTGACTCATGACTCTCCATCTTTAACTGGCGGAAAGCTGACACATCACTGTCAACAGCACGTATGCCCCAACTCTTGATGCTGCCATCAAGGAGGAATTCTATGCCAGCCTTGACCAAGCCCTTTCCGATGTTCCAAAGGAAGATAGACTTATTCTTCTTAGCAATTTCAACACCAGTCAGTAGGGACTTGAACCTCTGGAATGGAACCATCGGCAAGGAAAGAATGGTCAACTCCAACAACATTCTCCTCTTGACTGCATGTGCAGAACATGGACTCACTGTCACCAACACCTGTTCCACCAGAAAAACAAACATAAGACATGGCAACACAGTGCTTACAATCTAAGCACTGGCACCTGATTATGTCATTGTTTGTGCCTGGGATCACAAGGATGTCCACATCACCTGAGCAGCTGACGACTGCTGGACTGATCACTGGCTCATCTGCTTAGGAATGTCACTCAAACTGGCTCCCAAGTGATGGCTACAGCAGAAGTAATGGCAAACGAAGATAAATGTCCAAGGACTCAAGGACCCAATCAAGCAAGACCTCTTCCACAACTTCCGCAATGAAAAAATGGCAAATTCTAATTAACAACAATGTTGGACATGGGGTACCTTGAAGTCCATCATAAATAGCTCCTGAAAAGAAACACTTGGATTCTCTACCAGAAAGCATCGAGACTGATTTGATGAGAATGACTGGGAGATCCAAGAGTAGATGGACCACAAGCACAAGGTCTTTTGTGCTTGGCAGACTTATATCAACTATATCAACTCCATGAGGTGAGGAAAGCCATGAAGGATGCAAAGGCATTTGGAGCTAATAGAATCTGTCAAAATCATCAAGCAGAGGAAGATAAGCTCACATCACAACTCCATGCGCTTAGTTAAGGATTTGGAATGATGAGGAAATCCCAAATAACCTCAGAGATGCTATGATTGTGACCATCTTCAAGAAAGGAGAAAAGTCCAACTGTGGAAATGATAGAGGGATCACCTTGCTCTCCACCACAGGAAAGATCATTGCAAGAACCCTCCTGAACCACATCCTTCCACTTGCTGAAGAGCTCCTCCCAGAATTTCAGCATGCGTTTAGGGCATCAAGAGGCATAACTGACATAATCTTCACAGCTCACCAGCTACAGGAAAAATGCCAGGAACAACATAAACCCTGCTATGTGGCCTTCTTTGACCACACAAAAAATCTTCAACTCCATCAGCTGAGAAGCACCATGGAGGACCCTTCTGAAGTATGGATGCCCAGTGAAATCTGTCACCATTCTTTGCCTGCTCCATGATGGCATGCAAGTGGTTGTTCTCAGTAACAAAAATATTGCGTATCCTTTGAAGTTAAGATGGAAGTTAAACAAGGTTGCATTATCACTCCCACATTCTTCCTGATATTCCTTACCACAATGCTACATCTGACCACCAATAAGCTTCCAGTTGGAGTGGAGCTGAATAACCAAATGGATGGTAAACTGTTTAACCTTAGCCAAATCAGAGCCAAAACCAACCTCAATCATCAAGCTCTGATACACTAATGATACTGTAGGTTGTGCTCACTCGGAAGCAGACTTTCAAGTAATCACTGATGTGCTTCCATCAATGCACAGGAAACTATCACCCAGGACCACCCCACATGGAGGAAGTGGCTGCTGAAAGGATTTCAGTAATTTGAAACCTGACGATGACAACAGTAGATGGAAAAGCAGAAGTGACAGAAACAGCATATCATGAACTGAATCGAGAATCTGGAGCCACCCACCCCACATGGAAACACATGCGCAAGTTGCAACAGTCTGTCAATCCCAGATCGGTCTTATCAGCCATCTTTGGACCCAGAGATAAGACATTCATGGAAGACCATCATTCTTGACTGGGAAGGACTGCCAAAGAAGCTGACCTTTTGGCAACAGTACCCAAACCCCTGTAGCAAATATCACCTGACCAAAGACTTCATGCACTAAGAAGTGATAGTGGCCCAGAAGTTGCTGTCCAGGAACCTTCTGAACAAGACCAACATGATAACCCACTGGATTGCTTCTTCCCAACTAATATCACCAACTCTGTGTACATCCACTTTGGGCCCACAAAACCAAACCATTACCACAGTCACCTGGAACATTAATCAGACATGCTGTAAGCGGAGTGGTTAACTCAATTAGGTTATTTGCTTATGCAGCTGTCCAGATTTGAAGTGTGTTAGCTTCAAGGTCACAGTGGGTCTTTTTATTAAGGTTTTTACTCAGTACATCCACCACATCTCACGTACCATGACTTTGATGTAAAAGGGAAAAAAAAGAGAGAGGCTTGCCATTCTTCATGGCTGCTGACCTTTGGCCGAAATAGGATTTTCTTTTCCTTCGCTCAGTTCCGCCCTTTCTTATGACCTGGTTAACCCTGGGTGCTACTGACTGCCTATTTCCTTTCTTATTCTTATTGTTAAATTTTGGCTGGTGGCAGAACTGTGGGTCTCTGGTTTCCTCCAGGTCTCCTATCCTGCTCCACAGCCATTCACCATTAGTTGTTTTCTGTTCGTGCAGGTTCCCAGGCTGAAACAACCATTGCTTTGGTGGATCCCACCATCCATTGCTTCTTGTGTCCCTGTTCAGGTAAGTATGGAGATTCCTCCGAGTCTCAAAAGGAGGGAGTTTCCTATCCTCCTCCTTTTACCCCTCCCAAGTCATAGTCTCTGTCTTTGTTTCTTCTCAAGACTCTCTCTGATCTTCTTCCCGTGTCTCTGTCTTTCTCGTTCTCTTCCTCCTTTCCATTGTTCCTGGTGCGGCAGCTAACTGATTTTTGTCCCATGCCCAGCCAACCAGAATGACAGGAATGAATAAATCAGGGCACTTTTGATCTTCCTGTGTCCTGCTTTTTTCCTTCTGGTCTGTCTTGCGTCCAGAGCACCTGCTAACTAAGTAGTTGCGTCCAGAGCACCCACTCTGGCTTCCCTTATAATCTTTGGGGCCCTTCTTTCAGGCCCTCAGAGTCTCCCCTGAGTGGGCAGCGCAATCTTCGCTGCCACACGTCTTATAGTGGAGAAGGAGTAATGTTTACCATATAAATCCAGATAATGGGAACTGGACTGAAGTCAGTAGGAAAACATGGGACTCCTCCAGGCTGTCTGGTATCTCCAGAACTTGGCCTGACCAGGAGTCCAGAAGTTTGGCCTAACTGGGTTCAAGAGAAATGTGACCAAGATCTCCAAGGGATTCAAACACAAGGCTTGCTACAGTGCATGAAAGCAACCAAGAAAGCTAACATGACAGGTTTAGTTGTTACAGAGAAGCTGGCTAAGGCCACACCTTGCCAAGGACCACGACATCTAGATGAAAGGAAACAGTTCACCTCAGCATTGATATGAGCACAGACAATACTGGACAGCTTGCTTTAATTAATTTTGTTTCATAGTTTTATAGTTGGTAGGGTCAGAAGGGACCTGACCAGATCATCAAGTCTGACCCCCTGCCATGGGCAGGAAAGAATGCTGGGGTCAAACGACTCCGGCAAGTAATCTATCTAGCCTACTTCTAAAGACCCCAGGGTACGATTGAGCATCACTTCCCTTGGTAGTTGGTTCCAGTTCCTAGCCACCCTGACTGTAAAGTAGTGCCTTCTGATATCTAGCCTGAATCTACTCTCCGTCAACTTATGACCGTTATTCCTTGTTACTCCTAGTAGTGCTCAGCTGGCCTCCCTTGGTCAGTGTATAGATGGCCACCAGATCCCCTCTCAGCTTTCTCTTGTGGAGGCTGAAAAGGTTCAGGTCTCGTAGCCTCTCCTCGTAGGGCCTGCCCTCCTACCCCCGATCATGCCTCCTCTGGACCCTCTGGATGTTGTCCACATCCCTCCTGAAGTGAGATGCCCTGAACTGAACGCAGCACTGCAACTGTGGCCTGACCAATGTCATATAGAGGGGGAGGATCACCTCCTTGGACCTGCTTGTGATGCATCTGTGGATACATGACAAGGTGCAGTTAGCCTTCCTGACTGCATCCCCACATTAACGGCCCATGTTCATCTTGGAGGCTATGACTCCAAGATCCTTTTCTGCCTCTGTGCTGATGAGAAGGAGTTCCCCAGCCTATAGGTATGCTGCTGGTTCTTTCTCCCTAGGTGTAGTACCGTCACTTGTCAGTACTGAATCCCATCTTGTTCTCATCCATCCACCCCTGTAACCTGTCCAGAACCAATTGCAGCCTGTCCCTCCCTTCTAGCGTGCCCACTTATCCCCACATCTTAGTGTCATCCGCGAATTTGAACAAGGTGCTTTTCACCCCCTTGTCCAAGTCGTTGAAGATGTTGAATAGTGCAGGCCTGAGGACTGAGCCCTGGGGGATCCCACTGTCCACATCCCTCCAGGTCAAAAATGACCCATCCAACACCACTCTCTGGGTGTGGCCCTCCAGCCAATTGGCAACTCATCTGTCTGTGTAGGCATCGACACTACAATCTCTTAATTTTTTAATGAGAATGGGGTGAGAGACAGTGTCGAAGGCCTTCCTAAACTCCAGAAAGGCTACATCCACCATGACACCTGCATCCAGTGATCTTGTGACCTGGTCATAGAAAGCCACCAGGCTGGTCTGACAGGACCTGTCTCTAATGAACCCATGTTGGTTGCCCCTAAGCATACACTCCCTTGTTTGCACCTGGATAATTTTCTCAAAGAGCTTCCCCAGTACCGAGGTAAGATTAACAAGCCTATAATTTCCTGGGTCCTCCTTCCTCCCTTTTTTGAAAATGGGGACCACAGTGGCCCTTTTCCAGTCCTCTGGCACCTTGCCAGAGCACTATGAGTGCTCTTAAAGCTGTGCCAGGGGTCCCACAATGACCTTAGCTAATTCCCTCAGCACTCTGGGGTGGAGAACATCAGGACCTGCTGATTTGAACATGTTCAGTCCCATCAGAAGTTCCCTGACTAGGTCCTTTCTGACCCTGGGCCTAGCTGTGCCTCCCTTAAGACCACAGGGGATCCCAGCTGGGGGGGACCTGGTCCCTACTCAGAAAAATGGAGGCAAAGAAATTGTTAAATATGTTAGCTTTGCCGCCTACCAGATTTCCAAGTGTCTCCTGCAGAGGCCCCACGTTAGCCGGAACCTTCTTTTTACCTTTTACCCCCTATGTATTTAAAAAAGGATTTCTTGTTATCCTTGATCTGGGTTGCTAGTCCCAGTTCCATCTCCGCCTTGGTCTTCCTAACAACCCCCCTACAATCCTGAGCAATGGAGATATAGTCCTCCCTGGTGATGGACTCTCCTTTCCATTGGGTGTACACCTTCTTTTTAGCTTTGAGACGTTCCTGGATGCTTTTGGTGAACCATGGGGGCTTTTGCCTCCTTTGATCTGTGTAGGGATTGCCATCCTTTGGGCTTGGAGAATCAAGTCCTTCAGGAACGACCACTCTTCTTGGACTCCAAACTCTCCACCACTCCGGGACCTCAGTGCCTCCCCAACTAGTCTCCTTAGCTCAATGAAATCCGCCCTCCTGAAGCCCAGGGCTGCTGTTTTGCTACAGGCCTTTGCTACCCTGTGCTGGATGGTGAATTCCTGTAGGCAATGATTGCTGTCGCCCAGGTAGTTGACCACTCATAGTCCCCTCACCAGGTCATCGTTTGTGGCCAGGACCAGATCTAACAAGGCATTTCCCCTGGTGGGACTGTGCACCTCCTGGGTTAGATGGAGGTCTTGTAACATGGCTAGGAACCTATGTGAGCAGTCAGACCTGGCTGACTGCTCCTCCCAGCAGATGTCCGGATAGTTTAGGTCACTCATGATGACCATGTCCTTTGACTTAACTGCCTCTGTGAGCTGACCTGGTCTAGCTCTTCTTCCTGGTTGGGTGGTCTGTAGTAGACCCCCACTGTTAAGTCCCTTTCCCCTGACCCTCTTGTATTCTGACCCAGAGCACTTCAGTCTGCCCCTCCTCTGACTCAGTGCTGCTCATTAAGGATGTGAATTGTTCTTTGACATAAACCGCCACACCCCCACCTTTCTTCCTGGATGTCTTTCATGAAATTAGCACTGGAACCAAAATGAACATTCAGGGGACAGTGTTGCCATAGTATCAGCTCTGAACTATAGTATCATAAATGTCAGTGTTAATGGGTGTTCCTAAAGCCAATTAAATATGCATATAAAAAAAAACAACCCTTCAAATCAGAGCTTCCTACTTGGGTGTATTCTCCCCTGCCATGACTTGATGGAGTGAATTCAAACCATGACACACAGACAACTTTGATATTTCTTAATTATAGTCAAAGTCAGTCATCTTATACATTTTATTTTCAGATCACTTCTTTATTGGGGTGCTCACTTATTTTCTAAATAGTGAAACTCCAAAGATAGACTATTAGGCAATCTAATGTGGACCTCCTCACTGGAAGACACAAACTCAGGGCTAATCATTAATAAGTCACCTTGCAATTTTAGGGCTTGGGCTTCCACCCCTTTTTCCCATTTTTGTCCTACAAATAAATTGTCCCAGTCTATTTTGTTATTAGCCTGAATTGGCCAAAGTTCATTCAAAAGAAGTCTCTAATTAAAGTTCATCTACCCATTCCACGTGTGCAGGCAGTTCAATCTCTGGTTCAGACTGTATTTAGCTGCTTTTCAAAACACCTGCAGGGGAGACTCCACTCCCTGTCTCCTTTCACGCCTCCGCACAAATTCAGCTCTGTCACTCTATAGTCTCAGGCATCCGGATCTCTTCATTTCCCTTCCAGGGGTCTGATCTGGCATCCTCTTCAGCTTTTAAAGCTGTCTGGTTCTCATTCACAGATTAACATCTTCAGGTGCAGTGAAAAGTCCTCTGGCACTGGTGGATGATGTCATCGCCTCTGGCGTCCCTCCGGTGAGTTTCTTTCCTTCTTTTTATTACAATAACAGGGTCATGGGTTCCCTGTTAAAGTCAGGTTACATCCTCTCTCATGCCTAAGCATGTGTATGGGCAATATGACAGTAATGGCAGTATCAAGGCACTGCTCGCCATTTTGTTTTTAAAAGAGCTTACCATAATTGTTTTGCCTGCTTTCCTCCAAAACTGGAAATTCTTTTCAAAATCAAAACAGTCCTCTACAAGTGTGAGATTTAGGGCCTGATGCATTATGGCCCATCATGATCAAAAACAATTGCCTCATGTAAGTCGAAATTAAAGAATGTTTTCCTTTCAAATGGGGTACTCCTAGGTTTCAAGATTTGGTAGATCATTAAATATCAGCTATTAAAAAGACAACTTGCCTTGCAGAAGAAAGTTTATTATGTGATTTTGTTGCAATTTGTCTACCTGTAAATCCTGATACTAACATACCTTGCATTACATATATGAAGGAATGTAAAAACAGCATTGATAATATTTCATGTTTGTAACACATACACTTTTACATAAATCTCTAATACATGCTTCAGACAGAATTCATGATGATGGGATGGGTAATGCCAATTATATCAGAGTTTCCATGGGATGACCTGTGTTACTCTTGTGACTTTGCCATTTGTGACTGGCCAAAGCATCTCAAACATATGCCATATGAGCCTTTTATAACACTCACTAGTACATCCCTTTTCCCTCTTAAATGTATTATTTTATATTTCACTAAGCCTATATAAAATGTAAAAATGCAAGCACATACCTGTATAATATTGCTGTCAATGTATATTTACAGGTAAAGATATAGTTATACGTATCTGCACCAACACCTGTTCATCTACATACCTTTTGGAAATTACTGTCAAGCATCAGAGATTGTACAATGTCACAAAAATACACAAAGGACTGCACAAATAGTTATGGAGTCCTGTTGATTTCAAGGTAGAGGATAAATGGCAATGTTTCTTTCAAGGTTGAATCCTGTATTATTCCAACAATGCAGGTAATCAATCAGTATCAACAGCAGCACAGGTGCAGGCTTCAGAAGGCTTCAGTATGGAACCTGGCACTAGCATAGGCAATGGGCTCAATGCCAGTGTAGGTAGAACTGCCAGATCCTGTTTAGTAGCTGTTTTCAGATACAGCAGAAATGCTGGCCTGCCATTCCTGCCTACAGAGAACGCAATCTGACTATGAAGTTGAAAACAGAACAGAGCATCAAGAGACTGCCATAAAGGGATTAGCTTTCAACAAATTATTTTCTCTCTGGTGTCTATCTATTTAAAAAAATAACACACAAGACTGCAAGAAAGACATTCAATTAAACTATAAGGTCTGCTTTACCATAAATCAATTTTTTCTATTAGTAATATTGTCTCTCCTCTTTCCTTAACTCTCTCCTAACATATGTTGTGATAGCAGTCTAATTTTGTCTCCACACCTAAAAATATATGCATCTGCTTAACTGTACCTACATGAACTGTCCAGTGACAACAAGACATACATAAAATTAAGCAAATACACAGGAGCTCCCATGGTGAGGGATTTTGTTTATAAGAACTTTGGATCAGGAATTTTACTTTAAAATATCTAAACAGCAGTGCTTTATAGGGAACATCTCCCCACCCCCAACAACAATAATTCTCAGTGTCTAGCGCTGCTAGTCTTCTTGACTTAAGTTTTCCAACACACAAGTTGTCTTGAGAGCATGTTACTACAAAAATCTAAAATTGACAGTTCTTCTTCTGAACAGTAATAGCAACAGGACAAGAATAGAGAACTCTTAAGGAGTGAGGAAAGTGTATGATAATCTTTGTTCTATACTTTTTACCTTGATTACATACCTTGTTAAATAAATACACTGAGGAAGAATACATAAAAATTCCCTTAGAATTTTAAAAAGTGTATATATGCTAGACTTGCTTTGGAAACTTATTTTAAATAAAAGTCCCCTTATAGGTAAAAGGAAGAGGGAAAAAATACTACCTTTCTTGTAGAGGTAGACCAAATCTAGAATTAAATAGAGGGTACGATGCTTAACATGCTCACTTTTAATTTGAATTAAATTGGATAACAGTGAAATAAACTATCATGCAGAGAAGAAACCCAGGTGGACCAAAGAAAAGGCTACGTGATGACAGCAAAAACATCCCCATAAGCTTCAGCAGCAGTAGGAATAAATGGGCAATAGGAATGCAGCAAACTGGTTGGAAAAACTTTCCTGTTTTCTCTCCCATCTCACATATCTGACAGAGTGTGAACACATGGTGAAGAAGTCTTATGGTTCAAGTATTGTTTTTAAAATACACAGTACAAATACATGCAAAGCTCGTTCTTCAGGATTTTCATAGTAGTGTTGAAAATGAGAAGCATGATCAAATGGAGATTAACAGAAAATGTCATGCTCTAAGAAGCTGGACATAAACAGTTTATTACAGATGGAGTTAAACCAAATCTAATATGCAGGACTGTGCTCCTTTAGGACATAAAACATGGCAATACTTTGGAGCCATATTTTCTAACATGTACAAATATTTTAAAATTATTCTTCCATTGACTTAATAACCTGTTACTGAGGCATAGGTGTTTGCACTCCTGAAACTCCTTTCACATGACAATTCCAAAATAGTATATAAATAAATACATGACCCTCAACTTGTGGTAAGTAAATAATAGGGATGGATTGCCTGTCTCACAAACCAGCATACATCCTTCAAGTAAAGCCAGAACAAACATACTTCCTCTCTCTATTTATAGGCAGACAAATTACTACATCCCTTTCCTTCTTTCTACTCCCAAATTCAGGAATAAAACAAGCCTAATCTTTCCTTCAGTTCTGGCATACATCCACTCTTAGGATTGTGGATAATGTCAAAAGTTGGGCTGCTGGGTACAGTGCCACCAGGACTCAGGGAAAAAACCCACATAATATCCTATCATTAATTCAGGATGAGCACAAACTTTGTTTCAAGCTTTTTGTAAAACTGTAATTTAAATATAATATTTCTTATATAATAAAAGGCTGAGTCCATCTGTCTGTCAGTCCCTAATGTTCTTGGACCACTCTAATTGGTTGGTGAAACAACTAATTAGAGTGTGGAGTGCCGCCATGACGGCAGGGATGGAGGGACCAGAATGGGGGCGGGGGGAGGCGAGGCTAGCAGTGCTGGCCTGGTCCCCCCACTTTATCCCCACCATCATGGTGGCATTCTGCCACCTCTGAGGAGCAGGGCCGGGGGGACAGGGTGAGGCCAGTAGTGCTAAAGGCAGCAGCAGCAGCAGCATGGAGTGCTGGCAGAGGGGGACAGAAGGGATGGTGGGGCAAGCTTTCCCCTCTCCCCCTGCTCCTGGGAGGTGGCGGTGGGGCAGGGTGGTGGCACTCTGTCCTCCCCCCCCCCCCCCAGTCATTCTTGACAGACAATTCACTAGTTTATAAATAAATCTGAAGAAAGGTTTGAAATGAAAAATAATTTTGACCAGAAAAAATAGAAATATTTCAATCCAAAGTATTAAAAACAAAGCCTCTTGAAGTTTTAATTTTTTTTTTAAATAATTATTTGTGTTAGAAAAAAAGTGTTTTGGTCCGAGTAAAGCATCACTTTTTATTTAAAAAAGTTTTAATGGAAAAGCCACACTTAAGTTGAAGTTTCTCTGTGCCAAGAAATTTCAGAATGTTTAAAGCATGTCAAGCTATCCCAAGCTGGTCACCTCTATCATTACATCTAATTTCCTTCAGTTAAAGCAGTTATCAATATTGTCAAATTCACCAATTTGCCCAAAATTACTGATTCATTTACACAGTCACACGATATGCCAGCTTCAGCCACTTACACAACACACAACACTACCTCAATTTCAGTGAAATCAGCCATTTAGGAAAGATGGACCAAGAGATTAAAATCCTCTCCACATTGCTCCAACCTATGCTTCAGCCATGGTGTATAGCTGAAGTAAAAAAATAATTTAATATTTGGCCTCTCTAGTAATATAAGCAAAGATACAATTCAGTGCCATCTGCAATTGCAATATGGACACATTAATTAAGAAATGGACTGAGATCATCAATGCATTTGCCACAGAAACAAATAGTTACCACATAATAACATATTTAGCTCACTAATTCCTGTGATCTGGTGCAGGGGTTAAAAAACTAATCACTTTATTGTAGATGAACCAACTATGACATGAGACTAAGTTGGCAAATATCTAGTTAAACAATGGCAAAATAATTGTCAAAACTTCAGCAGGGTCAAGATTTCACCAATGATATGCACGTAAGGATCAACAGCAAGAACTCTAGACAAAGTGAAGAAGTAAAGAGCTTTTTCACATTTTCATTGTGCAAAGCCCAGCTCTTATAGAACAGGTAAAATATTGATGAAGCTTGATGTATGGGTGATGTAAAACACAATGGTGACCTTGTTTTTATGAAGAAGTAAACGAAGCCTCTGTGGACTATCAAACGAATGTGTTATTAATAACCTTATTATTTACTATTAAGTTGTTTCTAATATACCTTGGGAAAAAAGCTTATTTAAGTGGCTGATACCCAAACTTTTTATACAGGTTTAATACAAATATTAGATAAATTATGTTTTTAGCCTCTTCTGAATCACTGGTAATGAAAGAAAAGAGGGTGGGAAGAAAAGCACTTCAATTATTATGCAAAAATACATCTTGAAGTTGCACAGTAATGTATTAAACCAGAACAGTGAATAAAATGTTATTCTCCCTGAGGCACAAGAGCTCATTGTGCTGCCAGAAACAATTTAAAACAAATTTCCACCCAGTCTTTGTAGTTAAACATGAAGAGATTTATCTGAAGAAAATGGATTACAGAATGGCAAAGACAGCAGAGACTACTATTACTGTACCAAAGCACACTAGCCAAAACTGAGGAATTAGTATAAAAGTCAAATAAAAAAATTAAAAGTAATTCCTGTGACATATTACTAAGAGATGAAAGGTGTTTAAATATAGAATACAAGCTCAAAAATACAGATATTATCATTTCAGCAGTGAGATATGTACTGCAAAACTGATATCTTACTTATTAGATCCACATATCACAGTGCTCTTTAGTGTTTCGAGAGATTATAGAGGCTATTAATGGATTCTCCAAAATGATTACACAAATGGCTACTTTCAGATATTCTTCGTAATGTACACATATTTTTTAATAATTTTTAATAATCTCTTGAAAGTTAGAAAGTAATTTTGGTTTCTCTACTGAAGTGGATTTCTCTTTCCCAACAGTGATTTGGTATTGTAGGGCAGGATCCTAATTGCTGAATTATTGACTGATTTTTAAAATTTGTCATGGGCTTTGTAAACACATAATAGGGAGGAAAAGTATCATGCTGCAAGGCTTATCAATCTTGACAGTATCTCTTTAACATTTTGCAGTTAAACTATGCTAAGTTAGTGGCATGTTATGCTCTTGAAAGATTGACTGCTTCTCCATATTCACAACTTCTTAAAAACCAAGCTTATTATACCATGACACAAAATAAATTAATCTAAAGCCAAAAGATTCTAATGTAATTTCTCATGAGACCATCACAGTGGAAAACAAACTATTTTCCTTTTTTAACTCTACAAGACATTAGTGCATATACCAAAATCCAAGCCATGCTCCTGTAAACCCTACCTCTAAGAATGTGACGGCTTTGTCTACAATGAATTTGAAATATGATTTACTATAAAACTGCTTGAAACTGCGAGGCTTTAACAAAATCTAAAACATCTACATAAGAAGAGGAAAAGAGCTTCTGAATAGATAAAAGTAAAATCTTGATTCTTATATAAAATGTTATGCATTTTAATACGATTTTTTGCCTGATTTATGTAAAGCTTTGTGTTTTTCATTTTCCCTAGCCTGTCACATTGTAGTGATGTATAGTGCATTTTAGCATCAAGTTTGCCATAAGCAATAAAGTCAGTGCCCCCAAAGAAATATTAATATATTTCTACTCCCCCCTCACCGGAGTTTTCTATTATTCAGCTTATTTGGTTTCACTTCACACAGTTGGTTGACATCATTTTCCAAGTCCCTCACACAAATACTTAAAGGTTTTACATTTTAAAAATCCCAAAGAAGAAGTGGATGGAATGAAATGGGGAATATTATTTCCAGTATTAAAAAGCTAGGATTGAGGCCATATAGGGGGAAAAAAACAGGAAGACTTTCTACGCCTTCAGAGAGACAGAATGAAATACAAAAAAGAATGTCTAACTTATTTCATAAAAGCATAACAATTATTTCTTAAATAAGGGCTCTCTCTTATGCAAAAATAGGCCATGTAGTCCTGAAGCATTCAAAAGTGATCAAATGTAGCACACCACATGCATCATTCAATAAAAATCTTTGTTCATAAAGTATCCTGATCAAATTTTTTTTAAAAGTGGAATGTAACCTACAATCAGATAGGAAAAAACCCACAAGCAATACCAAGTGTAGCAGAAATATAAAGAAGCATGTTCCCTAGAGATAAAAAGTCTATAAGGTAGACCCTAAGGAAGAAATACTTCCAGAGAATACCTGACAGAAAAGAAGCCATCAAGGAAATCTCGTATGAGTCTTTATCATATAAAAGACATGAAAACCATGCAACTATGTAGTCACATTTAAATATCTTTACTGTGTAGCTTTAGGGTTGTGCAATAAAGTTCATAATGAAAAGTTTACATTATTTTGTAACACAGTTGTCAACTCTTTACAATATTCTCACCATGTAATTAACTGAAACAACATGTCAATATGTTCAATCATTCAGAAATATCACACAACCAACTTTTCAAAAATAAATTCTTTAAGCTTACAAAAATCTGTAAATGAAACATGTTGGCATTTACAAACACACAGAAGGAAGAATGTTTTATTTTCATGTGCAAAATAATCAGTAGAAAATAGACTGGTAAAACAGCCCTTTAAGAAAGAACATATTTTGTCTCTGAACTTTGCTAGCATCATTTTAGTTATGTGTGAGTTTGCAGCACTCGAGCCTGTCAAGAGACATATATGAGCACCTCTAGTAAAATGGCAGTCATAACCGTGTTTCATAGATTATGAACAAACGTTGGCTTTGTCATGAGAGAAAATGCTTTTTTGTAGCACAAAGCATGAGTATTCAGACATCCTTGTCACTTTTTGTGGGACAAAGCCCCCCAAAAGTTCATACAATAAGAGGTAGTAACAGTTTGTCCCATACTATCACAAAGGACATCTGAACAGTTGTAATCTCAGGACAAGTAGGCTGGTTACTCCTCTAATCCACTGCCTTATTCCGAATCCCAGCCCCTCTTGAACTCTGTGTTGCTGCTCTTGCCCTGATTACAAAACTCTACCACCCAGAGGTGTCAGACCTCTAGTGACCTCCCCTACCAATTAACTGTCCTGCACGGTAACATGCCAGCCATTTCATGCTCACCACCCACCCAAGATCATCCTCAGAGCCTGTATCACCACAACAACCTCAAATGCCATCAATCTCCAAGCATCCAGGTTGTAGCTGCATTGGTCAAGAGGCAAAAAGAATCATAACTCATGGCAGAGGTGAAATCTTTAATTAGGTCAACTAGACTTTTGCGAAAAAAAATTCTTTAATTGCATGCTTTTGGGCACAAGCACCTTTCTTCAGGCCTGAAGAAGGGCGCTTGTGCCCAAAAGATTGCAAGTAAAGAATTTTTTTGCAAAAATCTAGTTGGCCTAATGAAAGATTTCACCTCTACCATGAGTTCTGATTCCCATCAATCCCTAGAAACTTCCATCCAACTAACCCTCTGGCTGCTGAAGAAACCATCTGACCTATCCACCACCCAACTGCAGCAATTTTGGATTTACATACTCCCTCGACCATGGCCCTTCAGTCTGACTGCAGCACTGTGAACAAATGTGGGAGCCAGGGAGGCAGTGGAACTCATTGCTATGTGGGGGTGAGATCAAGAACCAGCAGGTGTCCCTGCCAAGCCACCAAAACAAAGTGGTCTATGAACAGATTGTGAAGGAAAGGTAGCTCAGGAATATGACTGACTTGAGACCAGTACTGAACCAAGTGTGCAGTACTGAAGCAGCAGTTCATGAGAACACAGCATGGTAACAGTGCTGAGAGCACACGGGGTCAGGTGCACTCAATGTGAGGAACACTTCCACACCTTTGTCCAAAAACGGTAGCCTGCACCACCCAGAAGAATGACAAAGACACTGATGTGATCGTGGTTGAAGGCCCACAGCTCCTGCAGGCCAACACATCAATCTGGGCAGTAAGCCAGACTGGGGACTCCCAAATCCATCCTCCTGAGCTATGAGGACTCAATGGCCATCCGTATGAGCCATGTGGACTCTAAAATAGACCCAGGTTTGGCCAACAAGGCCTGGAGTTACCTGGCTTCTCCAACCCCTGTCTTCAGTATCCCTGTCACAGCCAGCCATCTCTCAACAGGGATCCAGTGTCCCAGTGTGCCAAAAATGGAACAAATTCTGCCGCTGGGGATGGTAAATGGCAGCCCAGAGGTTGGGCAACAGAGTGGGTATTAGGTGAGGATTTGGAGTGCTCTGGAACCATAACTGTGCTTGAAGACTACCCTGCCATGCTCCCCTCCCTCTCCCCCTTGTCAGAAATGATCCCAGCAGGGTGCGGGGCCAGGGGAAAGCAGCCTGCGTGGTGCCCCCCTCTCTGTCCCATGGCACACTCATGCCGGAGAGTGAAAGCCCCGGCAAACCAGATGTGGTGGGAGAGATGGCAGCCAGAACTTCCAGCTGGAACAGGCAAAGAGCCACCCAACCCATCAGGTGGGTGGGTGAGCTAAATTGCAGCCACAGCCTCTCCACCTGGCTCTGTGGGACCCTCCAAAGCATGGGGCCCAGGGTAATTGCCCTAAGGATAGCCCTGCACCTTGCGCAAGTGTAGTGTGCTAGTAGGTACCACTTAAGCACAGCTGAGGATTAACAGAACTTCTTTTTTTTCATTTGTTTTTGGGGGCGCATCTATAACACTCTGAACTGTCATTGTGCTGTGAGTCCAACTTTAGTTAGTCGGTGATTGAACCCTGTATCATGGAGCCAGGGGCTCCTGTTACTTTAAGAGACAGACTGCACCAGAAAGGGTCCCAGCAGCTAAAAAGGAGTTAGCTGTAAGAGGGAAGGTAGCAAGGCCTAAGTGCAGTAAACTGTTCCTTACGCTGAGGGACACACCCGTGGCTGGTCAGGAGAACACCTGACTGCACGAAGAGAAGCACAGGAGTTACCAGCCTGGGTCTGTGAGGCACAGGGGTGTGCAGCCTTCAATTCTGCATGGGGGAGAGCTTCTGCCAGTCAAGGTAGCCAAGGGGGGAGGCTGTGGATCACAGCAGGTGCCTCAAAAGCTCATAGAAGGGTGGACACTGGGAAACGGACTTCTGCAGCAGCCTAGCTACTTAAAACACTGGGCTGGCATTATTTCTTTTAGTTTAACCAGAGGACCAGACTCTGGCTATGAAGGAGGTGTGGAGGCTATGGATGGGTACCCATTAGGGCATTCAGCATCAAGCAGACTAGCCTGGGCCAGGAATCAGAGGTCTGAGGGCTAAGGCACTGAGTAGCTGAGCCAGAGGAGGGTGAGACCAGGACCAGGGGGCCTAGAGCCCAAGAAGGGCAGGACCAGGGCTGCACCCCAGAAGTGAAAGTCTGAGGCAGTAGACCAGTCTGACGGGGAGAGGAATCCAGTAAAGCTGGCTGTACTTTAAAGAAGCCTTACTGAAAGTGCAGGAGCAAACCACCCCGATGCGCAGAAAGACTAGCAAGTATGGCAGAAGACCAGCTTGGCTTAGCAGGGAACTCTTCAGTAAACTAAATCAGAAAATGGAAGCTTATAAGAAGTGGAAATTTGGACAAACAACTAGGGAGGGTATAAGAATATTGCTTGGACATGCAGAGATGAGGTCAGAAAGGCCAAAGCACAACTGGAGTTACAGTGGAGGGTAACAAGAAGTGTTTCTACAAGTATGTCAGCAACAAGAGGAAGACGAAGGAAAGTATGGGTCCCTTACTGAATGGGGGAGGCAACCTAGTGACAGAGGATGCAGGAAAGTCTGAAGTGCTCAATGCCTTTTTCACCTCAGTCTTCACAGGCAAGGTCAGCTTCCAGACTACTGCACCTGACAACACAGTCTGGGGAGGTGATCTGTAATCTGTAGTAATCTGTAGTCCTGGAAAAATCATGGAACAGATCCCCAAAGAATCAATTTGTAAGCACTTGGAAGAGAAGGTGATTAAGAACAGCCAGCATGGATTCACCAAGGGCAAGTCTTGCATGACCAACCTGATTGCCTTCTACAATGAGATGACTGGCTCTGTGGATGTGGGGAGAACAATGGATGTGGTGTACCTTGATTTTAGCCAAGGCTTTTGATATGGTCTCCCACAACTTACTTGCAGGCAAGCTCAGGAAGTATGGGTTGGATGAATGGACTATCAGGTGGATAGAAAACTGGCTGGATTGTCTGGCTCACAGCATCGTAATCAATGGCTCGATGTCTAGTTGGCAGCCAGTATCAAGTGCCCCAGAGGTCCATCCTTGGTGTGCAGCAGGGGTCAGACCTGGAGTCGGTTTTGTTCATTATCTTCATCAACTACATGGAAGAGGGCATAGAGTGCACCCTCAGCAAGTTCGCAGATGGCACCAAGCTGCGGGAAGTAGTAGATATGTTGGAGGTTAGGGCTAGGATTCAGTGACCTAGACAAAGTGGAGGATTGGACCAAAAGTTAATCTCATGAGATTCAATAAGGACAAGTACGAAGTCCTTAACTTAGGATGGAACATGCACTAATACAGGTTGGGGGCTTACTGGCTAGGCAGAAGCTCTTTAGAAAAGGACCTGGGGTTTACACAGGCCACACTGGTAAGTGTGTTGCCAGCAGATCAAGAGAAGTGATTATACCCTCTATTCAGCACTGATGAGGCCACATCTGGCGTACTGTGTTCAGTTTTGGGCCCCCCGCTACAGAAAGGATGTGGACAAATTGAAGAGTCCAGTGGGGGGGCAATGAAAATGGTCAGGGGCTCCGGCACATGACTTACGAGGAGAGACTGAGGGAACTGGACTTGTTTCATCTAGAAAAGAAAAGACTGAGAGGGGATTTGATAGCAACTGAAGGGTAGTTCAAAAGAGGATGGAGTTAAACTGTTCTCAGTGGTAGCAGAACAAGGAACAATGGTCTCAAGTTGCAGCAAGTGAAGTTTAGGTTAGGAAGAACTTTCTCAGTAGGAGGGAAGTAAAACATTGGAATAGGTTACCCAGAAAGGTTATGGAATCTCCATCTTTGGAGGTTTTTAAGACCCAGCTAGAAAAAGCCTTGGCTGGGAGGATCTAGTTGGGGATAGTCCTGCTTGAGGAAGGAGTTGAACTAAATGACCTTTTGAGGTCCCTTCCAACCCTAATTTTCTATGATTCTATGATAATTACATCAAGATGTGGGAGACAAAGAAGAGAGGGTGAAAGAGTCAAACTGGGGCAAAATTCAAGGGGCACCAGCGGGCGCCTCAGCTGCCTTTAGAGGCCAGGACCTGCTACAACACTGTTTAATTGCCTACTTAATGCCTCATCTATCATCCTAGCAAAAACACAATGGCTGTAGTGCACAGCCTCCCTGCTATACCTGGCCTCATGCTTAGAAGCCAAGATAAAGCATAAGTTGTGGCTTCATACCCAGATGTTATGACACCAAAGTGCCACCACAAGACATCATCCCCTTTGCCAGCATCTTCATCTTTTTGCCTTGGCTCACACCCTAAGAAAGTAGCACTGATGCCTTTCACTCCCATGCAAACAACTCATTAGGGATAAATCAAGTCACTTTATTACAAGCAATACATTGCAAGCTAGTGAGCAAGGAAAGAGAAAACAAGCAGCTCTTAAATCATCAGGTCTGCTTCTTGATCAGCTGGTGCAGATCACCAGGGAGTTCAGGTTTCCTTCTTAGTAACCACTGACTTTGCTTGTACTATCCTGGACTTTTCTAAATGCTGATGCTAGTTGCAAATATCAGTCCAAGCTCCCTTTGGTTGCCCATTCCAGTGAATGTAGTTCATGCAATCCATGGATGTCTCACCATGGAAAAGGGTGGGTCACAGAGTGGGCCAGTGGGTGGGTGGTGGTGAGAAGGAAGTAGTGGTGAGACCATATCCCTATGGATATGCTCCCAACATGATTCTACAGCACACCACAAACTCCTTGTATGGTGTGCAGGATGCTTGCTCCATGTTTTTTGAGCAGTGCAGGAGATGCTTGTCTGCAGCTTTTTTGAGTTATCGGGCCAGCGTTAAACTAGACACAGATTAATCACGCCCCTTACAGTGTCTCAGTTGGACTGTACAAGGTGGTGATAGAGGGTAGTGAAGTACACTATCAAGGGCTCCCCCTTGGCCTCACAGATGCTGTGCAGCATGCATGCAGAGATCACAAAATAGGGCATGTTGCTCTTGCTGGTATGTCCTCAGGCTCCTCCACTGAGCTTTAAAATTCCCAAAAGCACTCTCCACAGCCATTCTGCAGCTGCCAAGCTGGTAATTAAAGCAGTTCCTTCTGATCATCCAGGCATCCAATGAAAGGCTTCATCAGTCAGGGGTGCAGTGGGTAGACAGGGTCTCCCATCAGTAGTGGGAGTACAGTCCTCCAGCTTGATGTCAGGCAGGCCAGGGGCAAACTACCTCTGCTCCAGCAGATCAGGGAGAACGGAGCACCTAAATATGCTGGCATGCACCATGCCCAATCAGCTGATATTTATGTGTAGGAAACAGCCACAGTGGTCCACAACTGCCTGAAGCACAATTGAGAAGTAGCTCTTCTGGTTGATGAAGTCATGGCCACATTACATGGGAGAAAGGTGTACCATCAACAGCCCCAAGGCCGTTAGAGAACCTCAGGTTGGGAACTCCATCTAGGACCTCTTGTGGGTAGGCAAGGTTTATGATATGCAAGGCCATCTCCCATTGGATCACCAAACACACCTCCTTGCACCATTGACTTGCCAACCCCAAAATAGCTTTCCACAGACTGGAAGCTATTTGGGGTTGTGAGCCTCCATGTAGCAACACGCTTCTTTATGGATAAGGGAGACCGTATTGCCATTGTCTGCTGCTGTATGTGTAGGGCAAGCTTGGCATCAGTCTCTATAAAGTAGCCCCTGAACATACAGAAATTTGTGAGCTACTGCTTGTTGTCCCAGGCAGCCATTATAATCTGTCCCCACCAGTCACTGACCATCTCCCTGACCTAGAAAAACTGCTACATGGTTTGAAGCCACTCCCATATCTGCCTGGCCACAATGTACTGATCTGTGGCCAAAAAATCTTCAGGGCAGCAGCCGCTGCCATGTATTGGGAGCTGGAGGTAGCCATGGAGGTAGCCATTGCTGGGCAGCAACTACATACAAACCTCTCCCTCACAAGTACGTCTTCCTTGTACCTAGAATGAATGGAAGTAGGCAAGGTGGTCATCAGAGCCTGATTACATCTCTTTTTCTGTTCAATGTTACACATGAGTTCACAATGCTAGGCCAGCAAGGTGAAAACCACATACAAATCCAAAGCAGCTCACAGTGGTGAAAGCTCTGGTTCATGGTCACTGGCGGCAGCATAAATGCAGTGGAGATGCAGGTAAGTAGTGAGGGGCACAAGCCAGTTAATTACATCAAATTCTCTTCCAGAAATGTGTTACCACCATCAATTTGAACAACCAACGGGGGCTCTGTTTGGCACTGGAAGGATCAGGGGAACCTAAAAACACATGACCAGAGCAAGGGATGCATGTGTGCTTTCTCTTGCCACCTGCTGGCAGAAGAGTGGTGATGCATTCAGCCACTCTAAACCTGACTGGAAGATGTGGCATGTGCAATCCTGCCACATCTCTGCTCTGGGAAAAGTTGCAGCATAAATTGGTCCCATGACAAATATAATATCTGTTTATAGTCTTATTGCTGTAATGCGCACTTTCTATGGAATCATATAGTGAAAAACTGAATCCCTTTGAATTATTGATAATATTATCTTAAGTTTTCTGTGTGTATCAGCTACAGTATCATAGCACTGCTACTGTCTAATTTAAACTGAGAAAATATTTCATTTTACAAGAAATTCAGTTTACTGTGCAGTTGACTAAAATAAAAGTAGATGGTGTGAAGGTTAATGAAAAGATTCTTTGCTTCTCAAACTTAGAACCAATACCATCTTGTGCCAGAGTCCACATGTGAAATGAGGTTCTGGTATATACAATAAAAACACACTGGTAAATAAGAGTTTTCTTTGACAATGACTTTTCATCAAAAATATTAACAAGAAAAGTCACCTCACAGTGAGTTAATAATGCTTTGTAGGGTGCACAAATATAAGAGCATCAATTGTGTTCCACAGGATAGGTGGCTGCACTTCAGTGGTTAGGGTGTACTTGGCTAAGTATTGTCTGCTAAGCACCTGGAAGTTTCAAGATGAGAAATGCTACAAAAATTCTAACCCCATTAATTCACTTGGCACAAGTGAGCACCTGTTTCAGGTCTTTCTGATGGCAACTTTGGAAAATTAGCTAAACTATATTCAGGTTTTACTGAAAACAAAAAAAGAATATTGCAGAAAATCTAGATTAATTCTAAAATGAGAAAAAATGACATAAGAAAAGTGTAGACATGTTTTGCATCTATGAAAAAGAACATGATATTTGGAAAGGTGTACTTGCCTTATTCTCTAAGTGTAATTTTAGAAAACGAAGATAGGCCACGGGTGCAAATGCATCAGCCGAATGTATAATTACATCAGATGAGTCCCTGAAAGACAAAACACCCCATTTCACTAGTCAGTGAAAGAAACTTTAATTTAGCATAAACATAATTTACATCTAGTTTAAGTCTATTTTATACTGCAGACCAGTGTAAGTAGGTTATAATAAAAATGAAAATAAAAATCAAGCCTGTTCTGTTTGGTCAGTAAAAATGACATCATGCTTAAAGTTCTAATATCAGTAAAGAATACCACTGAGTTTTTACTTCAGCAGCATTTTAAATCTTTGGATAACCTCATTCCATTCTTCTGAATAATGGTGTAGGAATCACACCCTACAGAAATGACTTTATAATATTTTTTTTTTTACCGAGAAGCCAGATTGTATAATTTAACTGACTTGCACCCGATGGTTAAGATCACTAGACAAAAGTTGCTAATGCTAAGTGCATCAATGGCGATGGTAAACTTCAGATCCATGATTCAAATGAGTTAATTTTTAGTCTTCATTTTGATAATCTGTCATTTCCAATTCACAAGAGGCAATATCTATTGCACCCATCTGTACTGTTTCAAAACAAAATAATTTCGCAATGGAGCTAAGATAGCTAGGGGAAATACAGTTTCAAAAGGTGAGAAACAAAACAATTCACAGAAGGTATAAGAGAAAATCATATGCATAAAAATTTTTAGATTTGGTTTTACTCAATAAAGCTGCTGACACAGATCGTTCACTAGTAATTACACTGTTCTTGCTATCTTCACCAAGGAAACATAGGTACAGATAGCCTACTGTTACACCGGTGAATCTCCAGCTTATAGCCTACTCCCAGTAACACTGAAAGATAACCAGAGGTCAAATTCTAAATTTAATTTGATTAAATGACAGACTCTACAAATGGCTAGAGAAAACCACTCTCCATGGTCAGGCAGCAAATGAATGTTTCTATTACTAACCGTCCCGCCACCCTCCCCAAGCACTTTGAACCAAACCCTCTGATGGTTTAAATCAGAGTCATGGTCTCAGCTTCCAAAAGATGAGGAACTGCTCCATTCTTATCTGGATATATTTATTGTAGGTTTGAAATACCAAGATAAAAACATGCAGATTTAAAGTGAAAATCCAATGCTGACATTTATAACTGCTTTGTTTTTAAGGAATCTAAACTATGCAACTCCTGATGGATGTCTTTGGAAAACACTAAAGGATAGTAACGGACAAAAAAAATTACAAAAAAAGTATTTTAAAATAGAAGATTTTTTTTAACTGTATATGCAGACCCATATTTCCTACTTCATGAACTAAAATAAGTTTCTACTATCAGATTGAGAAAGAACCCAGCACAGTTTTCAGAACCTAAGTTAGATTTATAGGGTTGGTATTTAGAAAACTTTCACTTACTTGTAAACTGAATAAATTTCATACTGAGTCACTGAGAAAAAATAAACATGAAGCCCCAGGATTCCATTCTTTACACGATTATTGTTTTCATATTTCAGTGCCTACTGGGCCAGAGTGAGTCCATCTAGCTCAGTATCTTAACTTTGACAATGGCAGGAGCAGACGCTTTAGAGAAAGAATATGTGAACAGGTCACAAAATGCTTAGACTCAGGAGTCGAGGTAGATGTCATCTACCTAGACTTTAAGAAGGCCTGTAATACGGTATCACATTCCATTATCATAAATAAAGTGACAGGCTGTGATGTAGATGATTACATGGTCAGGTGGGTGGCAAACTGGCTTGGAGGTCACATCCAGAGAGTGGTAGTGGATGGGTCAATATCGACCTGGAAAGATGTGGGCAGTGGAGTCCTGCAAGGCTTGGTCCTTGGACCGGTACTATTCATCATCTTCATCAGTAACTTGGCTGAGGGCGTAGAGAGCACCCTGTCCCAGTCTGCAGACGATACCAAATTATAAGGTAAAGTTAACACATCAGAGGGTAGGGAACAGATCCAGGCAGATCTGGACAGGGTGGAAAAATGGGCAGAACATCAGTGGAGGGCAGCAGGGAATAGGAGATGCTCTATTTACAAGGGCACCCCTGGAACTAGGAACAATGGCCACAAATTGACAGAGAGCAGGTTTAGGTTGGACATTAGAAAGAACTTCTTCACAGTAAGAATCTGGAATGGCTTCCAAGGCAGGTGGTGCTCTCTCCTACCCTGGGAGTCTTCAAGAGGAGACTAGATAAGCACCTAGCTGGGGTCTTCTGACCTCAGCACTCTTTCCTGCCCAGGGCAGGGGGTCAGACTCGATGCCCTACTGAGGTCACTTCCAACCCTAACATCTATGAATCTATGAACAGGGCATGTGTCTAGTGATCTGCCATGCTTCCCCAACCACTCCCCCCCATTATATACCATAATTGATTTAAGGATATCAGGGGATACACCCTTGACTCTTCCATTTAATAATTATTAATGGACCAGCCCTCAATTAATTTGTATAATGCCTTCTTGAACCTGGTTATATGATCTGCTTCTACAATCTCCTGTGGCAATGAGTTCCACAAGTTAACATGCCCTGTATTTAAAAAGTGCTTACTCTTGTTTGTTATATTTAATGAAGTATTTCAAATATGGTTTGGAATGTCAAGATCAAATATACAGCGGGTGAAATCTGGGCCTACTGAAGTAAATGGAAAGACTTGCGTGAGGCAAGATTCATCATCTGGGACACTTTGGGCATGTCCAGATAAGCATGCCCATGTGGTATGTGGTGCTGCGAAGTTGTCTGTAGCGCCACATACCATGCAGTCACGTGTTCTCTGCGCTGCAAGGGAGTGCTGCCCATGCATGCGCCACTCCACTTTTTTCCCCCACAGGCTTTTCTGACCCCTGGATATCCTGCAGAAAAAAATGTGGAACAGTGCACACACAGGTAGTGTATGCGACTGAAAAGAGGAGCCAGGCTGCCCAAAGCCATGCTGCAGCTGCCAGCCAGACTCTGCCCAGGTGGATTACTTGTGCTGCCGCCCCTGCAGGACCTCAGGTAAGACTGCTGGGGCCAGTCCAGTACTGGCCCCAGCCTTCCCTACCGCTCCTGGGGTAACTTGCCATGTGCCAAAGCACACATGGCACAGGCATTCCCCAGGGACAAGCAGCTGCAGCGCAAGGTGCACCACTGCTACTCATCCCCAAGGAACAAATGTCCACGCTCGTATGGACATGGCCTTTCAGTTTTTCTGAAAAAGAATTAGCAAACTCTTTACTGTCAAAATTTTGGAGACTTCAACAACCACAGCCCTCCTTAGGTGCTATGGATGTCATACGTTCTGAAATTATAGTGATAGGGGCATATCAGTACAAAGATGTAACTCTCTTTTGTTTGAAATTTCCCCTGAGATGCAGCAGTCAATAAGACTTAATAGGGGTAGGGATTCAAATCCTCTGTACTCTTAAAAATAACACATATAGAAAAGCATGCAAGCTGGAAACTTTTGAAAGCCCTTTGTCAGACTTCACTGGGAGAAACCTGAGAGTTCAGTTTTTAAAAATGGATCATTTTATTTTATGAAACCTGGCTTGGAATTTAAAATTAAAAACTAAGACAAAAATACAACAATGGAGAGCTACAGTGCCTTTTGTTTGTAAATCAGGATCACGTTTGGCTTGATTGTGTATATTTTTTAAACACTGCATAGATTTTGCAGAAGATTATTACACTGTGTCAGTATAGGACAAAATTCAGGTTGCTTGGGTGCTTCAACTGATGTAAAAGATTAAAATCTCATTTTCAAAAAAGGCTGAGATCTGCAACTGTCACTGACTTCAATGGGAGTTACAGCACCTCTGCAATATCTGGCATAACATGACAACTGAATTACAACAGACCTGTGGCACAGCCAGATAAAATCTGATCTAACTTTTTGTCCCATGTTTCTAGTACCATATCATCCCTTCTCTCCTGCACCTTGTATATCCTTAAACTTGCATATATTCAAATCTTTTACCTAATAAACCTGGCATCTCCCCCCTAAAAAAATATTTTCCATACATTTTCTTCTGAAAAGACAGCATACATAAGAAAATTAGACCATAAAACATAATTTCTGATAAAGCCTGAGGGGGAAGGGTAAGAATTAAATCTGGTCTTATAAAGAAAAACTAGTTACAGAGCCGTAACAATAGAGAGACTGCCATCACTCCACAATAAAGCAAGTGTCAGTACTGGCAATTTTCTCTCATCCAGAAATCTACCATATCTCCTATGTATTCAGAGGATAAATTTGAGGAAATGCATTTTGTCAGAAGTTACACATATGATAAAAGCATCAACCAGGGAAAATACTACTCAGGAGTCTATTTACTATAATAGGCAAGTTAGATTTTCCCTTTTGTACTTTGTAAGAAAGACTCATCTTCAATGTTTTCTACTGGGATCTCCTTTAGGGAGAAGAATTGGAACAGTTTAGTACCTGGGATTTTAGTGACCTTGGAAGTTCTTGGAGGTACTCATAAAACTGAATTTAAACTTCAAAAATCATACTGAGGTGAAATATATCACAACTATGGCAATCTAATCCCGGAGAAACTGCACCAGCATAGTAAATTGAATAGTCTACCTAGAATCTCTCAGTATCTATCAAAATCAAGACCCCATACTAAACATAAAAAAGATGTTTACATCAGTAACTTTTCTTCAATGTCAAAGAAACATCACACACTTTAACTACAGCTCAAAAAGTTTACTATGCAGTATCCAAAGTTTGCTTTATATGACCACATATCTGCAAAATCAAAATGCTGTGTTTCATTCTAATCAAGCTTGCCTGAAAGAAATTATATAAATCTCATGGCATGTAAACTACTGATCTTCACATTTTCTTCCACACATTTCTCCTCAACTAAAGATGCAAGTGGCCAACACTGCAGTAAGAATCTTGAGAAGGTCCAAATCATTTTATTCATGTTAGATGCGGGTTACTTTTGCAGAGGTGAGCACTACATACAATTCTAACTTACAGTCTGCTTTGTAAGAGGCCAGTATGAAAAAGCAGGTAAAAAAGTCCTTACTAGTTAGCTGATATAAATGAGTGCCCCAAGAGAGATAGCCCCATCTCTACAATCCTCCTTTCTCTATCCCGTCAAGTATGGAGTGTGGATAAAAGGGAAAGGGCCCAGCCAGAACACCTTCGCTCTACCTATTCCTAATTGTGAGAAAAGCTCATTGAACCATTGGCGGCTAGCAAGACAACATTTCAGAAGTCATTATCATAGAATCATAGAGAAGTAGGGCTGGAAGGGATCTCTAGAGGTCACAGAATCATAGAAAATTAGGGTTGGAAGGGGCTTACGGAAATCATCTAGTCCAACCCCTGGCTCAAAGCAGGACCACCCCCAACTAGATCATCCCAGACAACTGTTTGTCTAGTCAGGTTTTAAAAACCTCCAAAGATGGAGAGTCCACAGCCTCTCTGGGTAACCTGTTCCAGCGTTTTACTACCCTCCTAGTGAGAAAGTTCTTTCTAATATCTAACCTAAACTTCCCTTGCTGCATCTTGAAACCATTGCTCCTTGTTCTGTCATCTGCCACCACTGAGAACAGTTTAGCTCTATCATTTTTTAACCACCCATCAGGTAGTTGAATGCTGCTATTAAACGCCTCCCCCCCCCGGTCTTATCTTTTCTAGACAAAATCTTTTCTCAGCCTCTCTTCATAAGTCATGTCCCCCAGTACCCCCATCATTTTTGTTGCCCTCTGCTTGACTCTCTCCAATTTGTCCACATCCTTTCTGTAGTGGGGGGCCCAAAACTGAAAACAGTACTCCAGATGTGGCGTCACCAGTGCTGAATAAAGGAAAATAATCACTTCCCTTGATCTACTGACAATGCACTTACCAGTGCAGCTCAGTAGGCCATTAGCCTTCTTGGCAACAAGGGCACACTGCTGCTCATATTCAGCATATTGTTCACTGTAACCCTCAGGTCCTTTTCTGCAGAGTTGCTGCCCAGCCAGTCAGCCCCCAGCCTGTATGGCTGCATGAGATTGTTCTGTCCTAAATGCAGGACCTGACACTTGTCATTGTTGAACCTCAGGAGATTTTTGTTAGTCCAATCCTCCAATTTGTCTAAGTTACTCTGAATCCTAGCCCTACCCTCCAGCATATCCACTACTCCCCTCAGCTTGGTGTTATCTGCAAACTTGCTGAGGGTGCACTCTATGCCATCTTCCAGGATGTTGATGAAAATATTGAACAAAACTGGCCCCAAGAATGTCCAGGGGCATTTCACTTGATACCAGCTCCCAACTAGACATCGAGCCATTGATTACTACCCTCTGAGCCTAACAATCCAGCCAGCTTTCTACCATATAGTTCTATCCACCTTACAGGTCATCTAGTCCAACCCTCTGCCTAAGGCAGGATTATCCTTATCCAGCCCATCCTATACAAATCCAATGTCTAAACTTCCAGCAAAACTATACAGTCAACCCAGACACAAGACATAACACTAATCAGTCAGAGGTAAATCAGAGGACTAGTGGCCAGCATCCTGCTGCTGCAAGGTTCTTAAAATACATTCACGAGATCCCAGGAAGAGGGCTATGGCCCCTGCTACAGAGGAAGGCAAAAACCCTCAAAGTCCATACCAATATGACAAGGTAAAAGTCCTTCCTGACCCCCCAAAATGGCAATCAGTCTGACCCTCAGCAGACAGGCAAGACCCTCTAACCAGCATTGGCACAGTCTAGTCAAAATACCCAGCTTTGGCCAATGTCTCTGATTAAAATGTAACAGCAGGAAGGGAAACATTCCTTCTTGGCCCATGCAACAACCAGCAAAGGCCAGAAGCATGGGAAATACCCATAGCAGAATATAGACATAGCTACACCTAGATCATCCCTGACCATAGCTCAACCTCTTCTTGAACACCTCCAGTGATGGAAATTCTACAACAGCCTATACTACCGCCTTAGTGCTCTAACAGTGAATAAGCTTTTCCTGATACCATATCCAAACCTATTTTGCTGCATCTTCAAGTCATTGGTCTATATCCTCTTTTCTGTAGCAAGAGACAAATGCCCTGAAGTCCCAAGCTCTGCTTCAGTACCTTTACTGAGGCAAAGACCACCTATCCAGAGGTTCTCTGCCCTGTCCTTCAAAGGATTAATCAGTTCCTGTCCCCAGTCCAGCCCACATAGCCCAGGGCCTCCTCAAATTTGCTCTACTGTGTTCTTTCTGGTCTTTTCCAACTGTTGAGCCCCCAAGCTTCTTTGCTGGCCTCTTAATCCCAGACTTGCTCCTCAGACTGTCCCAAAGAGAAGATGAAACCTTCTTGCCCACACTCATTTCTCCAATGTTATGCTCACTTCATTCAACTTCCCTCCAGTCTCAAGGGTGCTGGCCATATCACCTTTGTTGATGTATCAACAAAACTATTCAGGACTCAGTTGATGCTAGAAATCCATCTCATCGCCTCCCACAAATAGGCATATCTCTTCCTTCACAGTCTCCGCATTTACTAGCTTTATGGATAAACTGAGGCACACAACAGAAATATTACAATAAAACCCATAATATATCACAACCCAGCCTTATGAGGGCTCCACCACCTACCCGTATTTAGAATCCAGATCCACTTTGCAGAACCTCTCTTCTCTCCCCAGACTCAATTAATGGTTGGATCTTATTCTAGCCAGGAGGTAACTCCTTAACATTTATCCCTATTTCACAGCTGCTGCTCCTTTAAACTCCAATTTCCTTGAAGAAACTGCAGAACACGGTTGGCCAGCTCTAAGCCCTTTTCCTCCTTAAAACAGACAGATAATTCTGATATAAAATAATGAGACTGTAGCAACAAAACCCCAAGAACATCCAATTAATCTATAATTTGACCTTCCTCAAGAAGACCAATGAAAAGATATGGGAAGGAAACTCATACACCTTTACTAAGGTCTGCTTACTTGACTAAAAACAGGAACAGCAGTCAAAACGTTTCACTTGGAAACACTCCTGCAAAGCTATTTAACACTGTGCCAAGAAACTTGCATCAAAATGAAGGAATTTCCCATATCCTTCTACACAGATTTTAACAATTTATGGCAAAGAAATGTTACTCAGTGTAGATTAGATGGATTCAAGCAAAGTTTACATTCAAGAACATCCCCTTAGTAATTGAAGGAAAATGTTTAGCATTGTCATTCTAAGTTGCTATAGTTAAAAAAAAGGACAGAGTTAATGGAACCCACAGGCTACTGATGTGGCAGTTTATCAAATGTAGCTGTAATGAAAGATAAATATTACAGGCAATTCGCACTTCATGAAAGGATAAAAGTGTCAGTGTGTAGGTACCAGTTTTACTGCAGGCCATAATCAGCAAGTAAACGAAAGTGCAAATGTCTAAAAAGTTTACAGCCTCCTATGAAGGCCTCATCTTGTCAGATATTGATTTAAGTTTTCAGAGGACGTTGCCAGTGTTAAACAAAGTGAGTGTTTGTGAACTTAGAGGACATGTTCTACTTCTGCCAACAAAAGTTGCCTCAAGCCAAATGTTAATGTGTTCCCATCATTTAAATTTAAGGAAAGAGAAGAAATAGTTTCTTACACAACGATTTTCTTCTTAAATAGAGGGCAGTCCAGAGTGAATGTTTCATATTCGCCACCTTCTCCACAAATGTGGACTCCGCACTTCTTAGAAAGCTGAAAAGAGAGGGAAATAGAGGCATTTAGAATAAGCATAGGTGCATTCAGATGTATTTTGTTGAAAGTACATGTACATCCAACACTTATAGAAACTACGTTTCTCACTAAAACTAAAAAGTGGAGCATATCCTGGACAATCCTGCCTGTGTTTACAGGTTTCTCTGAACAGTGTTTTACACAAGTTGATTCATACTATTTTTAAACAATCTCCAACTTACCATCATATTGTTTTCTAACTAGACCATCATTACCATCCAGATACAAAATGATAGCCACTGCATCACAGCAGACAGGAAATGCTGCTGAAATAAGATTATCTTAGGAAAGTGGCTAGAAAACTATAATAATTTTTATATGCATTCCCATATTTAGTTATGAGCTAATCATGGATCCAATTAAGTCAACAGCAAAACGCCGTTGACCTTAACGGAATCAGGATGTCATTCTGAAAGGAAGAAACATTTATCTGGGTTTTTTTCTGCTTACACCCTTGCATTGAATGCAATTTGTAAATCAACTAATGAATTTATAAAAGATTTTGCCTGCTGAGAAACTCTGATACATCACATAACAATGTAAACATGGCAGCTGCCAAAGGATAATTGTCCATTTTTCATTCTAAAGTTCTAAATTTTAATTTGACCAATTTAACAATTAGCAAACCTGGGGCTGGATTCAGACTGTTTCTCGATTAACACTTGTACAATGTGTTAATCCTATTTCTGTCTTAATACTTCTGTTATGCACCATAACCAGACAGAATTGTCTTCCAGGTTTTCAGCCACACTGCTGCTGCAAGAAGAATCACTAAACCTGTACTGCCCAAATCACGAGGCTCTGTCCCGCTCTGAAATGTCAAGCACTAGCTGCAGATAGAAGAAGGTCCCAGCTAAATGGGGTCAGAGAAAGAACCCCCAGTCCATCATGCCCCTGGATTTGCTCTCCTGCACCTATGAAAAATGGAGGTGGCTTCTTCATTAGATATTTGCTAGGGCTGTTTGAAATGGCTGTGTTTTAATTCAGTTTCGGATTTGGCCATATCGGAGGACAGTGATTCGTTTTGGTGTTTCGGATCAGTCCTGTTTTGTTTCAGCTGAATATGTTTCGGACATTTGGCCCTGCTGAATCTCCTCTGAATCTGTTTCGAAAAGGCTGCAAGGGAAGCTTCACAGAGCCCTACCCAGCTGGGCAGGGCTTGAGGCTGGGGGCTGCAGGCCCCAGAGAGGAGTAGGATGGGGACATGGGTGGCTCATCTGGGGGGAAAGCAGGGGAAGAGGGCCGCTACCCTCTGTGCAGGTGAGGGGACCCCTGCACAGATCTCTGATCCCTGTCATGCCAGGTCACTGGGCAGGGAAGCAGCACAGAGTGGAGATCAAGCCTGATGGTCCCTGCTGCGTGACTAAGCTCCACAGGGAGCAGAGATCAGCGCTGGGGGTCTCCTCGCTGCCCACCCCTCACTGCTCTGGCAACATGGGCTGCACGGAGTGGGCAGTGGCAGTGAGGAGACCCTAGTTCAGAACTCTGCTCCCTCAGAGCCAGGTCACATGACAGGGACGAGCAGAAATCCATGCTGGGGTCTCCTCCCCACCGCTGCCCATCCTGTGCAGCCCTGGATCTCTGCTCCCTGTGGAGCCAAGTTATGTGGCACGGACCAGCACTGCCCTGCCATGCAACCTGACTCCGCAGGGAGCAGGGATCTGTGCCTGGGTCACCGTCACCACTGCCCACCCCGTGCTGCCCCATGTCGCTGGGGCAGCACAGGGAGGCAGCCGCAGCAAGGAGACCCCCGGCACATATCTCTGCTCCCTGCAGAGCAGAATTGCATGGCAGGGCAGCAGCATATAGCTGCTTCCCTGCAAACACAGCTCTGAAACTCTGAAATTTTCCAAAACATTTCCAAAACATTTTGGGTGCCTCGTTTGCTTTCAGACATGTTCCTGAGCCTTCCGTTTTGATTCGGATTCGGTGTTTTGGGCACCAAAACAGCCCAAAACACCTCCAAAACAAAACAGCTGCTGAAATTTCACACAGCCCTAATATTTACCTGAAGCAGGAATATTAAACTGACCATCTCCCAGGCCAGATCTGGACCACAGCTCACAGGATGGAGGATCTGGTGGGACCAGTAACAGAAGTAGCGGGACGGGTGGCAAGTCAGAAAGAACCGTGTCAGCACAGCCTTTACTTGCCGCACTGCCACTGAACAACATTGCTCACCCCTCTGAATAGCTCTGGATTCTGTGTCAAGCCTCACCTGACCCTAGCCCTACCCGCTCTAGAGGCTGAAGAAAAATCTCAGACTTCACACATCTGGATAACATAACATGGCTATGGCCCCAAAAACTAAAATAATATTTTGCCAGAGTTTTCAGTAGGACAGTGATATAGAATATGGGATGGCTAAGCCTAAGCATATAGAAATGGAAGTTACTAAAACAATACTCTAAGAATTTAATGAGCTCAGATCAGGAAGGCTGGGTAATCTCCACCCTAGAATGCTGAAAGAATTGTCACAAAATACTGAAAGCTTCACAGCAAAGATTTTATGTGCATTTGTCAAATTAGAGGTGGGACCATTTAACTGGTGAACAGAAAATGTAGTGCTCCATATTAAGACAGACATGGCAGACTGCAAAGATTTTGGCAGTGCCAGGAAATGGAATTGCGTGCAGAAAGTCCTTTCACATCCCCATTCAGACCAGGCATTTCAAAACTAGAATGGAAGTCAGAACCACAATGCTGCTCCACAGGAGATTTGGATTACTTAATTCCCTGACATTTTTGTTACTTTCCAAAGGGCTACAAACAGAGCTAGAGATAATACCAGAGTCTCTGCAAGTTTCAATGTTATCCTTATGGGGCTGTAAAGTCTCAGATTTAGACAGGTAAGAGGACTGCAGGACAGGTTTCAGTGAGAAGATCTGAATAGGGGACCTTCCACCAGGATTCAGGCAAATTTCTCCATAATGAAAGACATGGGTCTCCATAAAAAGCCAATACTGGTACCCAGATAGGTGTTTCATCCCTTGACTGGAAAGAGATCCCATGGACTTGCCTACGGAATCCCTCTGGGGCCTACTTTTGCACTTATTTCCGGCCCAAGGTGTAAGAGATCTATATAAAGATCACTTTCCAGGAACACACGAAAGTACTCTAAAGTAATAGAGGAATCTTAGGATCATAGGAAAATAAGGATGTTATGGATATTATGAAGTCATCTAGTCCAGTCCCCTGCACAAGACAGGATCAAACCTGGCTAAACCATCCCACATGCTCTTAAAAACTCCCACGAATAAAGATTCCACAATTTCTCTGTTCCAATGTCTGACCACTCTCATAGTCAAAGAGCTCCTCCTAGTCTCCAGGCTAAGTTTCCCCTGCTGCAACTTGAGGCCATTGCTCCTAGTCCTGTCCCCCACAGCTATAGAGAAAAGACCATCTCCATTCTCTCTATAATTACCCTTCATGAATTTGAAAACTGTTATCATATCTTCCCTCAGTCTTCTCTTTCCCAGGCTAAATAAGCCTAGTTCTTTTAGTCTTTCTTCATAAGTCTACTCTCCTAGGCCCTTGATCATTTTTGTTGCCCTGTGCGGAACTCTTTCCAAACTCTTCACGTCCTTCTTGATATGTGGGCCCTAAAACCAGACACAGTACTCCAGGTGAGGCCTCACCAGTGCTGAATATAGCAGAAGAATGACTTACTTTGATTTGCAAGTGACAAACAATACAACCTAGGATGCTGTTGGCATTTTTTGCAACAAGAGCACAAAATTGGTTCATATTCAGTTTAAGGTCCACTGTGGCCTCCACATCCTTCTCTGCAACACTGCAGCTGAGCCACTTATTCCCTAATCTGTTTGCGCATGCAGTTATTCCATCCCAAGTACAGGACTTTACACTTGTCCTTGTTGAAGCTCATATCATTGATTGCGGCCATTTCTCCAGTCTATCCAAGTCATTCTGGATCCTAGCCCTAGCCTCCAGAGAATGCATAATTCTACCCAACTTGGCATCATCCACAAATTTGCTAAATATGCACTTAATCCCATCATCCCAATCATTAATCAAAAAGATGTAGAACCATACTGAACTCAGGAGACACCTGATGAACCCCACTTTCTATATCCTCCTAACTAGACACTGGGCTATGGGGACTACTCCCTAAGTATGATGATCCAACCAGTTATACATCCAACTTACAGTACTTTTGACTAATCTGCATTTCTTTTGCTTACTAATGACAAAGTCATGGGAGAGAATGTCAAAAGCCTTCCTAAAGTCAAGGTATGCCACATCTATTGTTCTTCCTCCATCCACAGAACCTATCACTTTATCATAAAAGAAAATCAGATTGGTCAGGCATGACTCACTCTTTGTGGGAACATCCCAACGAGCATACACATGCAAGGGCACATGTCTTCCACAGGACAAATAGCAGTCACAAATATTTGTGTAGCTGCTATTTGTCCCTGGGCATACCCCTGCATGTGCGATCCAGCACATTACAAATTGACCTTAATGGGATAGGAGAGGCTGGGTCCAGCACCTGTGCTGGATCCAGCAGCCTTACCTGGGGGCCTCCCAGGGCAGCAGTAGTGCCGAACTGGCTGCTCAGAGCCTGGCTGGCAGCCAGAGTGTGCCTCTGGCTGGCCAGGCTCTATTTCTGGTGGCACATGCTTTTTTTAGTGGCATTTTTTTTTAAACCAGGATCTCCCAGTGTAAAAAAACCTGTGGTGCTACAAATTAGCAGTGCTGATAATGGGTGCATGTGTGCCATATATGGTTTGCAGTGCCTCAGACAATTTCTTGATCACCTTGTTCTCCTCTAGGTGTGCCCAAAAGATAACACTATGTAAACATCTTGTGTGCCCAAAAGATGTAGACATGACACTATCACAAGATTGGCATAGCTTAAATCCCAGTAAGCAGTAAGGCACTGTAACAAGAGGAATACGTACATAAACCCTTTATTTGCTCCACCTAAAGAACGGGGAGAGAATTCAGGAGGGGCCACAAAGGAAGGGAAGCCCCAAAAGTAGCAGTACAGCCTTGTGCAGTAACTAATAAAATGAGGAGGGACTGAAAGGGTCAAAGCACAATCCCAAATAAACTAATAAAATAAGCACCAATCTTTTTCTTTTTATTAATTTTGAAAAGAGAGAAAAAGCAGTAAAATGGTGGTAATCACAACAGAAAAGAAAGGCCTGAAAGCAAGGCCTGAAAGGAAGGTTTTAGGCTATGAACATAAGTGAATGGGTATTTTAATTAAGAGAAACTGAAGAGCAAGAAGTGTACATCCCATCAGCTTGAGGATACACAGAAAAAAGGCTGCAGCCTAACAAGTACTGTTAAGACCTGGCCTGGGCACAACGTTAAGAGATTCATACTGCACTCTCTCCATATGTAGAATGTCTACTGACTTCTTGAAGACTTTGCAGGGTCAAAGCCAAAGTGAAATGTGCACCAATTCTGGTAAATGGAAAGCTGCTTGGCAATTTTTAAGTGTTTAGTATTTTTAGATTATTGCTGCTGATCTGACCATTCAAACAAATATGTTCTACTGCTGTCAATGCAATGTCATGTGTATGTTCAGAAATGAAGAATGCTAGCTACAGAATGCTGTATCTTGAAAAAACACTGACTGTTTAAACGACTTCGGGATTATAATGGACAATCAACTGAATAAGAACCTACCCTTTGATACTATGGCAAAAAGAGCTAGTGCAATCTTCGTATGTATAAAGAGTGAGGGAAGGAGGCAATTTTACCATTTACAAATGCATTTGTGAGACCAATGCTGAAATGCTGCATATAATTCTGGCATCCACATTTTAAAAGGGAAGTTTAAAAACTGAAGATGGTGCAGAAAGAAAATAAAAATGTTTCAAAGGCTGGAGAAAACCTCTTCAGTGACAGATGCAAGAGCTCAGTTGGTTTAGCTTACCCAAAAGATTAAGAGGAGACTTGATTACAGAGCATGCACATTTTCATGAAGAAAAAACAGTAATATAAACATTAGAACAAACTGTAAAGAGAAGTGGCAGATTCTTCATCTTTTGATTTCTTCAAATCAAGGCTAATGCCCCACTGGGACATAATTAAGTCAGACCAAAGCGATAGGGTTCCATGGGCCAATCTAACAATTTGAAAGAGGGGTGCAGATGTTGTGGTGCATCACCACATATAATACAGCACATTTTCTACAGTTACAAAGAAGTTAGAAGCTTCACTAATAAGCTATGGGCCTACAGCTGTATTATTGAATTTAAGATTGAACTAAAATACATAACTTTATTGGAATATGCACTAATTTGCTGTATCATATATTATCTATAAAAACACAGACACTAGACGAAAAATAATCAGAAGATGTTGTTTATTGGTCCTGTAGTCATTACAGTTACATGTAAATGTTCAGATGCATAAAACAAAATCTAGCCTTCCTGAGTATCTTGTCAGTGCCTCCAATACTTCACTGAAAGTTATTTCCACACCTTAGCTAATTTTCACCCGAGTTAACATTTCCACACCTGAGAATGTTTCTAGCTAGAGGTAAAAAACAATCTGCATGGCTATGAAATGTGAGCTATTTCACTAGGAGTAGCTATAGACAGCAGAATTGCATAAGTAAGGATAGCTTGAATGGTAGAACCATTGAAGACCATTAAAAAAGAAAGAGTGCCATTAAAACCTGTGAGATTAAGAGTGTAGAAAGAATCAGGTAGACTATAATGAACCACAAAGTCAAGGGACTCCCTCACTGATGTCTGGTTAGAAACGCTGCTGCCACTGTGAGACAGATGGCATTAAACTTTGTGTGGACCAGGAATCAAAAGAGAGTACAACTCCACCACTGCACCCTCCCAAGAGCTTCCCCTGTAGTGCTCTACAGAAGGATAAGTGGATGAAAGTATCGGCCTGTTAGATACAGCAGGATAACTTAATTGTCCCTAAAGAATTTAAAAATCTTTGAAGCAATTAGCCAATTTTTTTTGTATTCAAACTGATTCTGAATTAAGGATGAGCCTCAATCAATCTTCTCTCTTTTTGATATGAAGAGGGTATTGAATCACCACTACTTTAGGATCTAATCCTGCGAAGTGCCAAGATTCCCGAGTTATTTCCTTATAGACTTTAGAGCACCTTACTATCAGGTTAAAAATCATGGAACATTTACAAATATTTAATCATTTTTAGCCAATTTTTTTTGTGGCTGAAATGCAACTTTATTTTTTAAATCTTTTGGTCTCTCTGTTATATTTTCAGTGAAAGTGTTTATATTGTACAAAAGCCTATTATTGGGTTATTTTTGTATTAGGTGTTTTATTTCTGCTTTGCTAGAAATAAAATGATTTAATGTAATATGTATTTCTGGTACCCTACAAAAACTGTAAAAGTATTGCTGAGATTCAATGCATGCATTAGGTTTTCAGTGTTTTGTGTGTATATATTACACACACACACACACACACACACACACACACACACACACAGAGGAAAATACTAAATGGTCATTTTTGATTTCAGACTTTTCCACCTTTATTTCTGAAAAAAGAATTCTAATAGTTGAGACAAAGATGACAGCTGTCATAAAACTCTACATAACTGCATAACTGTTTACTTATTGTATGATAGAAAATTGAAATTGTGGTTTTTTTCTTAAGTACAGATAGAGTTATCTTTTTAAACCCATTTTATCAAAGCGTTTCCCTTTTAATGAGAATCATTCATTGTCTAAAAAAAATACCCCAATGCTCACTTAATCAAGCTTTCATTTCCAAAAATTATACTCCTGACATATAAGATAGTTTCATCTGTCAGAAATGCAGCAAGCTTTTTATAGGACAAATCTCTCAAGAATAATTAATGTTGATACAATAAGAATGGACAACTTACAAAACAGTTTGTCAAAACCTTTTATTCTTCTTCCTGCCAAAAGCTTCTGCTGAAATGAAAACTAAACAAAGCCACCAGAAAAAAATGAAATTGAGACACAGGTTTCTGTGTCTACAGAAAAATGTTACAAAATATTCCGAAGGAACAAAGAAATTTGCCTGTTTCTTCTGCCCCTTGTCCTCCCCCCAGTGGTTTTGTAGCTAAAAATTTCAGCATAAGAACAAGGAAGGACTGTTTATTATATTAGTTATTTCTAACTTTGTTGACTCTATGTTTAAGCATTGGTGGCAACAGTTCTTCCTGGATACCGACATCAAACACTTACAAGATGTGATGTTTTATTGCTGTCCTTGCTGTCCCCAGGTTTCAATGTCACTAGATTTTGGATCAAGTGTGGTTCTGATCTTGAAAGGTGCTGAGCACTTTCAGTTCTCACTGGCATCAACAGGAACTGAGTTTATGTAGCATTTCATAATATCAAGCTCCAAATGTTCACTTTAGAAGTCAAAGAAACAAGCAATATTTTCTGAGCTGCCGGTGTGACACAAACTTGTCTTTAAATCACTTTTAAAATATTAACATTTTTCACAGAACAGTAAACGATGATTATCTTGTTTTGCAAGCTGGATCTGACATACGTGATAAATGTGATAGCTCAGCAAGACAAGACTACTTTTTATAATAGTAGGATCTACCTTAGAGCTATAATAGGTCAGAAAGCAGCCTTGCAATTTACTGTGTATTTCCAACTTCCAAAATTGTGGAACTCCTGATATGCAGCCCAATTCTAAGCCTAAAACAAACACCACAACACCATATGAAGAACTCCTATTCAATATGAATAGAACATTCAAAATGAAATTTAAACAAATATACAACAGTACCTTCATTAAGGTACATGAAGTGAAGTAGGAAAACTCAGAAATCTCAGCATCATTCTACCCTCACCATGAAATCACAGGGTAAAACAGAGCTTATCACACAATTTTTGTAGTCAAAGATGGAAAAGGCCAATTCAATTATTGAGTCCACCCTGCTGCAACGGAAAGATTTTAATTTCTAGACAGAGAATGTATCAAGTGTTCAACCTTCTATAACTTTATCTTCACCAAAAGGCCAAGAAGAAATAATCAACTTCAGATGCAATTGTTCAAACAACTATTTCTATAACGGAGGAAAAACTTCAAGCAAATATTATACCTTAATGCATTTGATTTTTTTTTAAAATTCTAATATAGATTAGGTATATGCCATGGATTTCTGGTGGGTTGCCAATTGAGTCTTTAGCACAGCAAGGAATGCCTCTCTTGAAATGGAAACCAGCTGCCCAAAAGAACAAATGTAATCATCTCTATTTAACATAATTAATCAACACCTAGGTATTTAGAAAAAAATAATTCAAGAACTTTCCTTGTCTTAATAAAATAATATAATTATTTTACTGTGCTCCTAAAAATGACCCATGTTAAAATATGAGCCACAGAAGAACATCATTCCATTCATAACCCTAATCTTTTGGATATAAGGTCAGAAAAAAATGTAAAATTAATTCAACGTTCATTCCACTTAGTAGTCCATTTCCCTTTAGGTAATGTCCATTTTTCAGCTACTATGGCATAAGAAATCACCTCAGATTTAATATAAAGGGATAATCAATTCCTATTTCACACACAAGGTAGGATTTAAACACCCAAATTAAAGCAATCAGAATACCTGGAATTTAGACACAATGCATTTTTTATGAACTGACCCATTGGGAATCCACTGCCCACTTCTTCATTTTAACAGTAATGGAAACAGTTACATTCATTTAACTCTATTTGCTACAAAACTCTAATTCTAAACATCTAATCAGTGAATCTATCTTCATTCAACCAGTCCGCATTGAAACTAGTTCAACAAAGCTACAGCTAATGAGTCTTCTAAAAGAAAGGAAATAATTATGCCATACCCAATTTTAACATTTGCAACGTAAGTAGCTTCAGCAGGCTGCACTCTCAATAGCTCAAGACTGATTATTTTTTATAGTAGAAAAAAAATGGCTATTTTAAGTCTTGATCTCCAACATAACTGTAATTTAACATTGTGAATTAATGCTATACTAGTCATCAAAATATTTTAAATGAATCATTAATAAATGTAATCTATACATAACAATCCTGTGTAGAAACCTCTCATATATTCAGTAATGGCATTGGCCTGGTTAGTGACATTTGTGGAACTGTTAGTTGACGGAATCAACTGAACAAAAATATTAGGACTTGAATGTCAAAGGTACAAAATCCGGAGCTGGTAATATCTCAAGCAAGTTGAAAACCCTCATAGAGAAGGAAGGGCTCCAAAATAACCATGTATGAACCCCAGCTGCAGGAATCACATTAGGAATAGGCATAGAGCCTACAAGGAAAGGGAGAAAAAAGAAACAGACAAAAAACTATTTTGTTGAAAATTTTCTAACCAGTTCTACGTATATAATTGTTTTGAAATTACTTTTTTGCCAACAAAACCAAAACCTAAGATCTATTAAGAAATAAGAGATGTAGAGGTTTTAAAACCACTTCAGTGCAAGAATTATATGAAAAAAAAAATAAGAACATGATGTGGATGACAGCAGTGGTACAGAAGCAGCAAACTAACTTCATGATGAAGATTATCGTTACTTCATTGGTTCAGCAACATCTACTAGAGGTCCAGGCTAACAAGCCTTGCTGCAGTTTCTGAAAAAGTAACAATCTAAGCTGTCTGAAACCACTCAGAATTAAGAAAATGAAGTAGCAGTCCTGGGAGAAATTGATTAGTCAGCAGATTGTAGTCCATGTGTCAAAGGTGTATAATACATTAAATTTATTACATCACATATTTAGGACTGAATTTGTTTTCCATGTGACATTATATGCATATCTATATATAAAACACATAGGCACATCGTGTCACATATGCATATGTATACATACATACACATTTGAGTTTACATACTTGTTTATATAACAAGTTTGTCATCTTTCCAAAAATATTATAGGATTTTTTGTGGGTTTTTCACTTACAACTTCAAACAGAATTATCACATACTGAGATCTAATCCTGAAAACTAAACCTTTCTGTATGTAAGCAGTCTGCTTGCCTATAGATTTCTGAAACATGACTGTCATAAGGCAAGGTTCTTTCTTGTAAATTAGAAAAACACACAGAAGTGTCTGATGAATTCCATAGTGTCTTGTTTTCTTGCTCTTCCCTTGAACAGAAGTTCTCCAAGGGATAGAAAACCACAGTTTCTCTCTAGAATCCAATGTCTCTTTTTTTCTTTCACTCTCCTCCCATCAGTCTGGTTACAACAGGAAAGTTTCTCAACGAAAAAAGGCCTCAAAAAATGGTTCACGCTTTGTTTTCTCAGGAAGCTCATTTCACAGTCAAAAGTTCAGTAAAAAGTGCTGAAAATGCTGATACGTCTGTTTTAAAAGAAGTACTTTAATTTGTAAAGTAAGGTAATAGCTACATAGTGGTACTTCCAATGTGAAGGAGTGCAGAAAAAATAATATATATATATTTTTATGTAACAATTCAACCTGGTTACAGAACATCACAGAGACAGATGTAAAGTATGGCTCCTGAAAAGTGGCAGCACTATAAAGCTGTTATGTCTTGTTTTTTTCCTGGGAAACTTGTGCTATCGGGTATTTTGTGGGATGAATCTGAATTTTAAGAATATGACTAGGAAAGAAAAATGGGGACGTCAGCCCACATACATTAAGTCTATGTACTCAGCTACATTGATCCAGTCTGTGGTTGGGACAACCTAACTGACGCTGAAAAGTACAGGTATGTGGACACAATGTCTCAGATCCCTCACCTGTAAAATAAGCATGCCTTACAATCCACCTGACAGAAGTATTACATGCATAAAAACATAAAGAAGGTTAAGAGCAGTGCTGGTCCAGCGGAAGGCAGGGCAGGATAGCACCTTAAAGACTAATTGTTTCAGAGAGGCTTTCACAGGCAACAGCCTACTTCATCGTAAGGCCTGCTTTCTACAAATCCATTTACGGGTGTCAAAGATCTGGTCTGAATGCCAAGTTTGACCCATAGAGCCCCATCATCTGGCTTCCAGTGATAGTCCTGGGTCTGAGTTGACCCACACATGCCTACCTGGCCTCATGGGCAGGGCCCAGGATGTGCAGTGCAAGCAATGCCCACTGTAGCCATTCTGGGACACACACACACAGCACCTACTGCAGCTGGTCCAGGACCTGGGAGCCATGTATGGCAGAGTCCCAGACCAACTGAGGGATGTTGTGTGTGGTGGTGTGAGCAATGACTTTAAACCTGGAGGCCTAAACTTACTCTATTCATATATATTAAACTAAACTAAATAATTCAATTAACAAACATTTGCTGCCTAAGTTTTAACAAAAATCAAACTACCAATGAAACAAAAATCATCACCAACTAAACAACTGAAATACAGTTTACTGATGTGCTTTACTGAAGCACTTCAGAGGCTTTTTGGAAGTCTTTGACAACACCAGTTCCTTCCATAGGTGTGGAGAGAATATCCTTTTCCTTTCAGTCGATTCAACCAGTTCAGTTTAGTTCATTCGAACACAAGACACTAACTGATATCAGTAAAAGCAGAAAAGCTTACATGCTTCCTTTAATATCAGAAAGAAAAAAATAAGATATCAGGATGAGATTAACTAGTTCGAAATTCTTAAAGGACAGGGGAACCAGAGAAAAATCAGTTCAATTCACTATCTACCAATAATACTTACTTTATTTAATATTTCAGTTGTTTTGTATTGGAAAACAAGACTGATAAACTTATGTTTTCTTATACACTACATTACGACAGTTTCATTGAACTAATAACCATTTTCAAAGTATGTTTTGTGTTAATTTAAATAAATTAAAATACCCATCTAAATGTAGCTTGCAAAAAATCATGAGCAAAAAGTATCATCATTATCTAGTAAGGTAAGTGATATTTTGTACCATCATAAAAAGTAGAAAATTAGAATATGAATGAAGTTAAGTTATGTAACTACTCAAATAACTGTTTTTATATATGCTTTATCCTTCAGAATCAGTGCATCAGAGATGCCTTCTTGCTTATATTTGGCCAGCTCCTCATCACCCTTTCACTATTTCAGAAGAAGTCCTTATCATTTGGCATGCAGCACTACACTGGAAGGCAGTATATCTAAGTTCTGCTTTAACTGCCTATTTGCGTAATCATCTCATCCCTCCATACCTTAGTTTCCTCCATCCATGAAACAAAGATAACAAGATTTATCTATCTTTACACAGAAATCTCAGATCTACAGAAGAAAATTGTTATATACAATGAACATACACCAACACGTCACCCTTTTAAAATATTTCAGTTTCCAGTAAAAATCCTTAAATTTAATTACACAGTTCCAATTAGAGTTCCTAATCTACCTAATGAATATTTTTGTGCATGTGCAATCATAGCATATGGTAGAAACCCAGAAGTAGGACTACAGAAAAAAATAGTAGCAGGAAAAATATATGAATTAACAAGAACAATGAAATGATGACACCATTTAAAAAACACACATTACGTAAAACCTGGCTGTTTGGTTTTTGTCAGATAAAAGGCAAAGCCACACTGGAAAGGCAACAGAGATTTGCCAGAAAAAAACGAAGTCCACTTCTCTCAAACATGTCGTCTTTTAAAGCTTACAAAGATTCTCAAGTTCGTTAGTTTACCTTCCATTTAGAATTTTATTCTGATACCAAATGCAAAGAACATAATAGAAACAATTTACAATCCGTTTGTCTCACTTTATATTGCATATCTATTTTATAGCTGGTATTAAATGAACTTTAAAACCTTCAACTTCCATTTTCTCTATCAGTTATTTAATTTTATCCTGTTTTAAGCACAGTACTGTTTCTTTAATAACATTGGTGTAATATTTTAAGCTTCTAAGAGTAAAGTTGCCTTTTTATGTTAAAATCAGCAGGTAGTTAAATAATACCAAAAATGCTTTTGGCAAACACTGTAGCTACATGTAGAACATCTGTTTAAGGTCAAAATTAAACCTGGGGCTAACATTTTTGTATACTGTGCACCATCAGTCTTTCATTTTGCAGCCACACAACTCCAGATGATGTCACATACAATCAAATATTGGAAATATAATCTTTCATCCCTGAGAGTAGTAGACATGATACAAAAGTGATGCGCTTTTGGGGAAATTAAGTACTGAGCTGAATAACTGTCTAAGTTACATAGTCCATCCCTTTGCACTAAAAATTATGTAGGTTCTTAAGGATACAATCATGAGCCTTAAACAAAATGGGTAGAAGTAAACTGAACAAGGAACGATGGGATGGCTGTCTACAGGGAACAGGAACAAAGCATCGGGATACTTCTCCCTATCTGAGAGAGAACTGGGGCTTTGTTATCTACCTAACAGACTAGCATACATAGCACCCATGAAGTTGCAGAGTAGGTTCAGAGACAAGACTCCCTCCTTAATCTTGCATTTTCAGACAGAGTTCCAAAACAAGCTATGGAAAGCATGCTGAGAAAAAAGCTTGCCCTAAATGAAAGTCAGGGTAACAAGGGCTTATGTCTGGATTTTTAGAGTAGAGGATATCTACTAATAAAAATTATAATACAGATAATCATCTATATTCTAACTACAATGTGTCCTTTAACCTGTTCCCTAAGACAGCTAGTGACCTTTGAACCTATGAAAAAGGAAACAACCATGCATTCCTTCTTAAGTTTTTCTACTTCTCCAGCTTCATATATCAACTTAAAATGAGTATCTGCTACTATCCAAAGATCACATCTGTTTCAGAAATAAAGAACTTTTTTCATGTTTCATTCCCAATATACATTTGTTACCTCGAACACCAAAATGTCTCCTTTACCAAAAATCCTGATACTTATTCCATTCTGATAGTCCCTTTCATAATCAGTACCTTTATCTTTGTGTTACCAGAAAGTTAATGTCTGTTTATGTATATTCTTTTTCTACACTATTTTTCAAGACATATAATAAAAAATCATTTATGAACTAGTTTTAACAAGAGTTCCACTCACATATTAAGTGAATATCAGATACCCAGGTTTTCTGTTAAACAATAAACTTTGGCTTGCCATCTTGTTTCTGGAAATAACTAAAAATTTCTTGAATTAAGATTATTTTATTAAGTGACTTTCTACCCCAGTAACTTCCCTTTTGAAGTCCTGCATATATTGAGTATACTTTAAACAATACTTACCTCTAAAAGATAAGGCTCCATTTGATCCAGTGTTTTTCCTAGATGTTTATCTGGATCTAAACCTGTCAAGATATGTTAATATGTTTTAGAGAATAAAGTACTGTTTAGACATCAGAGTAAACTTTTTTTGTAACATACTACAAAGAACTTAGTTCCTCTATATTTAAAATCATTTTGATCCTAAAGTAAACCCATTTAGCAGGAATTAATTTTTTATTCCTTTTGGGAAACTGGTTTCCATGCTTGTGAAAAATAAGGTTCATTACCTTTGAGCTATGTGTCAACTGGAAAATGCATTGTTTTACTGTATGCTTTCCTGCTGAGTAATTTAATCAAAGGAAAACAGACAACACAGGTTCACAGTAAAGAATATACTCTATGGACGTTACACAGTAATACAGTATATACAGAGTGATTTATTTATATACAGGCTAACTAGCTTCTATTCTTGCCCCATTAGCAATAAGAGACAAATTAATTAAGTAGACAACATCTACTGATTTTAATATTGCATACTACACTAGAGTGAGAGCATACCATAATCATCATTTTTATTTCAAGAATCCCTTCAGTTTTGATAGGTGAAGACATTTTTGTCCATTCCCTTTGGATCTTAGTATGTGTTTCCATTATGTATTATTTTACATTTTAACTAATTATATTTTAATTTAGTTTTTTAAGGTGTAAGTATTGATAAAGGTCTCCTTAAGGCTAATGGATACATTTGATTGTCTGCTTTGACTTGTTTAGTTTTTTGCCTTTTGGTTTGTCAACAGATTTGCCAACCCAAGCTATGATATAATTACTTGCTGAAAGCAGAGGTCATAGCTGGAACTAGGTAAGAGCTGAATGAAAAATGAAAAACCTTTAAGCTCAGAGTTCTGTAGTACCTGTTGTGTGAACTGGTCATTTTTCCTCCTTCCTTCCATTCTATCTACTGCATCAAAACTATACTATTTTTTCCATTGGTTGTTGTATGGTGTTCGTATTTCCTTGGTTTCACCACATTGTACAATTTCCACAGCTTGTTACAAAGCTGTCACTGGAAATGGCTCCATTTCAAGTATGGTTTAAGCAATGCCTACAATATGTAGTTTATGAAGTACTTTGGAATCCTTCAAAATGAAAGTCACTATAGAAATGTAACATTTATTATTATGATAAAGGCTTTGTTGAGGTTAAATAAGTGGCTTGCCTTTGAATTTGGCAATGACAGTATATTCAAGATTCTGTGAAGCTAAAATAATTTTAAAGAAGTGAAATTTTAAAAATATAAATAATAAAATTAAACATAGATTATCTGATAGAAATATTTTAAAAACTGATGAATCATTAAAACGGAAAGAGTCAGACTCCACCTCCCCTTGTTGGTGTATGCATGTTTGTGTGTGCATGCATGCATATACCCCTGTTAAAGAATAACTGAGGTTAGGAACAGATGTTGCATTTGTCCCTGAATATGCCATGCTATTTGTCCTGGAACAAAAATATCCTAGGATTGGCACATACATACATCACCCTTCTAATCAGTGACTGAATGAATGCTTTTTTTTTTGTCATTGGTTCAATGATGGAATCCCAGGATAACTGTACAGACATACTTTACAATATCTCAGGATAAAAATAATACTACCTTTATCTGGGAAACTTTTTAGGATTTATCCCAGGACAATGGACACAGGTATCTGTACCACTGTACTTTGTCCTGGGATAACACAGTTTATCCCAGGGTAAATGTGATGTCTGTTTGCAGCCAGAGTGAAACTGAATATTGTTACAAATTATACTCTGCATCTTAGTAACATACCCTATCTAAATTATGTTTCTGACCAATATAACAATCATTTTTAAATTATTTTTATTATGAGATATTTATTGGATTCTGTAAGACATAGCTTTGTTCCCACTGCAAGGAAAACAATAGCAAAACTCCCACAGACTTCAGTAGTGTATGATTAGCCTGCTCTGCCTATTTCTTAGGCCTAATATTTTGTCTGAAGATTTTCTCTGTTAATCAACAACAGAATGAGACAAGATTGAACTTCTGCATCCTTTTAGAATCTGTAAAACTTTTTAAAAGTTTTGATTCTTTCCATTTTCATTAATGGACTACTGTAATGGAATTACACTTTATACATTGATTATATGTATTATTGCTTTCAGTTCTTTGATTAATGTTTTTCTGCACCTTCTGGTAGTTCAGATATAGTGACCTATGCTGTCAGATACATATATTTTCTCTATTTTATTATACTTTTTGTAACAGGAAGCTATACGTGTATTATGCAACATGCACAAATGTCTATGGGAAATGTATTTTTATCAGAAATAATGTAGAAATATGTGATGGTGTTTGGTGCTATAGAGATTATACTACAACAGTTTTGGGATGACTGCATTATTTAAGACTGGCACAACTACAACCTGTGCATGTCATCCAAAACAAGTGGCAATAAAAAACTCCTTCATATATTTTGTTTATGCTATACATTTATCTGTCTTTGCTTATTGGTTTTGTTCTTACTCTGTTTTGTTTTCTAATTAAACATTGCTCCAACAGAAACAATGTCATTATAACAGACACAGCTGAATGATATCCTCAATGCCATAAAAAGTAGGTATTTATTTAATAAGTTGTATTATTATAATAGCCACAGAACAAAGGAGCTGATAGCTATTGTGACCATTATGCTATAATAAACAGATACTTACCATATTTACTAAAATACAAAATGAGGTTTTCCCCTTACCCCCACTGACACGGGGAATAAAACCAAGGGTCTTATAATCTCATACCAGGAAATCTCACTAAATACACTGTCTCCTTTAAGAAGAGACTGGACAGTTACCTCACTTGGGTCACCTGACCCCAGTTGTCTTTCCTGCCTAGTCTGAGGGTGCTGGACCTGAAGATCTTACAAGGTCCCTTCCAGTCCCTTACAATCTATGAATCAATCACTAAGTAGCTGTCAAAAGTAGTATATACTCAGAAATGGAAACCAACTATGAAGCTGATTGAATATAGCCAATAATGAGCATGACTACAAAACATATGGCACACATGGGGCAAACATGTTGACAGGAACCTACCACAAGGGCAAGCCCACCTGAATAAGATATATGGTAATGCCCATTATGCACAATCCCCTTCACTGCTGAATGAAGTCATGGTGAGCCCACTATGTTATAGTGAGCCAATGGTGAGCCCACATAAATTTTTACTTCCTCTTTACCCCCAAAGCTGAGCTGTGTCTTTCGTTCCCATTTCCAATGATTTCTGTTACTTCACTAACCTCAAATGTCTGGCAAACATCACAAAACAGAGCTCCAAACAATTCACCCAGAATCCCTCTGTCCCCCCTCTCTTCGTCTGGTGCATATGAAGGCTGGACCACATTAATCATAAGATGAAGCCAGACCAGGTTGCCCTGTGCCTCATCATCAACATATATATTCTAGGAGCATCCCAGTACTCATGAAAAGACCACTCAGTACCAGTCATGGATGGGGGCTAATTAGCACATGGATCTTTTGTTGGGTGGAGGGGGATTCTAGAATACACACACATACCGAGCTATGGGGTAACTGTGGCTTGAAACACTGTTGACTCTTCTGGGGCCCAGTCCAGTGAACTATGTTGTAAATCATAAGTCTCTGACTTTAGACTAGTATCATGTGTCCCCGACGGGCCTTCGTAGATCCCTACTAGTAGTCTGGCTCTCCATTTTGGTGACCACCCTCTTCACTGAGCGTTGGTGTTACTAGTTTGGTTGTATACCCGCTTCGCCCACCCCACTTCTCGCCTGCCATGACTTTGCTGTTATCCCAGTGGGGCGGGGCTAGTTCACAGGTCCCTCAGTGTCCCAGGTTGGCCTCGTCGATTACATACAGGGTTCCTGCCACCCCTACACCCCGGCCTCACGCCACCTGTGGCCTCCACTTCCCTGCACCTGCTCAGTGATGTACCGACAGACTCCTTCCCCGCCGGTATAGATGTCCCAGCCCTATTGCAATGGATCCTTCCCACCACCACCGATCCGTCACTCTACACCGTCAGCTGCGTACTTCCTCACAGTGATCCTTCTATGAGGCCTACCTCCCTGACCTACCACCAGCGCCCTTATGATATTGCCCAGAAGTAACATCTCCTGGATGGATATATAGCGCTGTCCCCTTATTCTTCAATCGACACTTCTATTCTAGGCGGCGATCCCGCCCTGATCTTTCTCTCCCGCCAGGTGAGCCTTCAGCCTCACGCCCCTCTTCGGTGCTTCCAGTGCCCACTGCCACGGCACTGACTTTATGCACCTCAAGATCTTCCTGGGTGGTCTTGATCCTCCGTTGCCCATCCGATCTGGCACCGCAGGCTTTATCCACCGGTGATCAAGCCGTCCCGCCTCTTCTCCCAGCCACCGGACTCCCCAGCACTTCGGCCCTGTAGCTCCCGTTCCACTGGGCTAATGGTGGGGACGGCTTTGCCAGCCATTTGTTCCCCACTCCATCCGCCACCTCTGGAGCGGTGGCTGCCGTTTTTAAATCTTCCGGCCGGCGGCTGACATCACCGTCAGCTGCCAGCTGCAGCTGTACATAGATGCCGTTAACAAGCCGCACAGGCTCTCCCTCCATCGTGGCATCCTGCTCTCCCGGTAAGTCTTCCCTGCTTCCTCGGGTCCCGGGACGTCATGCATGGTTTGAACTACATAGTAGGTGCCAAAGTGCTCCTTAAAAGTCTGTTTATGGAGTACCTGTGCTAAAACTGGCAGCAATTTGAAAAAAAGGTAGCATGCATCAATTCCAGCTGAACTGATGCCCAGGTACTATACATAAAATGCTGCAATCATGTTTATGTTCAAGGTTATTGTTTTCAAACTTATTCAGAAACATCACCATCTACAGATGTGATGGTATTAGGCCACAGTAAACTAATTAACATCAGTATAAGAAAGTACTGTCCTTGAGAGATCAATTATATGTGATTAAATGCACATATAGATGTTGACTGCAGATGTAAATTGTGCCTGAGCCCCTGAGCACCAGGGGACCAGAATCCTGCCAGCCACCTAGCCACACTGCTCCACACTTTCAGTACCTTCATGCCCCAGCCAGCACCTCCGCCACCTGACACCGCAATCTGGAGCCCAAGGCAAAGTAGGGCTGGAGTAAACTGCTCCACCTCAGCTGAAATTGCTGTTATCCCAGGCTCATGTGTAAATGCTGCACCAGGGAGTTTACTCTGGATCAAATTGCTCTGAAGTTTATTGCTTCAAATTTATTTCTTGTATAGACACACCCACTGATACCACATTATTTTGGAGGGAGAGGTGTAAAATATACCTATCACACCACTTTATTCATAAACTCAACTTCCCCTAACTATAGACAACATTTTGCTTGCTCTTTAGCCCAAACATTCCAAACAACTTTGAAACAATAAATATCACAGAAACATACACACATACACAAATAAATCCTCTGTATACACTAGAAACATGTAGAACTAAAATCAGCCATACAGCCCAAGGTTATGTGTGAATCAGTGGAAAAATTCAATGTGTATTTTAGCTCTCTCTCAGTATAGCATAATTTTATTGAAGGTCTTGACTTTTTCTTTGGAATATATGTATTGTTTTTAGATTTTCAATTAATGTAGAAGTGTCCATTTCATATGAAGATTATATTGTGAGCAGATATAACCTGCAGTTTAGTGAAAGCATTAGGTATTCATAGTATCTGCAGAACCAATAATCAGCAAACTGGATCTTGCTGGATCATTTAATCTATTAAAGCTTTCATAATCAGCTAGATATACTCTTTCTGCTACTATTATTACCATAATGAACTATACTAATATACTATATAAGATTATGAATCTCAGAAATTATCTTAATTTGAAATATTTTACATACTTTTCCTTAAATAATGGAACATACTACTTTGGGTTCTAATAATTATTTAGATTTAAAAATTCCTAACTACATGTAATTTCATCACATAATACTTATACTTCTTCAGCATAACCAGCTCTGAAGAAAGCTGGATGGGTGGATAAACCCACAACAAGACCCAGGCCCTGGATAACTATATGCAGAATTAAGAAATTAATTAGGAGGAAGAACCATAATTTGCAGAGCTGACATCTATTTTACTTTACTTGCATGTATCAACGAGAAGCAATTACAATTCAATTAAAATATTCAATTTTATTACTTTACTGACTGACCTTGAAGTTAATGCCTGTTTTATTTAATTGCATCATCTATGAATAAATGTTAACCCTAGAATGTTATGCCCCATTATTTTCAATGCATTTTTCAACTCCCCAACTGAATTATATCAGTTACTTTATTATCAGCTGTCAGGAAAGCAAGTGAAGCTTTATTTCTTTGAGACAGTCCAGTACATGATGGGAGAAACATCACGAAAGGTTTGATAATGCTTTTTTAATAGTGCCTGATAAAATGAATTTTACTCTTATGTCAACTTTAGAAGTTTAAGACTTTTTTCTGTAGTTAGTATGTAATAGTACAAATAATCTAATAGTTCTGAAAGGCAATTTCTAGTCCCTCAATAATTCCTGATGAAACTGTTGACAGGAACTGAACACCTCCTTGGATATATTAACAACAGTTGCATAAAAATCTCTTGATACACACTGTTTGCTTACTGCCACAAAATAACTGCCGGGAATGGAATATTGCAGTAATGGAGAAATTCAGCAAATTCATATCCCTCTATCAGGAAAAATAAAAAAGAGCAGATGAACATTAGGAAATGGGCATTTCAGAAGTGAAAACCTTAGATTTTAGCAGCATTTTTTTTATGGTTCACTTTCTCTGCATATGCCAGTGTAGCATAAAACCCTAAAATATAACCACAATTTCTCAGGTACATTTTATACTGATACTAAAAAAAACCCCCTCAAGTTCTGTTTTCATGACATAATGTTTGCTTAAGATAACAAAATTTAACAACTCATTCTACCTATGAAAATATATTTGAAAAGGTATTTTTAGCATATTTTGGGATTTAAATAGATATTGTCATTTTTTCTTTGATTTTAACAAAGAAAAGTCCTACAAGAAAAACAAGTTTTTATTTACTATACCTAAGTCTTTTGTGCATCTCTCTGGATAAAGAATATTGAGCCAGATTTTAATCTCATATGCACCAGAGCAAGAGTATTAACGTGTCATATTTTTAAGAACTAATCTGCAGTAAACTGCCCTTCCTGCTCCACTCCATTTTATTTAATTGTGGTGAAGTATTAGCTGTTTCCAAGTTCAGTGTGAAGTACCTCTTAAGTGTTTCAAAAGGCAAGAAAACAGACTTATACTTCTTAGGAAACACCCTAAAAATGACCCTGGAAGAGCAAGCAACATCTTTGAAGTGCTTCACCTTCAGATGCTTGCAGTTGCATGTGTATGCTCAAGTGTATCACAAGAGGGAGTTGTTCACTCCTCTGACATCCCACAGTGGTTCAGTCACCTTCCTCCCACCCAACAAGAGATGGGAAGGGAGAGTAGGAGGCCTAAACAACCTCCTGTCACTCCCCTTGGTTGGAGAGCACACCACTGCATACCACAACGGAGATTTTTAAGCAGTTCAACAGAGAGGTTGTACATTTGTCTATGGCCTGAAATGTTCCAAAAGCTGAAGCTCTACAAATTGGAGCAGAATTTGGAGCACCTGAAATGTACTTCTGTCCATAGCCTTAGATACCTTCCAACCCTTACAATCCAATTCCCTGTCCCTTTCAAAAAAAAAAAAAGAAGAAAGGAAAAGAATATTAATCTCTCTGAAATTTTACATGCTACATCTCATGTGCAACATTTGTCTGGTAAGTTTGGAAAATAGTTTTAAAGTTATGAGAATTTAGGTTTATTGTTGGTGTTGACCTGAATGAACAGTACTGTTGAGAAGATTAGTGAAAGATACTGAGGCATATAAAAGAGAAATATAGATTGCACTTCTAACAAGTGTTACACTTCTAATAAGCAGAAGAGTTACACTCTAAAAGTGGAATCATATGCAGTTTGTTACACTTCTAATAAGCAGAAGAGTTACACTCTAAAAGTGGAATCATATGCAGTTTGAGGCAAAAGAAAAAAGTCAGTAAAGCACTGTGGGCAAATTCTTGAGAATACAAACTTTTTTGTCCATCCTTTATGCCAGGGCCTGGACAAGGGCAGATTCAAATTGAGTGTTTTATGCCAAACATGGTAAAAATAAAAATAAATGAATAAAAAATCTTGAGTTGGCAACCATGCTGGACTGCAGAAATTATTTTACAAAATGTTGTCACTCCAGGGGTTCCCTAATCACCCCAACACCCTCATGTCCAGTCCAGGGGAAAAAAAAACAAGTCGCGAAGGAAGAACTGGGGAAATGATCACTTGGTTTTAAACAGAACAACTGATAGGAAGGAAAAGACTTAGAAGGATATTTGAAGAGCTGTCTTCTTCTGTCTTGGAATGTACCTTAAAAATATGTATTAGATATATACAGCTTGATCCTGTTCTCATTCAGTTCAGCATAAAAAATAATATTGCTCCAATGCAGGGGTGGGTGGGTGGGTGTGCATGTGCGTGTGTGCGTGGTGTTGGGGCAGGCAGGGGGAAAAGGGGAAGGGACAAATTCAAGACAACCCTCCAATAATTAGATTTTATACCTGAAAAACTACAACAGTTATAATTTTTTTCATATAAAGAATCTAATTATTAGGAGGGTTGTCTAATATTCAAAATCATCTGGAATTTAGCTAAATACAGTATAACACAGCTGGATCAAACCAGGGTTGCCAACTGTCCACAACTTTAAGGACAGGACATGAAAAATAAACCTAAAAACTCCTTTCTATAAAGTCCAAAAAAACCTGACTGGTCAGAAAAACACTAAGCAACTGGAGCTTGACTGAAGATTCCTCATCAGAGGCAAGTGCTGAAGAACAGATGGAGCACAGCAGCACAACTTGGTTTCTGAACAGGAGTATAACACCCAACAGGAAGCATTCTCTCAGAGTACGGTCCCCACTCTCCCAGCCATGTACTGTTGCTGTAACTGCACCCATCTGTAATACTGTTGCACGAAAGCATGCAGTTCTTCTTTAGGGATCCATGCCAGGACTGGCGGGGTGGGGGGGGAGGAAGCAGCACCAGTGGGGATAAGGCTAGATAGGAGGCAGCATGGTACCGGGTTGTCAGGGACATGAAGATGTCAGGGTGGGTAGGGGACCTCTGGGATGACAGCATTATATAAAACCATTTTTGCTGTTAAGCAGAGTTGTCATCTCAATAGCTTCTGTTTTGTTTTGTTTTTACTGAAAAGCTACAAAAAAAAATAATCTGGCAACCATTTTTTTTTTACTATGCTTGGCATTAAAACCTAAATTTGAACCTACCTTGTCTGGGGCCTGTAAGAAGGGTTACAGTTACATTATGTAAAACATATATCAATAAAAACAAGCATCAGTAAAAAAGTTTACTCTTCAGTAAAAGGTTTGCAGATTGTCAATACAAAATCTGTCTGGGGTTGGCAACACTAGATCAAACCCTTAACATAATTTTAAACAGCGCTTCTCCAACAGCCTATATCCATTTCTAAAAAGAATGACAAACTGTAACATTTTTCAGTGATATTAATTGTGCAGGCTTGTAACACAGTTAAATACAATAGTAGAGAAAACAAATTTGATCTTTCATTTCCCAAACCATTGACACTAAAAAAAATTGTAAAAAATGCTAAAAAGATACTTTTGTGGAGGTGAGGTACAAGAACACAAATGTTAGCTCCCTTGAAATATATCTTCAACTTTAATTTCTTTGATAACTGTTGTATGAAACTGTTTAATAAACTTAACTTGATTGTGTTCTTTATTGGGATGATGTATGGTAATAGAATTATGCTGGGGTTGAATGCAAAGATAAAATAATGCTTCTAATGATAGGTGGTAAGCTAAATGGAACTGTTCTCTGCTCTGTTCATTTTGGCATATGTTTTTAATATTAGATTTAACTAAAGGTGGTTTTCAAAAGCTTCTAAAAGATCTTCCAAACTAGGTAAAGCCCTCATCAAATTTCAGAATTCTAAAAGGTAAAAGATCTGAAAGTTCTTCATATTAACAAAATTAATTTTATCTTTACTCTCTTGTGATTCTTTGGAACATCAAAGCTATCTGTGTTTCAGTTACAGTCTGGATTTCAAAGGAAACTTAGATTCACTGTTTAGTAAAGGAAACATCTTGAAAAAGTGTAACTCTCGGAAGAAATTTTTTACTATTTCATCAACTAAAAAAAATCATTTTTTTCATGTAAACTTTCTAACAGCCCTGAAATTTCTATGGTTTAAAAAGTTGCAAAGAACTTCTAGTTATTACTAAGCGATTGTGATTATCAAAATCACACTTTATTAAAAAAAAAAAAGATGTAGTCTGTTCCAACTGGAACTAAAGGGAAAAATACTTCCTGACCCAAATTTGGTAAGTGGCATAGGGTACGGGCATAGGACAGAAGCAAGACACTTCTGCCAACAACCTCTGGATTTTATAAGTGCCAACAGAAGCATCAGCCCACCCTAATCAAAATCCCTCCACTTTGCCAACAACCCAATTCTTTAAAGGCAAAAAGAAAGACTCAAACACAAAAAAAACCCACACCAAACCATACCAAAACTAAACAAATTGTAGAAGTCAGTAGCACTCAAAAAGTGAAAAATAGAATCCTTCCCGGTCCTAACTGGCAGCACAGAAACAGGAGAGTAACAGACATCTTACATACCACAAAACCCTCTGTGGACTGCAAAACATATGACAGAAAACACTCACTGATTGTCAAGCCAAAATTCCTTGTTCCGTCCTTAAAAAGTTGCCAAATTCAATCTTACATAGATTTAGCTTCCTTTTTCCCAAAAGTGTGCTTGGAAGACCATTCTAAAGCTACTAATGTGATAGCTAAAAATCTCCTATTTCCCAACATATCTTAAATGTAACCAGTTTGGAGCTATATTTTTTTGTCCTGTCATTGTTTTTGAGCCTGAAATGCTCTTCCCCTTCTTTAATGTTTTCCCGACAAGTGACTTGCTAATGAGTTATCATATTGCCCCATAATTTGTTTTGTTAAACTAAACAAGACAAATTCCTTTAATCTTCTCTCAATCTTCTCCATTCCCTGGATCATTTTAATGGCCCTTGAATCTTGAACTCATTCCAGATTAAGTTCATCTGCATACAATATTCTAAATCATTTTCTACCAACATCTTGTATGACAGTGTAAGTACCTCCTTGCTTTTACTATATACACAGAATGTAAGATAATATTAATCTTTTTCATAGCTGTGTTGCACTGGTGGCTCCTGGTCAACCCACAATCAACCAATATGCCAAGGTCCCTGTGTTCCTCAGGTAACCCTGGTCTATATGTCTCCATCATATCGAGCAGGGATAGGCAACCCCCAGCACATGTGCCTGAATGTGGCACTCAAAGGCATTTTGCTTGGCATATGTGCATCAGGGTGGACAGCAGGGAAGGGGCTGTGATTGTACTACCACTACAAGGATCGGGCCCCTCCTGACTCCCCGACCATCTGCCCCGGCATGCCAACATCTTACTGTCACAGCCCAGGGCCCTAGGAGTGGCCGTGATCTCTCCTGGTGCCCCTACCGTGCCAAGTTGGCAATCAAGCACCTTCGTCTCGCCCGCCACATCTTTGATGTTATCTAATTATATAACGCAGGCTGCCTTTTGTCCCCTTGGACACGGTGCTCTGTTTATTCTGGCCCTTATTCTGTATGGAGTGACTTGGTGCACCACAGCCTTATGGGCTATGCATGGCTCCAACCTCCCCTGTACCACGCCCCAAGCCTCACAGATGTCCCGGACGTTATCTGTTCAGTTTTCTTTTCTGCGCCCACTCGCTGGCGCCCCCCGGGCTTGTCACACAGCCAGCGCCCACTCGCTGGTGCCCCCCCAGGCTTGTCACGCAGCTGGCGCCCACTCGCTGGCGCCCCTGGGTTGGGGCCAATGCCCCCTGAATATCGTGCCCTCTCTGGGCTTCTTGCCTGTGCGCCCCTCCCTGAGGCTCCTCGCCTCTGGGCATATGCCCTCCCTGGGCTCCTCGCCTATGCACCCCCTTCTGGGGCTCTGCCCGCACTGGCGCTTCTCCCACACATGCCCTCCCTGGGGCTTTGCCTCGCAATTGGGCTTCTCTTCCTGTGTGCCCTCCCTGGTGCTTCTATTCCTATATGCCCTCCCTAGGGCTTAATGCAAATACCCTCTGGGCTTCTTGCCTGTGCCCACTCTGGTGCTCCTCATGATTGGGGCTCAGGTGGCCGTAGCCATGCCTGGCCCCTAAATCCACCGTGCCCCTTTCACAGGGCTGGGGTCAATGCCCTTCAATACCATGCCCTCCCTGGCTCCGGGATCCCCATACCACCGTGGAGCCCCACTGAGGCCTCCTCCAACCCCTATTAGCCTCACCTGGTCCTCCGGTGATATAAAACTATAAACAGAAAACTCAAGCCCCTGGGCTACAACATAAACTCTAAGCAACCTGGCTAACTCTCATTCAACTCCCTACCAGGGCTTCCTCCACCTGGTATCCTTGACCAGAAGCTGCTCATGCCATCAGGTTTCCCTACTCTGCTTGCTCCCGCAGAGCTCTTTCTTCCTCGGCTGCCAGAGGAGAACTTCCTGGTAGGCTTCAGCCTGGGCTGTTTATATACTCTAGGCCCTGCCCCCTCCCGGTTAGCTGACCCCTGTGGTTGCCCCAGCAACCAACACCTGTCCTTCTATAGGAGCTGGCACTTCAGTGCCCCTGTGACACTTACAAGTCGTGCGACCCAGAAGGGAAACCCAACAATGGGGACGCCGGCGGGTCAACCCAGAAGTGACAGATCAGGTGAGCAACTGAAGATCGGAATGACCCAGGAGGATTCAGAGGACCCCGAAGTAAGTTCCGAGATGGTGGGTGCGGGCTACGCCGAAGAGGGGTGAAGGACCGAGGACCACCTGGCTGGAGGGAGATTGGGGCGGGATTGCCGCCAAGACCAGCGGACATCGGTTAAAGGAACACAAGTGGGGCAGCTAGAGAGCAACTAAGGGGAATCCCTTCCCCCCGTTCAGGCTAATACGGATCTGGTGGAGGGTCAGCGAGGTAGTTAGGACGTCACTAACTCCAAGTGGGGAGTGTCACACCGGGTGAAGGGCTCGTGGCGTGGGGTCTATAGAGGGTGCGACTGAGGCACCGGTGCAGGCTACTGTGAAGTGGTCGACATTAAGGTAGGAGTATCCCATGGATTGTGGGATTGAGGACGAAAGCCGTGTTAGAAGCCTGCAGAAGCAGCACGGAGCAGGCATGGAGAAGTGGAGTCCATAGGTGGCATGACGCCGGGGTGCAGGGGTGGCGGAGCCCCGTGTACAACCGGCGGGCCAAGCCCGGGACACCGAGGGACCCGTGAACTAGCCCCGCCCCAACTGGGGAAACAACAAGTCGTGGTAGGCGAGAGCGGGGTTGGCGACACGGGAGAACGAACACCCAGGGTAACAAACAGGTCCGGATGGGGAGTAGCCACCAACCAGGAGGGCAGAGCTCCCAGGAGCGACACAAGAAGGCCCACTGGGGACAAGCATCATCTACAAATTTTATAAGCAAACTTCTAATTCCAGTTCCAAGGTTATTCTTGCTTTGTTCCTGCATTCTTTGACTATGGAAGGGTATATACTCAGTTCCATTTTCTACTTGTAGATTTGTTGGTTATTCACATTGCTGTTTGAGGTTCTTCTTCATCCATAAAGGTCTGTAATCTCCTTACAATTTTTTCCCTCTTTGCTTTGAATGCAAGCTTCCAATAGTACTTGTACTTTTTTAAAAAGAGTTCCATGCTGTTTCCAAATCCAGCTCTCCCCTACATCTTAATCCAAACTACCTCCTTAACAAATTGCTCTGTTTTTTAAAGTTAGCCTTTCCAAAGTCCAAGATCTTTGTTACAGACCTGGTCTTGTCCTCCTTTAGTTTATAGTGATATTACACATTACAATTAAACCATGGTAAGAGCACATAAAACATGAATGATCACACATTAAGGCTCATTAACAAATGACAAGTGCCCTTTAGGGATCTTAAAGTTATGACAGTTTACGCAAGGATTATCTTTGAGCTCTTACCTAGTTTGAGTTTACTTCTGAGTGTTCACTGGAGAGAAAACCACAAATTTACAGTCCTCCAGTATCCCAGGAAGCATTGCTCCCAGGTGGACTAAGTATCATATAGGATTCCATGGCCCTGGACTAACAGCTAGAAACCACTGGACAACAGGTTGGTGGGGTAGAGTGAGTGGGGGATGGGGAGGGTGGGAAAAGGGGTGAAGGGTGCAAGACTGGATGAGGGAAGAGGGAGGGAGTAGGAGGAATGTGCTGCTGTCCCTTCTGCCCCCCCAATCACCCCCCATTCTTCAAATTGCCCCCTTTAACCCCAGATCATTTCCAAATGGAATGTATGTGACTTGTATCAGTTTACAACCACGCTATATTGCCCTTCCAGTGCTTGGTGCTCTTCTCTTCTGGGCCAGCTCCTCATTTTCCAGATGATCCTCCTGCTGTAAATTTATCCTCATCATGGAGATTTTGTGGAATTCTCCAAGACCCTTGTCCCTCCCACCACTCTGCCCTGAGCTCCTATTTTAAAGCTCTTCTTATGAGTTAGTCAAGCTTGATCTCAGAAGGCTACTTCTTTACCTACGCAAATGAAGGCTATTCCATTACCTGCCAATGCCCATCAGTGATATGTTCTGAAGCCCTCCTCACAGAACAAATCCTTGAGCCACCTTGAGTCATCTATTTTAATTTCACCAACTTTTTCCACATTCCTTCTCCTTCAGGCTTACACATAAATCTACCTTTGCACTCCTGATCTGTTTCATTCCACTCAGTCGTCTCCAGATCAGCCTGTTTTGGGGTTTTTGGTTTTGTTTTTTTTTTTACTTCTCCTCATGGATATATTGCAATCAACTTAAAATTAAAATAGTCAAAATTGAAATCCTTATCTATAGTGTGAAGCATATTTACTTCCTGTTTTCCAATCCTCCATTACCTGCCCCTGCTAAAAATATAAAGAATATCCCCTTTGCTCAGAACCATAGTTTGGGTGTCTTTCCCCTTGACTCATCTTTAGAGTGAACAGTCAAGTTCTTTCAAAGTCTTGCTACTTCTTTCTCTATAACTCACCTTAACCTTAGCCTCTTCTTGCTATCCATGGATCCTCCTTCCAGGCCTAACCATCTTATGACTTAATTACTACACACTTTTCTTTTCTAGCCTCTCTAACAAAACCTCAAATACAACAATAGTGAGCCGCTAAAATTATCTTAATATTCTGTCATCTCTTTCCATCAAGTTTTCTCTCCACTTCAAGACCCCCCAACTCGATCTCTGCAAATTTATCCAATCTGTTTCATCACAGCATTCATGAATTTCATGATTTTTACCTGTTGCTTTCCTACCCAACTTGCTGTTTTCCACACTGACCCTGAAATGAGTACTGAGTATCTGTCTCTGAGTAAAATGGCTCCTGCCATAAAAACTATGAGCCCTTCAACAGCACATCTTCTGGACAAATGCAATAGAGAGCTTCCTTCCTTTTGTTAATCCAAATTGTTCAGCAAGATGAATTCAGCACACAAATGTACTAAAGAAACAAAACTAAAGCACAAACGTCAAATACAGATACATTACAGTATAAGCAGATTATCGAAGCTTTGCTCAAAAACATAATTACTCTAGTATGTGTTGATTAGGAAACAAACAAGGAAATTAGGGGGAGGAGGTTAAAAAGAGTAGTATGACAGCCATTAATAAAATGTACAGGAGGTATCCATGTGATTTACCACTTGTGTCAACTCCTACAAAAAATACAATAATAAGAACGAGTTAAAAGTAATCAGATCTGCATGCAAGATTATTATTAAAGATAACTTTGCCGCAAGAAAGATCTTTCTAATAGAAGTTAAAGGCCATACTTTAGTCTGCTTTATTTCCAAAAGAACAATCACTAAAATCTTGTACTAGGTAAATGATAAAAATACTATTTGCCAAACATAAAATGATAATAAACAAAAGCAGTCTTTTCTCATTATTAAATTAGACAGCAAAGTGCTGTCACAGATTCCATTAAGGGTCTAATGTCTATTGGCTACCTTAGAAAAAAAAACAATGAAAAAGCAACTTTATATAACAATTAACTGGCTAAGAAAGAATAACTATCATGTAGTTTTCATATGAATGTGAAGCAGTGCTTGTATTTACACTGGAGTCTGGAGGACAATGAAAAGGATCTTATATTGATTTATCTTCTCCCTCCCTTCTTTGTGACATTCATTTTGTCTGCTCTCTTTATAGCGTATGAAAATACTTCATTAAAGAAACTGTTCTTCTTGGCTCTGGACAACACCAAGCACAAAGTCCTTCCTTCCCTCCTCCCCAAATCTGATCAGACCTGATTGGAAAGACAGACTTGAAAAACTGCTTTCCAACAAAATGAGAACTAGATTTTTAGAAAAATTCTGGTACTATTTTAGCATAAAATGAAAGTGGCAGACCTTCAAAAAATTTTAAATAACCAGCCACTACATGCCTAATGGGAAGTTATTTCAAAATCTTTCCTAGAGTTTTTTTATGTAAATCTTTCTCCACTGATGTCAATAGGAGTTTTGTCACAGATTTCAAGGGTCCTACTACTGCAATGATGCTAACAAACAACAACAGAGACATGTACATGTAGGTAGTTTGATCTGAACCACAAACATGTACTATATAAAAAAAGACTGTAACTACACTGAACCTTAACTACCTCTCCCTTTTGTTCTATCTCCATAAAGGGATGATGTACAAAAATATCAAATTTTCCTAAACTTGTTGATAACTTTAACCTAGGATTCCATATATACACTTGGCTTCCATTTTTCTCAAATAATTGGAGTACTGCATCCAGTTCTGGACACCACACTTTAACAGGGACATGGAAACCTTGAGATAATCCAAAGAGCTACCCATATGATCAGTCTTACACAGCAAGCCATACGGGGGAAAGGCTGAGGGATCTGAGACTCTACACCCTGAAGAAAAGAAGCCTGAGAGGGGACCTGGTAACAGCTTACCACTACACTAGGGGAATACATCAAGGGCTTGTTGCTCACCAGGGCATCTAAGGGGAAAATTAGGAGTAATGGCCACAAACTCCTGGAAGACCAATTCAGGCTCAACATTAGTAAAAACTTCTTTACAGTCAGGGTGTCCAGACTGTGAAATAAGCTCCCTCCAGAGGTGATGCAATCACCTACCCTGGAAATCTTCAAGAGGAGACTAGACAGTCACCTTGCTGGGCTCACCTGACCCCCAGTTATCTTTCATGTTTGGTGCACAAGGCTGGACCCAATGATCTTCCAAGGTCCCTTCCAGCCTTACAATCTATGAATCTATGAATAGCGTTCTTTCCTATGATCTTAAAAAGGTCTAGAATTTAGAAAAAAGGATTTATCATCGGCAAGATTTTCATTTTCAACTTAATATTTCTATTATTTGACCTCACAATTACAAGTTATTATTCTAACACTTAATCCTACAATGGATCATTATTATACCATAACAAACTGGAAGGATCTACAAAGTCTAAACTGACTGAACAAATGCATATTAATCCTGTATACTATAAATTTTAGTTTTAAAAATTCTGATTTTGATTAAAATTTTGAATAAGCCATTTACTTTATTTTCTTCCTCCTCAAGCAATCTGCCCTAATCTTTATAAAACTTACTGAAGGTGAACCAAAAGGTTTTCAGAAGATTACTGTTTCATAGTTTCATAGTTTCATAGTAGCTAGAGTCGGAAGGGACCTAGGAAGATCATCTAGTCCGACCCCCTGCCTTGGCAGGAAAGAGCATCGGGGTGAGATGACCCCGGCAAGGTGCTCATCTAACTTCCTTTTAAAAATCCCTAGGCTAGGAGCCTGCACCACTTCCCCTGGAAGCCGGTTCCAGGCCCTAGCCGCCCTGACTGTGAAGTAGCGCCTCCTAATATCTAATCTAAACCTACCCTCCGCCAGCTTGTGACCGTTATTCCTGGTCACTCCTGGCAGCGCACGGGAGAACAGGGACTCCCCCAATACCTGCTTTAAAATATTAAAGGAAACTAACCCCTCTGAGAATAAATTGCTTTTATGGTAAATAAGACATTAAAGTAATTTGGATTATATAGACAACATATACATTTGTATTGCAGTTATAGCTTCTACTTCATTTGTGACTCAGGTCAAGATTTACATGTAAGCTACTGTGCTGGAGTGAAACGCAATTGATATTTCATTCATATTATCCTTAGATGTTGAAAACTGTTGTAGCAGAAGGGGGAGCCCAGTGGGAAATTCCCTAAAATGTGATCTTCCTCCTGGTCTCCCTGATGCTTCCGGCAAGAAGAAAAGTCTTACAGGTGAATACATATCCGTATATATACCTAAAGGAACATTTGCTGCTCAGTGCACTCCTATAGCTAGTTTGGTTGCTGACTTGTGGTGGATGAGATAAAAATTTAGGCAGAGAAATTATATTACATATACAGAATGTGAATCACTTGTGTATAGCAAAAGTTTAAAATATGTGGCCCATAGGCTCGACCAGTCTGCAGAATCGTCCCGTCCCAACCGCTGGTAATCCTGTGGGTTACTGGCAATTGTGGGGTGTGGCCTGGTGCAGAATTAGAGGTCTCTGGACCTCAATGGACATGGCTACCAGCAGCAGACTGCCAGAACCATGCTGCTACCCAAATGCAGCTCTGCACTGCTGCCTGAATGCAGCCCCACCCTAGTTCCTGTTAGCCCCAAAGACACTTCCCAGGAGAAGCCCCTATAATCCAGGTCCAGCCCACAGCCCAGGGTGAGTTTGATATCTCCAGTGTAAAGATTCTGATATGCTTCTACGAGCTAACTAATACTTTAATCCAGAATGGTACCACTGGTTAAGAGTGAGTAAGGGCATCAAAACTGGGCTCTTATTATGGTGACCTTTCATCATAGGGCTTTATATGCTTCATTTGGATGAAATATGGTTGTAAAACACAAATAGCCATTAATAACTATTGTTTAGCTATACCTAACCTATATTATTTCAATTTGTTGGAGTTTCTGTTCAAGTAGAAATACATTAGGGGAAAAGCTCATCAAGTATCACATACTTATAGATTTTAGGCAGCTCTAGGAAACCTGGAGAAGTTGCTAAAGATACATTTGTTTAAACAATATTGTGTTGTTATTGTTCATGTCTGCTGTTGAGTTATGGAGTATTTATCAGTTGTTATTGGCACCTCTAAAATCCATTCCCTTCAATGCTTCAGCCTTGAGATGAATTGAAGCTGACCTATTTATATAACTGAAGAGACAAAGATACACTGTGGATGGGTTAATAACTATGTTTTTGTTGCCCACAAAAACCAATCCTTCAGTAACAGTGTTTCTATTGGTTTCTCATCCTGTGGAGAGGCACCAAAATACAGAAATGGAAAACTCTTGCCACTGGCAAGGTTTATACTATTAATTTGTAAAGGTGGATTTAGGGAGAAGCATTAAATTAACACTCATTTACTCGTATAATTATGTGTTGTCTACATAAAATGACAGCCTTTACCTTTCCAATACTAGCATTGAGTTGATGGAAAGCAGGACAGGGGAGGGTGTGTAAGCATGCCACCACTGATGAATGTCAAGCTCAAGTTACACGTTTGCCTGTTGCTTTAATGTCTATACAACATACTATCTAATGCATCACCTCTCCAACTTTTAAATCTATTATTTTAATGCATTCTTTGCAATCTATCTTAAAAGCACACTATTGAACTAAAAGGCAAAAAGGTAACCAGTATCTTAACTTATTTGCCACCTGATATGTTAAACAGACTTCATACCTTAAAACTACTTTAATAAAGCATGCAATTATCAAAGCATTGGAGAATGGCCCCAGAGCACACAAGCTCCATTAAATTTGCTTACATCTAATTATACCTGCCCGAGGCAGGTGAGAAATTGAGTCTGATAAGATCTTTCTTTTTACCTGTAGCCAAAAAGAAAAAGAAAAAAAGAAAGAAAAGAAAGAGCAGTAATTTTCTGTCTAATTACTATGTACAACTATTTATGGTATTCGGTCTTTAAATGAACACTTTACAAAGCACTCTTTGTACCCAGCCCCGTCCATTTTAACTTTAAATTTCAGAGGTACAATAGGCAAGTTTATCTCGCTCTGGGGATGATACAGGTCATCAACAATGTTAACCCCTCAAGTCATTTTCTATACTAGTCAAATATTTCTAATTTCACTATATTTTTAGTAGATTTGATTTTTTTTTAAATAAAATTTAGTTAGATACTAAAATCCTTGTGACCACTGTATATATTTCAAGAAACCTGCCAATTAGCAAAACAAATAAAATCACTGGGATCTGAAAAAGCATGTAAAATATTTTTCCAAACACACATTCTTTTGGTTTACATTGAAATAAGAGCTATTAAAAATGTAAGCAACATCTCTTTTTCTGGATACTGCATATAACCTCATAAAGAATATTTGCAGCTTGTTTTTGTTTCTTATTTAAAGACAGGTATTGTGCAACAGGAAGAGGAACGAAAAGGCTCTTAAATATCAGAACACCTCATATCAGCTGTGAGTGAATGACATAGGTCTATATTTCTAGTTATTTTAATAACATTAACCACACTGAAAGATCCAGCGAGAACAATAAAATGAGATCATCTTAGCAAAGGCTATAAAATACATGGTTGCGACAAGGCATCCCAGCTGAAAATGAAAGGACTCAGCTGAAGATGAAAGGACTCAGAAAAAAAAAGTAGCCCAGTTTTATTCTAGGCCACATTCTGACTACATGACAAGACCCAAGTTAGTATTGCTTAACCCTCAGCTAATATTAAGAAATGAACTCTGCTTTAGAAGGTTATTTAAAGAAGGAAAAAAACTAGATACCTAATGTGAAAATTTCATATGTAAGCTGACAACAAGAACTGACACACCAAGGTTATACAACACAGTTTATCAGGCATATATTTTTATTCACCCATGTACAACTATTTTCTATTATATTGGTCATTCATTGATCTAATGGGCCACAAAACTCTAGTGACCCTAAAAAGAAAAGGTCCCCCGCACATATTTTATACTTACATCTTCATTTAATATTTTCATATGAAAAACTGCTTAGAAGTCCATAATTTTGAAGTAGTTAATAAGTTTCTTGTTTGCTTTTTCATGTTTAAAGAGCACATGTCCTCAATAAGCCTCTCTCTAATACTACATTTGGGAGCATCTTTTGTGTTTACAAACATTCAGGTGATCTTTCAAAATGGATTTCTTTGATATAAAAATTATGAATTACTTATTTGTGGGACTTTATACATTTGAAGCCAGATCTAGTCATTAATTTGTATCTTCTATGAATGACAGGACTATGAGAAAAAAACAAACCACTGAAGGAATTTAATAACTAAATTAGAAAAATAACTTCCCATCTTTACATAGTCTACCATATTTTTCACTGGTTCCATTAATGGTTCAGACACATTTTCAGATTCTGGCAATGCTCATTTTTTAAACCTTTCTTCCTACAAGTGTTTTTCATCTTATATTAAAAAACAGAATTTTTGTTTTGCTTTTTGTTGCTGAACTCTTACGCTCACCTCTTACGACCAAGTTTAAAAAAGCATGAGCAGATAGTGCTGTTCATGGTCTGGATACATACCAAAAGCTGCCACTTTTATGATCATGGCTTGAATATCCAAAGATATCATTTCTCTGAGCAAAGCTTCCTGGTTTCGACGCCAAAGATAAGCTAAAGGCTGCAGATTAAGTCTCTTACAACTTTTAAAAAGAAAAATAAAAGGAAAAAATTAGATGGGTATATTCCAAATGGTATGCTCATTTATACAGAGGAATTTATTTAACATCAAACATAACCAATTCTTATAGCTTTCTACCATTATACATACATATATATATATATACACACAACTATATATAGCATACAAATACGTGTGTGTGTGTGTATAATGTGCATATAATATATAAAATCATTAGTATTTTAGGATCACAGCTATAATAAAATATATTTTAGCTTTTATAATTATAAATATATATAATACATATACACTGTAAGAAAAAGAAAAAGAAAGGAGCCACTGAACTTAAATAAATTCCTATGTTAAACTAATGCATAACAAGTGTAAGCAGGAAGAAAATGAAACCTCAAATCTTATGGGCATAACCTGACAGAAGATGGCAGATTTCTGTATACAAAATTAAGGAAAAAGTTGCTCATTTCACTGAAAAGACCTCTACAACAAACCCTGAACTTGCTAGAAACATCAAAATCTGTCACTAGGATCAACAGAAGTACCACTCATGAAATAAACATAGAATCTGTACCAGATAATAATCCAATAATATATCACAAAGGATACTTTGTCCATAAAGGCTCAAATTCTGAAAAACTTAGAAAAATACTTAAATAATTGACTCAAGTCAGACAAAAGCTACATTTTGTAAGCTATCACTGCTGTAATAACATATTACCACGCCAAGATTTTTTTATGTTTTATACATATGGCTAGATTTTTTTCTAACAGATGCTAAGCACCCAGGAATAATGTAAAAAGCAACTTCCAAATGTTTGGCAACTTTGAACATCATGTACTTTAGTTAGTTCCCTATCTATGCATTTATTGGACTAACTTTAGATATCCGTAGTTGGATATTCAAAAGAACTCTGCTCCCACTGAAGGCAATAGTTGACTTCAATTTGAACAGAATTACGCAAACAAAGACAGCTTCTGAAAAAAAAATCCAACCTCCCATTCTTTAAATATTAAGTTAAATGTTCTACAGCATATTTTGCAAAAACCCCAATATATTAGCAACACAGCAACTCACTGAACTGCAGGGTGTTTATTATTTTCTGGAAGTTTGGACCATTTAAGGGAAGTGTGCAACTAACAACAAGCTATTGTACTTTCTCTGAAATGTCCAAAAACTTGTAAATGAACCATCTGGGAAAGGCAATAAAACTGAAACATACTACTACTAATCTGCATACTGATTAAATAGAGGGTAGGCATTTTTGATGGGTTGGCTAATTGATGTTTTGAAAAAGGCTGAATATTGTTTAACTGGTTTTTACTTCTTGGCAGCCATGGAAGCAGACAGTTCAACTCAAATCCTTTTCTCTTAATGCACCTGAGGTTCTCATTCTGTTGTCAAGATTTACATTCTTCTCTATTCTTCTAAGCAGTTTTATATATTATATGCACATTATTTATGTATGCACACACACATATACACATATATAACAAATAACCTTTTTGAAAATCCAACATCACTTATAAAATTTACTAGGCATCTCTGCAAGTGTCTGTTGCTTGAGGAACTTGAGAATTATTTTGGACACAGAATCATATGGCTTGCAGATTTCTTGAGTATGGTAAACTCTGCCCTACAGTCCATGACACATGCTGATATTTGACTAAATACACCTCTTCTACGTATTTTGTATGGATTTTATTTAAAGGATAGAAAGCAAATACATTTAAGTAACCATATTGCTGGGTTAATTTACCAGGATTGTACAACACTGATTTTTAAAACAAAACACTAAAATGATCACATTTATGTTTAAATCAATAAATCAATGGGTTCAAATTATCAAAAACATTAAATTGATACCATAAATTAAAAAAACAATATTACAAGGTAAACACAAAGAAATTATTTTAGACTTATACAGGAAAAAGTTATGAATGGGTCTGTTTTGTTTAAATCATAGTTCCTATTTAATGTTCTAGCTAAGACAGTGTGTTGAACTAGCTGGTTAAGGACGTATCATGCACACTTCGTCCTGTGGATGCCTTTGTGTCTGTTCTGGTTTTATGACTTCACACAACTAAACTGACCAAGCAGGAAAAAAACTACATGTCAGCCAAGTTTAGTGAAGATACTAAAATGCCATGTTAGCTTGTCATCTTTGTGTAGTTATGGTTCTCATTTCCCAGATTCACGAAGAAAAATGCACAATCTTTCTGCAGACACAGAAGTAGTGATTAAAATGTACATAACATCAGCCTCTGAATAACCTACTTTCTACCATCTAATTCAATGACAGATGAAGTGGAATAAAGCACCTGCATCTGTTCTGCACTACAGGGTTTTTCTATGATTGTGCATATCAAAACAGAGGGTTTTTAATGTGTGTATGTATCAGTAAAAGATTTTCTTACACATCTTCTACACGAACGCGTTGATAGTCTGAAAGAATGGCTCCCACAGAGACGCCTTTCACTCCTTCCTGTTCCTAAGGAAAAAGAATAATAATGTTACAAACATTAGTGCATGCACTCACCTATTCACCAGAGATCATAGGGTCATAGGCATAGGAAAGTAGGTCTGAACCCTTCCTGCCTGGTCCTACCTTGTAAGGTCCTTTAGTCCAGCCCCCTACTCAATCAGAATCATCTGTGACTAAACCATTTCTGTCATGGATGGATATTCCAGAATATCTCTAAGTAGCCTGTTCCAATGCTTGACCACTCTCAGAGTCAGACAGTTCTGCCTAATCTCCAACCTACAATTCCTCTGCTGCAGTTTGAGGCCATTGCTCTTAGTCCTATTTCCTATGGCCACAGAAAAAAAGTCTAATCTCTATCTTCTTTATAGTTGCCCTTCAGGTATTTGGAAAATTATCAAATCAAGTCTTCTTTTTTCCAGACCAAATAATCCTAGTTCTTTCAGTCTCATCTCACACATCATGCTTCCCAGGACTATAATCATTTTTGTCACTCATTGCTGGACTTTTACAATCTGCCCACATCTAGACACAGTACTCCAGATGAGGCCTCACTAGTGCTGAATAAAAGATAAGAATCACTTTCACTAATTATAAGTGACATTCCTGTTAATAATGTCACAGGGTCTGTTCACAGGCAACAGTACCACTGCCTGGTGGACAGTTTGGTATGCTCTAGTCCAGTCTCCCAGGTACCACCCTTTCTCTCTTTCTCCTTCCATGCCTTGAAGTTGTCCATTGGCTAATAAGGAAAGCTGTTCTCAGAGTCTGTAAGTAAGCTTATTGAGCCCTGGTTCAGCCTAGCTCTCTAGTACTGTTAGTATCTTATCCTACATGTGCTAACATGCCCTGTCTTTAGTATTGGGGGTATTGGTTGTAGCCGTGTTAGTCTATGGACATAGGCAGAAAAGCATGGAGTGCTTCCCCAAGATATGCCCACCCCCCCGGTCCTCTCCCCCTCTCCATGGGCTCCAACCAACCCTAATAGCTACTTCCAATCTTCTAGGGAAATAAAACACAATGCCAACCAGCCTGTTGCCAGCTCAAGTGCAAACCCCACCTCCTTGGTCTGCTTTCTCTCTTACAGTTCTACTGGCTGGAGCTCCTCACCCTACACCCTTCAGGACTAGACTGCCTGATCTGGCCCTAGCACTCCTTTGGCTTCACCTCCTTCTGGCCAATTGTTTCCAGTCCTTTTAACTAAGCACATTGTTTTCCACTCCATTAGCCAACTTGTTCTTCCACGTATCCCTCCGAGTCCTAATAACTCAAGGCTACTGGCTAATCTGAAGTTTTGCCTGTCTGAGCTACAAAACGAGCCCCCACTCCATTCTCTTGCTCCTCATCCCTCTGGAGGTAACAGGGCTAAGATTCCCTTTTACACTACAATCCAGTCAGTATGCTCTTGGTTTTTCTGGCAACAAGAACACACTGGTGGCTCATATTCAACTTATGATCCACTATAACCCCCAGGGCACTCTCTGACATACTTTAGCCTAGCTAATTATTCCCCAGTTCATATTTGTACAAGCAACTATTCTGCCCTTCTTTGCTCTTGTCCTTGCTCAATTTCATCTGACTGCTTTTGGACCATTTCTCCATGTCATTTTTTTTGTAGGATATGGCCTCCATAAAGTATACCTGGCTCTTCTTTTCCCCTTGCACTTGCAGGGGATCCTGCTCACTAGCTTGCTTTGTTAGTCTGCTTGTTTGAAGTTCAAGTTCTTTATTCTGCTGCTCTTCTCCCTTCCTCCCCTTAGAATCTCATACTCATCATTTTGTGGTCACTTCCTTTCAAATTCTCAATCAATTCCTCCCAGTTTGTCAGCAGAAAGTTCAAAAACAGCTTCCAGTCCAGTTGATTTTTCTACCACCTGGCTCAAAAAGTTATTTCCAACACACTCCAAAAATTTGCTGGATGACCTATGCACTGTTGTCTTCCCAGTAGATTTTGTGGTAATAAAAGTCCCCCATGAGAACCAGGTTCTGTGATCTGGAAACTTCTATCAGTTGTTTAAGGAAGGATTCATCCATCTCTTCCTCCTGGTTTGGTGGCTTATAAAGAACATGAGAGACCCACCATGACATCAACCCTGTTGCTCTCCCCTCTGAGGCTTTCAAAAGGACTCTTTCTTGATAGTGCACTTCCAACCCTCTGTTGAGGTATCTCCATCCTTCAACCTCTGTTGAGATATTTTGCACCACATATAATAATTTATCTTTTTTTTTAATTCTTTGCTTTCCCACACAAAAAATCCAACCTAGAAAAATATGTTCAACAAGTCATTTTTTACTTCTTAAAACAGGCCTCTGTCACCTCATGGAAAACCATGCTACAAATAAATCCTTTGAACATACACTAGTTGCCATTAAGCTGTTAGCATTTACCATTACTTATGATCCAGTGGTATGTGAGTTTATTTTATTTTCCCTATCTACAGGACAGGAGAGATCTGCAGTAACTTAACAAATGCTGACTTTAGTAGCTTCTGCTACCAAATAATTTTACTGGACTGTTTTCATATTGGATCTTTGTTTTCACTTACTTAAGATAATAATCTTTTATCTTGCAAATATGACAGAGAATATTGCATTGTAAAATGAACTTTGAAATAATTCAAGCAAAGAATTTCTTTTTATCTTGAGTTCAATCAGAACCAATTTACTAACTTACAAGAAGAAAAGTAGCATCTCTTTTCCTAAATTTCATCCAGTAAAACTGAATTGACTTTAGTTAGTTTTCTTGCTGGGGTTGATCACAATTTTAAAAACTGAGTTTTTTTTTAAGTTTCCCTGCTTGTAGCAATTCTGTCAAGTCCATAGCAAGACCCTTCCTCCAAAACTTCCATCCATAGCTATCTGTGTTTCTCTGTCTATGTATCTCACAAGGAAATGCCTCTTTTGCCTCGGTATTGCACACAAAATTAATACTGCGGTTTTACTCAATTATCATCTTTACCACAATTTCTTTATAACTGTTTTTAGATTAGAATTCCCTAATTTACCTCTGTGCTACTCTATCTTCCCCCAACATATTATTTTATTCTTTTTTACACTAAATCTCATCTCCTACCAATCCAACCAAATTCCCAAGTTGTTCATATCCTTCTGTATTTTTGACCGAAATTCCCTATCTTTGTAGAAACTCCTAACTCTATCATCTGCAATCTTATCACTGTCGAATTTATATTCTCCTACAGGTCCTTAATGAACATGATCTCAATATCTAATCTTCTGGGATTCGACTTGATGCCTCCTTATATTCTGAAATAATACTATTGATAATAATTTATTTTATGCATCTTATTTGTGTTAGTCAGTTCATTATCCATTGCATTTTTGTTATTTTTATCTAGAGAATACTTGTTTGCTCATAAGCTTCCTGTGCAGCACTGTATCAAAGGCCTTTTAAAATTACAAATAAATCATGTCCATTTCACTTTCCTCATTCACCCAGTCTGCTCATAAGTAGCAGAAAAAATTATCAAACCATATTATAAAATCAGAATTGTATCTAAATAGATCTCTTCTCAATATTTTCCCATGAAGCCTGTTTAGGTGCTTAACATGTATACATCTGAGATCTTCTTCCTAATATTTCTCTGTTCTATATCTTTGATACATAAGATACCTGCATGCCATGAGCAATACTTAGCGTGTTCTTATATTCAAAACATTTTATAAAATTAAATACTTAATCCCATTGCAGCTTTGTGGGGTACAGCAGGCAAATGTTATTCTGTATATTGGCACTTTTATTTAAAAAAAATACAATTCTCATGCGAACACAAACATTTCAAATGGTATAAATTAATTTGGCCTTCATGACTGTACTTCAGAGTTAGCCATGTAGCAGTGACTCTTTGGCCGTAATTACTATACTTAGAACCAGATTTTTGTATACAATGTATATTATTAGAACCAGATTTTTTTGGTGGGTGTGGAGGGACGGTATGCCCACGGGGCACACCTCCCCCACACAGCACATGACCAGACCCCCCCCACAGGGCCACAGCCCCCCTCTGCAGGACCCATAGCTCACCCCCACAGCCATCGGGTGCTCAGAGCCCACTGCTGTCGGAGCCCCCCACAGTGCAGCCACCTCAGAGCCAGTGTCACCTGTGCTGCTTGACACGGGTGTGGCCTAGCTCAGCGCGGAGCGGAGCTGTGCGCCTTTCTGCAGCTCCGGGCCGCTCAGGCTGTCACCTGGGGGCTGGCGCTGCTTGCAGAGACCATGTGTTGTGCTGGGCCGGGTCATGCCATTGGGCCAAGCCGGTTCTGTGGTGGCAGGACCCAGCCCAGCATGACACGCATTCCCTGCAAGTGGCACTGGCCCTCAGGTGACAGCCTAAGTGACCCAGAGCTACAGAAAGGTGCACAGCCCCGCACAGCACCAAGGCAGATCACACCCATGACAAACAGCATAGGCAGCACCAGCTCTGAGGTGGCCAAGGCTGCACCATGCCACAGGGAGGGGGGCGGGCTCTGATAACAACGGGCCCTGAGCACCTGATGGCTGCTGCTGCTGCAGGGGGACAGGGGAATTGTGCACCGTGTGGAGGACCTACACCCCCCAACCAGTCACCCTTCCCCCATGCAACCCCCCCCACATTCTTCCCACATGTGCACAGCCCCTTTTCCCCCCACACCCACAATTGCCCCCCAGTCCCTACATACTCAGGATAGTGCCCAGGTCCCGGTCATGTAGGATCCTTGTCCCACTTCTACTTACCCTAGCACACTACAGGTGCATGCTCCACATGCTGGGGCAGCAGAAGCACATAGAGGCACTCTGGCCAGAAACCAGAGCATCTTTCCAGAAGACTGGCTTCCAGGTCACCTCAGGTCTGCCCCACTTTTTACCCCATTTTTTTTTTATACCTGGATTTCCAGGTATTAAATTTTGAGCCCGCACTCCAAATATGCAGCATGGGGAAATATTTTTCATTCACAGCATGTCTCTTGTAGCATCTCAGACTTGTTTGGAATGCTGCAAGAGGCATATGCGCACTTGTCTGGATGCACACTCTGGGTTCATCTTATGAATCACACTTGCAAGCCTAAGTGCTAGCTAACATTCTGTGGCACTCCACTACACTCTTGAAAGGAACTTGTGGCACCCTGGTTTAGAGTCACTGATATAAATAAACATTTTTCTTAGGCTTCAAGATCTATATTCAATGATTCATGAGATTCCAAGTGATTTTTTGTAACTTATCTTTCACAAGATTTAGTACAACCTCAGAAATATCTATTTACTGCTGTATTTCCCAAACATAATATTTTTTTCTGCATGAAAATATATAAGAACCAATACTGCTCTTAATCCAGCACACTAGACTACTAGTAATGAAAGCAATTAAGCATTTTATATTGGTTTATACCTTAACAGAGAGAAGCAGATTGTCAATTGGATCTGTAACAGCTTCAAGGTTACCAAGCTTCTATACCATTATTAACAAAGTAATTTATATTATCACAGTGACTTGGAGCTCAGGTAACAGACCTGGACCCAACTACACTATAACACAGAGCAAAAGGATAGTTCCTGCCCCAAAGACCTTATAATCTAAGTGTAAGACAAACGACAACAGATGAAAACAGACAGTATTCTGTAAAAGAAAGTAATGAGACTACCAGTGGAAGCACTGCATTTTCCCAGGACATATCCTATAAGAATGTGCCATTTCCTCAGAAACAATAAAAAACCAAGAGACAGTCACATCAAGAAGCAGCTGGTTGCAGAAAAAGGCCACTTTAGGGCTACAGCTACATATCTTTGTCAAAGTTAAAGGGCTAGTCTCATAAAGGCACAATAAAGAAGAAAAACAAACTTTAACGTTATTTACTGTTACAAAAATTAATAAAATTGCATCCTTTTATTCACAGCTGTCCACCTTCTAAGCAGCCAAGAGTCACACAACATGCAGGCTACACCAATGGAGGCCACAAGCTTCCCCCTGGTGGTATACTATGCAGAAGCATGCAATGCTGAACCATGCCACCCAGGTACCCATGCCTCCACCCAGAGCCCTCCAGTCATTGGGTCCTCCCCACTGCATTGCAATGTGTAGGCACCCCAAGCCAAGTGTTCCCCAGCCCCACAGACTCTGTTTGCCCTGTGCCACCCTTGGCAAAAGCCAAAGGAGAAAGGGGATACCCAGAGATCCCAGGTATTAAAGCAGCCTATCCAACGGGTTGAGCAGCAGGTAAGTGAAATTCCGCAGGCTGTGAATTAACCCCTTCCAGTCTGCATGCGGGCTGCAGGCTGCTAGTTGGACAGTCCTGCTTTTATTCATCAAATCCCATCTCTGTGGGTGCAAACAAGAGATTTTTTGCCCAATTTAAGCCTTCCAAACAGCTGTATGATTGGGCATTTAGACTGAGCTAACCCTGGTTAGGTTAATTTAAATGTAATGGCTGTACATACCCTCTGTACCTTCAGTCATACTAACTCATTTTGGTGATCCTGAAGAGCAAGCATAGCTAAGAGAAAAGGAACTGGTGTCTAATTTTGGCTCATATATCTGTTACAGTTACTAGGCTAACTGCACCTTGCATCCCTCCTGGTCTGAGTGAATGTTCATCTGATGGCAGGCCACAAGCCATTACCTTCTCAAAGTGGAATCACATAATTCTCCCTCTCCCATTCCCAGGCCTTGTTCTGCAATCTCCAGCTGCTAACTGTGATTACTTCAGCAGACCTGACTTATCTTCAGTGTTGTCTGCAGTTCTGTTCCCTCTGGCAGCAATGACAATAGTAATTAGAAACCAAACTATCTACTGGGGGTGAGCGGATGAGTATAGGATGGGATTCAACACCAACAAGTGCAAAGTGATGCACCTGGGGAGGAAAAAGCGGCACCATATCTACAGGTTGGGGAACTCCCTTCTTGTCAGTACAGAGGCAGAAAAGGATCTTGGAGTCATCAGTGATGCCAAGATGAACATGGGCCAGCAGTGTGGGGATGAGTCAGGAAAGCCAACTGCACCTTGTCATGCATCCACAGACGCATCTCAAGTAGGTCCAAGGAGGTGATACTCCCCCTCTATGCGGCACTGGTCAGGCCGCAGCTAGAGTACTGGGTCCAGTTCTGGGTGCCACACTTCAAGAGGGATGTGGACAACACAGAGAGGGTCCAGAGGAGGGCCACTGGCATGATCAGGGGGCAGCAGGGCAGACCGTAAGAGGAGAGGCTATGGGACCTGAACCTGTTCAGCCTCCACAAGAGAAGGCTGAGGGGGGATCTAGTGGCCTGTTCCAAACTAGTCAGAGGGGACCAGCAGGCACTGGGGAAGTCCTTGTTCCCCATGCACTACCAGGAGTGACCAGGAATAATGGTTACAAGCTGGCAGAGGGCAGATTTAGGCTAGATATCAGGAGGCGCTACTTCACTGTGAGGGTGGCTAGGATCTGGAACCAACTTCCAAGGAAAGTGGTGCTGGCTTCTACCCTGATGTCTTTAAGAGGAGGCTAGATGTAAAACCTTGCTGAGGTCATCTGACCCCAGTACCCTTTCCTGCTTTGGCAGGGGGTCAGACTTGATGATCTGCTCAGTTCCCTTCCGACCCTAGAAACTATGAAACTACATAAGCCAGGGGCGAGCGATTATTTTGGGCAGAGGGCCACTTACTAAGTTTTGGCAAGCCATCAAGGGCCATGCGGCAGGCAGCCCAGGGCAGATAAATATTAATTTTCTAAATTTTTTAGGGTCCCCATGGGCCAGATAGAATGGCCTGGCAGGCATTTTGCCCAGCCCTGTCTTAAGCAGTGTTACTATTTAAATCCACAATATTTAAAGCAATAAGAAACAACCTATATGTGTGCCCACCTCTCCCTTAGGTATTCCCTAGATAAGGAAACTTTTAAAGTTTATTAATTTTCTAGTCTAATAAAGAAAATTTTATAGTATTAAGGATAATCTCCTTAATGGTATAGACAAGCAACAAACATCGGTACCTTTTCCTCAGCAGCTCTCAACAAGGACAATCAAAAGTCAGAGACATTAATTACTAAGGCATACTACAGAGGTGATGTGCAACAGGAGCATCAATTTGTACAGTGGTCAACAGCTTACCTCCAAAGCCAGGAGTGTCCCTAGGATTACATCAAAGATGTGATGTGCTTAATTTAGTGACTCCTAATTCAACTCCAAATCTAATTCAAAGTCTTCCTTTCCCCTTACAAGCCCCTTTTGACTGTAGGAGGCTAGGACTTTTGGTAAAAGTACTTAAACAGATAATTAATTTATTAGACTAACCATACTTGACCATGGAAACAAAACCCACAAAATGTCAGACATGCTACAAATAAATGAATGACACATGCAGTATGGCAACCAGTGTGAAAGACAGGAAATGAAAACTTCAGTATGAACTTAATTCTTTGTCGGCATAACGATACCATACATAATCCAAAGGGTTTTGCCAACAAACAAGTTGCCTCTATCAGATGACTTCTATAATTGTTTAAATCCATGCAACTGGAGTCGTTCATTTTTCTTCTTTTTACAACTGTGCATCATCTCTTAGTTCTGAAATAAGAGCCCATAGGAAGTCAGAGATTCTGCAAAGGCATACCACAGAAGTGATGTGCAGCAGTGGCCTTCAGAGGTTGTGTCACACAGGTTAAGAGTTACCACAACAGGCTAGGTGGATGTGGTCAAAGAGGAAAGCCAAGAAGAGCAAGGTATCCTTGAGGTGCTCTAGCACAAGATCAGAGCATATAACCAGAAGAGAGATGCTGGCTGTTAATGTTCCAAAGTAACTTGACACCAAAAATGATTACAATGTTTTCTACAGTGTTGTCTACATTGGGAGACTGAGAAAAGTTAAACACAATTAAATTCACAATCTTAGTTAAAGATCTAATTTATTCTGGAGGTGAATTAAACCAAATCAAATAACGCCACTTTAATTCTAAATAAGTTTGTCTACACAGGGACAGTTAATGGAGTTTAATCCATTTTCAAGGTTAATTTAGATTAATTTTCCTTAATGGCCATGCAGATAAGCTTTTGGTTACAGCTATTTCAGTCTGACTTAACCAAAAGGACCAATGTCGAGATCCACTGTAGAACATTACTGAAGTTCAAAGATGCAGATGTGAAGCAGTACGCAGAATTAGGCACCATAATCATTCTTTCTGGTATGAATAATTCCCCCATCACTGTGAGAGTCTATTACATTAATTTGCCATTTTTGTTTTATGTGCTGTACAAATGCAGAATCTATTTTTGTGCTGAACAGCAGAATGTAGATTCAGCTGTCTTACATTCTTCCCAATGATAAAATATACTGAACAGAATTATAACTTTGTATAGTAGACATTTTTACGGTACCTGTCATTTTACTAAACAAGTTGTAATTAAATATGAATATTATTAATACTACAGTAGTCTCAAAATTATGAAACCCAAAAGATGTAAGCAATATTAACAGTTTTCTGCCTATTTTGCCTTTGTTTTCTTATCTCATGGTAAATAGATTGTGAATCACTAATGTCCTTAAAACAAAACACCTTGAAGTTAAAAATTTTTTTTATTAATTATAATGAAATGCTACCTGGCAGTTAGGTCTGTAATGTTGTTATTATATACTAGTTTATGTTTAATAAATATAATACAATACAATATAGTAACAACATAATAGATAGACAGACAGATAGTGTAAAATGCATATTCATCATTAAAACTAAAATTTAACTAAAATGTAAAAACATGATAAAATTCAGAAACAGAACCGCATTCAGGAATATAATCCCCCAATAAAATACATACCAATATTAATATTCAGGATAATTTAGATTTAGTTCATGGGTGACAAAAAATCATCAAGGCCCTGGGGTGAATCTGTATTGCAGAGCTCCTTGCAGGCATAGGAAGAGCCACCATGGCCATTGCAGGGGCAGCAGGTCTGGAGGCAGAAGTAGTGGCAAGGGATCCAGGAAAGGGGTTTTGAGTGTGCTGAAAAGATCCAGAAACAGCCACTGCCAGTGGAACTCTGCAGGCTAGATCCTGCCCATTGGTTGGCTCCAGTCCACAGTGTGTATGTTTCTGACTCGTCTTAATTGACTGGACTGTAAACTGTTTTCAGTGGATCACTGATAGTCCCTAAAACATCTGCTAGTAGTATGCAAAGAACCAATGGGTCACATGGTACCTCTTGTTTCCTGATGCATCTATAAAGACCTCTTTGCCCTCATTACTAAGAAGAACGTGTAAAAGGTAACTGGTCTTAAGAATGTCTTAGCTAAGCTGTTTCTAGTAAGGGCTGCTTGCTGACACTTGGGAGGACCCACTGTCCATGGAATGATGTAAAAAGGTATTAAAGGTAATAGAAACATAAGATAGGCTTTTTAAGCTGACTGAGCAGCCTATCCAGAGGAAGGAAATTATGTGCAAACACTGAGGAGGATTCAGAAACAGGATGGCAGGAGAGATAATGAAAAAAGAAATAGGCTTCAACAGATATATTGCACAGATTTGTCACAGAGCAAATCATGCTTGAATACTGTGTGAAGTTTTAGTGCCCAAATCTTAAAAAGGACATAGTAATGGATGCCAGGGGCTAGGGAAGTTGCACATAAACCGCTTTAAGTCATCAGAAATTAGATTGGTTTAAACCTGTAACAGAATAGAAGTTCAGTGCACATAAAACAGTTTCAAGATAGCTGAAACTGGTTTAAGATAAACCTGGTTGAATGTAGTATCAGACTTAACTGATTTAGGTCAAACCGATTTATGACACTTCTGTCCCAGACCCCTTCCTGGTTCAAGTTAAATCAGTCTCCCAGCATCTCAGCATTTTGCAGCCCTGGACTGGGCTGTGCTGTCTATTCCAGAGAGCAAGGCTGGCCCTGCCCCTCTGTTCCCTAGCTGGAGCAGTGAGGGCTGGCTCAGTGGCCTCATGGGCTGGCTCACTGCCGCTCCAGGCAAACCCCAGCTAGGGTCTGGGGCCATCGAGGGGGGTTAAACTGACCTTCTCACAAGTACGGAGCTGCCCTGCCCTGCTTACTTAGTGCTGGCTGTCCCAGAAGCACCTGGAAAGAAGATGAAGCGATGGCAGCTCTACAGAGTCCTGGTACTATGACTGTGGACTGCAAATCCCAAAGACTGCAGGGGCAGCAGGACAAGGAAGCAAACAAGGGCCCACGCTGGCTACATGCCAGAGAGCTGTGCTCTAGCACCCCCAGCTTCTGGCTTGAGCCACTGCAGGCATGTGGCTGCATTTCCTGAATCAAAAGTGAACGTGTGTTCATTTGCTTATTGGTTCAATCTTTTTCAGCTCAGACTAACCTGGAAAGACTGAATCAATTCAACCTTGGGCTTTTTGACTGTCTGAACTTAGCCAGGTAAGGTATTGATATCTGGTTCAATGCTCTCCCTCCATAGCATCCACTTCTGCCACTGTCAGACAGGATACTGAGTAAAATGGACTGCTGGTCTGACTCAGTGGGTGTTTACTTATGCCCCTACGGCACCATTGTTACTGCACCATCACTTAGTACTTCCAAAAGGTAACAACCCATACTACATCATGTGTGCAACACAGTTATTTTTAGCTACTACACTGCCATAGCAGAGTGCTATACTGAGGGAGTATGTTGTTATGGCAATGTAGCTGTAGTGTCATGGTTTTTGCCCGCAGACACTAAGTTGCCCTAGTGCATTATTATGGCAGATGACACTAAACTATGGGTCACAGTAAACACACTGGAGGGCAGGGAGTGAAATCAGGCAAATTGGGACAGACTGGGAAAGCGGGCAATTCAACAAGTGCTGCACCTGGGGAGAAAGAATCTCCAACACACCTAAAGACTGGAGGGTACCATTCCACAAGAGTGAAAAGAAATCTTGGAGTCCTGGTTGATGCAAAAATGAACAAGTCGCCAGTGTGACGAGGTAATAAGCAAAGCTAACCGCACTCTTTCTTGCATCAGCAGGAGCTCGCAAGCAGGTCTAGGGAAGTGATCATTCCCCTCCCTCTATGTGGCACTGGTGAGGCCGCAGATGGAGTACTGCATCCAGTTTTGGGCACCACACTTCAAGAGGGATGTGGATGACCTTGAGAGGGTTCAGAGGAGGGCTACTCATATGGCTGAGGGCCTGCAGGTAAGACCCTATGAAGACAGACTGAGGGATCTGAATCTCTTCAGGCTCAAGAGAAGGCTGAGAAGCGATCTTGTGGCTACCTAAAAACTCATTGGGGGGTCAGCAGGGAATAGGGGACACTGTATACCAGGGCACCTCTCGGGGTTTCCAGAAATAATGGCCACAAACTGAAGGAGAACAGATTTAGATTGGGCATAAGAAAGAAATTCTTTACAGTAAGGGTTGCCAAAATATGGAATGGGCTTCCAAGGGAGGTGGTACTTTCCCCTACCCTGGAGGTGTTCAAGAGGAGGTTAGACAGGCATCTGGCTGGGGTTACTTAACCCCAGAGCTCTTTCATGCCTGGAGCAAGGGGTTGGACCCGATGATCTACCAGGTCCCTTCTGACTCTAGAAATCTATGAATCTATGAATCTTTTACTATAGTTGGAAGATAAGGTGAGTTTTTTCTACAATCTACTGTATTTACTCACTTAGAAGACAAGTCTCTGCCCCCATTCCCCACCCATTTAACATGGGTGGAAAAGCCCATGGCCTTACAAACAAGCATTATGCAATGAGGAGTGGGGCTGGGAAGTCAGAGGCGGGGCGGCTCCTAATATGGCCAGGCTGGAACAGCAGTGCTAGCTCAGCATCGTTACTATGGGGCCAGGATGGAGCCATACTCCATGACTGCTGGTGCGAAGCAAAGGTAAGAGGAGTGGGGATAGGGGCAGGGAAGGAGGGAGAGACTTTGAGGAGGGGAGATGGCAGGGATCTGTGGCTGTGGGTGGCAGACATGACATGGAGAGGAGTAGGGAATAGGGGAAGGAGAAATTGGGGCAACCTGAGGCTGTAGGGGAGAGGGATAGGCAGCAGCAGGGAACAAGCTGCCTGCCTCCTCACTGCCTGCCCCACTACTTCACACTACCTGCTCCTTTATTGCTCCCCTCATCACCACTCCCCCCACCACCTGCAGTAGTGGAGGGGGGAAAATTTAAGATGATCCTTCAATAATTAGATTCTCTACATGGAAAACCATAAAAATCAAAGAATCATAGAAAATTAGAGTTGGAAGGGACCACAGGAGGTCATCTAGTCTAGGACCCAGCTCAAAGCAGAAGCATCCTCAACTAGATCCTCCCAGCCACGGTTTGTCAAGCCAGGAATTTAAAAAACCTCAAAGGACAGAGATTCTACCACCTCCCTAGGTAACCTGTTCAAGTGCTTCACCACCCTCCTAATGAGGAAGTTTTTTCTAATATCCAACCTAAACCTCCCTTGCTGTAACTTGAGACTACTGCTCCTTGTTCTGTCATCTGTCACCACTGAGAACAGTCTAGCTCCCTCTTCTCTGGAACCTCCATTCAGGTAATTAAAGCCTACTATCAAATCCCATCTCAGTCTTTTCTTCTCCAAACTAAATAAACCCCGTTTCCTCAGCCTCTCCTAAGAAGTCATGTGCCCCAACCCCATCACCATTTTTGTTACTCTCCACTGGACTCTCTTCAACTTGTCCACATCCTTTCAATAGTGGGGGGCCCAAACCTGGACATAGTGCTCCAGATGTGGCCTCACCAGTGCAGAATAGAGCAGAATAATTACTTCCCTATATCTGCTGGCAACACTCCTACTAATGCACCCCAGTATGCTGTTAGCCTTCTTGGCAACAAGTGCACACTGCTGTCTCATATCCAGCTCATTATCAATTCTTACTGCCAGGTCTTTTTCTGCAAAGCTGCTGCTTAGCTAGTTGGTCCCCAGGCTTAGTGGCACAAGGGATTCTTCCACCCTGAGTGCAGGACTTTGCACTTCTCCTTGTTGAACCTCATGAGATTACTTTTGGCCCAATCCACCAATTTGTCTAGGTGACTCTGAGTCCCAGCCACACCCTCCAATGCATCTACTACACCCTGCAGCTTGATGTAATCCACAAACTTGCTAAGGGTGCAATTCATCGCATCTTACAAATGGTTAATGAAGGTATTTACCAAAAGCAGCCCCAGGACCAACCCCTCCAGCACTCCACTTGATAGTCACTGCCAGGTAGACATTGAGCCACTGTGATTACTACCCACTGACCCTGACCATACAGCCAGCTTTCTATCCACCTTACAGTCCATTTATCTAACCCATACTTCCTCAGCTTGATTGCAGGACTGCTGTGCGAGACGGTATTTGTTAGCGTGTCCGAGCAGGATACTGTCTGATCCCCTGGTTCTCACCTGCCACGACTTCAATCTTATTAAAAAAATGGGGAGGGAAGAGATGTTGTGATAATTAGTACCCGTGGAAGGACCACACTTGGTCTATTTCATAATCTAAGTGCTTTTTATTCTTTCTTTTACAGAGAACCAGAGGGGAGGCAGCAGCTCATCTAGGTTGTTCCCAAGATCACCCCAGTGCTTTGCAGAGGATCCCCAGCACCTCAGTTGATACAGTAAGTGTCAATAGGCATCTCGCCAGCTTGCAGCTGTATCCTCAATGAGTCCCCGCAGGGTCCCGTCTAAGTCCCAATGCCCTGTGTAGGGTGTCTCCAGGCTCCTTCTTAGTCTGGTTCCTTGCCATAACCCTCAACCCTAATAGTCCTTGCCCACTCCCAATAATCAAGAGCAAGTAAAAAGGGGAAGAACAAAAGAGAGTTTTCTTTCTTGTCCTGTGCCTCAGCTCCCCGCCGCTAATTACCTCAGCAGCTTTTTATGGGCGATGCCCAGTCTCTCTTGCTGCGTGCTGTGCCAGCATGCGGATCCAGGTGTTTGCCCATGGTCTGGTCCATGGAACTCTGCCCCAGCTTCCCTCTCCCCTCGAGTTTGGTGTGCTGGGCCCTGTCTCTTCAGGAGCTGGGCTGGTGACCTCCACCCCCTTTGGCTTCCAAGTTGCTTTGCCACATCCCTGCACGGAGCCTCAGCTTCTCCCCACGCAGCGGCTCCTTTCTTCCCAGACTCACCGCTGTTGCTGTGTGCTCCTGGTAGATAGTGAGGGTGGGCTACTGGTCCTGGGCTCTGGGGTCCTTCGGCTTGCGCTGGCCTTGCGTTGTGGATCTCTCCATCGGATTCTTCTTAGCGAGAGTCCCCAGCAGCTCCACTCTTCTCTCTGGTGATGCCCGAAGGCGACTTTCCCTAGGGATTGTCCTCTTCATATCCCCAGGCACCAAGCCCCATTGGCTTTCCATGGGCATGGGGACGTCTCCTTGCCCCGCCAGGCCATAATCACCATCAGCTGCGAGATTTCTCAAATAACAGGGCTCCAGTCAGGATCCCTGTTACACTACCAAAAACCTTGCTAAAGTCAAGGTATATGACTTTCACTGCATTCCCTGCATCCACAGAGCCAGTTATCTCATCATAGAAGGCAATTACGTTGGTCAGGCAAGACTTGCCCTTGGTGACTCCATGGTGACTATTCCTAATCATGTTCTTCTCCTCCAAGTAGTTAGAACTGAATTATTTGAGGACCTGCTTCATGATTTTCCAGGGACTGAGGTGAGGCTGTCTGATCTGTAGTGCCCTGAATCCTCCTTCTTCCTTTTCTAAAAGATGTGCTCTGTATTTGTCCTATATTTTCCAATTGTCTGGGACCTCCCCCAATCACCACAAGTTTTCAAAGATAATGGCCAGCAGCTCTGCAATTACATCAGCCAACTCCCTACACACCTTCAGATGTATTGCATCTAGCTCCATGGACTTATATATATCCAGCTTTTCTAAACAGTCCCTAATGGCCTAACCTGTTTTTTCAACCCTGAGGACTGCTGACTTCCTCCCCAAACTGCCCTGCCCAATGCAGTAGTCTGGGATCTGACTTTGCCTATGAAGAGTGAGGTAAAAAAGGCATCAAGTACTTCAGCTTTTTCCTCATAGTTTCATAGTTACTAGGGTCAGAAGGGACCTGAGCAGATCATCAAGTCTGACCCCCTGCCATGGCAGGAAAGAGTACTGGGGTCAAACGACCCCAGCAAGGTGATTATCTAGCCTTGTCTTAAAGACTCCCAAGGTAGGATCCAATGACACTTCAATTTGAAGTTGGTTCCAGATCCTAGCCGACCTGACAGTGAAGTAGTGCCTCCTGATGTCTAGGAGCTTGTGACCGTTATTTCTACCAGCTTGTGACCGTTATTTCTAGTCACTCCTGGTAGTGCTCGGGGGAACAGGGACTCCCCCAATGCCTGCTGGACCCCTCTAACTAGTTTGTAACAGGCCACTAGATCCTCCCCCAGCCTTCTCTTGTGGAGGCTCCACATGTTCAGGTCCCGTAGCCTCTCCTTGTACGGCCTGCCCTGCTGACCCCTGATCATGCCAGTGGCCCTCCTCTGGACCCTCTCCATGTTGCCCACATCCCTCTTGAAGTGCAGCACACAGAACTGGATGCAGTACTCTAGCTGTGGCCTGACCAGTGTCGCACAGAGGGGGAGTATCACCTCCTTGGACCTGCTTGAGATGCAAGTCATCATCTGTCACTAGGTTGTTCTCCCATTCAGAAGGGACTCACACTTTCCCTGATCTTTCTAATAAATGTATAATTTCTGTGTGTATAGTATCTAAGTATTGGAGGTGGGGGAGTTGTGCTACATTCAGGGTTGTCTTGTATTCAAGTACAGTGGCACCTGACTTTTTTGGCCTGCAGGCTGGATGAATGATGCCAGGTTCACCCATGGGCAGAATCTGGTCTGTGGGCCCAATCAGGCAGGCAGAAATGGCCTGGCATGGGCCTGATCCAGCTACAAAGAAACAGCCTGGCCAGGGCCGATGCCACAAAGTGCTGCCTCCATGGGGTCCAATTCTATGGAGCTGTATCAGGCCCCAACCAGGCCAGCACCATGCACCAGTGGATAGAACCCACAGATGGGGCAAATTCAGCCACAAGGGGCTTGGGAAATTGGCAGCATGGGATAAGTGGCAGTGTCAATTACCAAATTTCTGAACCCATAGGAATACCTGCAGAAGAGACTACATGATTACGCAGGTTGATTTTGACCTGCAGAACAGGGACTGGGCATCCCTGATCTAGTAAATGAAGCTAAATTGTCATATGCTTCAGCAATACAAAGTGGACAGATTTGCACTCCTTCCTGAGCTAACTGAAGTCATAATTATTGTAACTGTAATATAAGCACAATCAGCTACTGGTAATACAAAAAGAAACCAAAGCACTACCCTTAGTATTACACCGTCTTCATTGTGAGCAGGTTCATTCAGCCCTACTGATAAATTCCAAGCCTTACAAAAGGACAGATGGAAAATTATTTGACATGTTGTTCTGCAGGAAGTATATATGCACCAAAATACCTTTACAACAGTCAAAACAGTATTTTGTTAATTAATTTCCTTCTATTTTTCTTCCTAATTTCCTTTCTTAGAAAAAGAAAGGAAAAGTTGGAGTTTTAGGAATAGAATTTAGTCATGTAAGTAACTCCTGCGGTCATCAGAAGCTCTGAATTTCTTTTCTTAAATCTCTGAATTTTACTCTTTGGAAAATGCCAATCAGATCCAAACTGGTAAAAATGAACTCTGAGAACTGTCACAGGAAGAATAAACAATCCGAGGAGATTACAGTTTAAAACTGCAGCGCTCTATATAGGCACAGGTTTTCCTTTTACTTATTTGAAAGCATTCCTGAATTTTTTTTCACCACATACTAGCAATGTCAAGTTGAATTGGAGCAATCTGACTGAGCATAGCTGAACTTGACAAAACCTAACCATTCTTACTGGTTAAGGACATTAATTTGTTTACATACTGTTTTACATAATCAAGAGAAACATATTGTATATAGTTACTGTGCCCTGTACATTAACTCAATTCAACTAAATACTATATTATTTTTTAATTTGTATGCTTTAAGTCTGTATTTTTCAATTCAAGGATTTTGCCACAGTAAAGTTATACTGCCACCAACACATTATAAAATACAAGAGTCTGAAGCCTTTTAAATCTTTCAAGAATGTTTCTTCTTGCTAATAAAGTAAATTGACATTTGCAGCTCCCTTTCAAAGAGAAATTATACAAATAACAAGTATAATCCTTGTCAACAAAAATAAATAGTGTTCAAAAGAGCTAAGCTATGGCAATTGGTTTGACAGCAACATTTAGAATCATCTTCAGTCAACATTTTCAAAACCCCTATGGAAAGTTCCTATTTCACTTGCCACGAGAACTAAAAATATTTTATATCTGTATTCTCAACAAAAGTCATGTTCAAACTTGTTGCTCAAAAAGGCAACTCACAATATTGAAGACCATTTAAATTTTTTTACATTAACATTAAACTAATAGTTTTACCATAACTGTTCAGTCCCAACGCTGCTACGCTGAGGAAAGGAGACATGGCTCTGCTCTGTTCTTGCTGTACAAAGGGAGCCCCAGGGGCTGGATTCCAAGGCTTTGCAGGCCACATTTGGAGTTTGAGCACTCCTGATTTATACAATACACATTTTTCCCATATTAAATATAGTTGAAAATTCAGTATTTCCCTTAGGATTTAATTGGAATTGAGCTGTGGCCCCTACCTCTGCATGGCTGGTTCAGGGCTGGCCTGTAGCCCCCTCCCTTGGCCCAGTCAGGTTGGGGCCAGCAGGAATGGGCCACACCCTTCCTCCCTCCCCCCCCACTCAGCCAAGTTGAAGCCAGGGCATGCCCCTTCCTCCTATGGGGTTTCGTCACACCCTCTCTCCAAGGGACCGAGTCATGCCCCTCCCCCTCCATGGGACCAGGTCAAGTCTTCTGTCGCCATAGAGCTGGACTGGGGCTGGGCTGCTCCACACGACTAGATAAAGGTTCCCTGTGTCTGCCCTGCGCACTGCATTGGGCCCACCAGCTGGATCTGGCCTGTCCAGATAAAAAGGTTGAGCAGCATCAGTATAAATAAATACAGGGTAACAACAGTATAGTCTCAAAATCAGATTTGCCTCTATGGCTATACATGGGCATACCATCTAAAATTCCCCACACTTCATATACCTCCACCTTCCATGACAAAAGAAACATATCCTCATTATTACCAAGAATTACTAGTTGCCGGAGTACTATTTTCTTTCCCTGTTTCTTAAGCCCAAGGGAAAACTATGGTATCTGAGATACCAGCACAGTAACTATCAGAGGCTTCAGAGGAATTTGCAATATTCCTCATAATAAATAATTATGCAATAAAATATTTTTTGAAGAACTTTATTTCCAGTTCCACAAAGGTATCAAATGCCTTCCATCCTAAAACATGGTAACTGATCAGCCTTACAAATTTTATCTAGCAAGTACATAAGTGCACATGCTATTTTTATTATTTATCTAAATATCTAATCCAGGAGTCTGGAATCTATGGCTCATGGGCCAAATCTGGCTTGTCAAGAGACCAATTCAGCCCGTGAAGCCCCGACTTCTGTGGAGATTTGGCAGGAGGTCAGCCATTGTACAGGAGAGTAGCCAGGGGGCAGATACAGAAGCAGCAGTGATGGCCACATCAGAAGCATTGATCTCCCTTCAAGGACAGTTTCATTAAAGCATCCCACAGCTACAAAAGATTTTTGATGCCAATCTGTTTTTGAATATTACTCATATTGCATTCATTCAATATATATTTGTGCCATAATGTGACAATTTCAGAAATGCTCAAACTAGAGACTCTGTCAATATAAAAGCAAAGAAGTTGGCAAAAGAACAGTCCAAGAAGCCATAAGTTTTTGAACCCACTCTCACATACAAAAACTGACTGAAATGGCTTACATATGCTGGCCTTCATGGTATCTTTCAAGACCTATTTACTCAGGGTCTTTGAAAAACTTAATCCTGTATTCTAATTCCTGTATTATACTACCGGCTCTCTCAAAATCACCTTCTTGTACAATGAAATTAAGAAAAATATAATACATGTTTCATGTACTGTAATCAGACTCAGGTGATAACTAGGCACAGCAGTGGAAACTAAGGAAACCAAGTGTCAATCTAATATGGAAAAACTCATTCACATGGAGTGAATCTAATATGGAGAAACCTTTCACACAATTTTAGAATCATTCTTTCTGTATTTGTAGATAGATATAATGATTGCTATGGGTTATACAGTGTGATGTGCCCATTTATCTTTCATGTCTGTCTCAAAATTGTTAACAAACAAATAACAGCCACAAGCCAAACATCAGTGGTCTACTTATACATGAAAATAAAAGTTGTATTGGGCATAATCTGAATAATGGCTGTATACAGAATTGTCCTAAAATATTTGCCTTGATAAAACACAAATATTTAATATCTTTATTTGAATGTTATTTGAAGGGGCAACATCTGATGTTTCAATTTGTAGCTAGTGGTCATGCCAACATTAGGATTCAGGCATCTTGAAAAGGGAAGTGTTTGGAAGTTTATAGTCCTGGTATTCATGATTTATTTGTACTGAAGATAAAGAGAATTTAAATTGTATATCCCTCCATATGGCATCTTGCAAAGCCACAAACAAATTGCTGACATGCAACAGGCCCAGCAAAATCACTGCTGCAAGTCACACACACACACAAAAAAAAGGCCTCACTTCAGGAGGAGGCGCAGGAGAAGTGATTGTGAGCTTGCAAAACAGATACTAACATATCTTAATGCTGGTACAGGGGGAGCCCAGGATCATGATCCCAGCCTCCCCCGCATTGGCAAATAGCAAGCTCCCATGGCTAGGAGCCCCATCACCTGACCTGGCTCCCAGCCGCACTTAGGCTTCTACCCACAGGAGTGCTCCAGGCACCCCTGCAGCTGGGAGACTGCAACTGACCACAGGTAAAAGATGTGAACTCCCAGCTGCGGAGGTGCCTGAAGCACCCCCATATGGTTAGAAGTCCACATTAACTGCAGTCTTTAAGCAGTGGAAGTGCCTGGAGCTGTAGTCTCCCAGCCACAAGGGTACATAAAACACCCCCATGGTTAGAAGTCCATGTCTGCTGTCACTTACGGCCACCTACCTGTGTGGCCTTTGGCCACATGTTCAATTAATGGTATAAAAGGAAGAAGACTCACAAATTATTACCCATATTTTGTGGAATAACTTTTGTCATCTTCTTCTTATGTCCTTGTCATAAACTAGATGTTTTTCCAGTGTGCAAGTGATGGCTCTTTCTGCTGATGCAGCAAGGTCCACCTTTGTACAGATTTCACCAAGGGGTCGGCAAATAAGCAGGTGTTCCACTGTCTGCACTTCACTGCACTCTCATGTACTTAGAGCAGCCTCATTTGATAATGTTTGGCTGGGGTTTTTTTTGATCTTCCATTCCGCCTGTGCAGGTAATTCAGGCATTCCCATGCTGACCAGTGGCCATGGCAGAAGAATTCGTGTTATGTGATTCTGCTAAACACCTTGTCGTCATCAACAATCCCAGACTTTGTTACTTATTCCTTTTTTTATCATGTCATTAATTGACTGAACGTGTAGCCAGGTGACAATATAAGATGTGACTAAGTGGTTAATCATGTCTTAGGTATAATATGTAAATGGGCCCTAAGTCTTCTAATGACATTCTATATTACCTGCATGGCACATGTTATTGGCAAGAAAAGCATACTTGAAAGACTTACATGATTTATGCAACTACAGTTTTTCCCTACTCGTCTATGTCTGTCCAACTACACATAGTATTTTCATAGGTGGTAGGGTCGGAAGGGACCTGAGCAGATCATCAAGTCCGACCCCCTGCCATGGTCAGGAAAAAATGCTGGGGTCAAATGGCCCCAGCTAGGTAATTTATCTAGCATCCTTTTGAAGAACCCCAGGGTAGAAGCAAGCACCACTTCCCTTAGAAGTTGGTTGCAGGTCCTAGCTGCCCTGACTCTGAAGTAGTGCTTCCTGATGTCAAGCCTGAACCTACTCTCAGTCAACTTGAGGCCGTTATTCCTAGTTACTCCTGGTAGTGCTCGGGGGAACAGGGACTCTCCCGTCCCCCGCTGGTCCCCCAGTAAGTTTACAGATGGCCACCAGATCCAGCAGAGGCTGAACAGGTTCAGGTCTTGTAGTCTCTCCTCGTAGTGCCTGCCCTGAGCATGCAAGTGACCCTCCTTTGGACCCTCTTCATGCTGTCCACATCCCTCTTGAAGCGCGGCACCCAGGACTGGACGCAGTACTCCAACTGCAGCCTGACCAATGTCACATAGAGGGGGAGGATCACCTCCTTGGACCTGCTCGTGAGACATCTGTGGATGCATGCCAAGGTGCAGTTAGCTTACTGATCACGTCCTTGTGGCAGGCCAGTAGGGAGTGCTCCTGCATTGAGCCACCCCCCTCACTGTGCCCAACCACCTTCCAGGCTCCAAGTGCCTCCCAGGGGGTGCCACTACCCAGGGATGAGCTTGATTCTGACTCTGTGTCTCCTGGGAAACACAGGCCCAGTAACCCTCAAGGGTACTTGACTCAGTTTAAGAAGTTGGGGTGCTTCCCTCAGTCGGAAACACAAGTAGTGGTCTCCCTTAGTCAGCCGAACCAAGGGGACCTCAAGGTATAATCTAGACCCAATCTCAATAAGTCTCCCACGTGAGGTACTGTAGCAGGGCACTAAGGTGCCTTCTACTGACAACAGCAGTATGAGCTCAGCTGCCAGTCACCAGGGCAGCACAGGTGCAGGTTGCCGGAACAACCAGTCTGGTCAGCTGACAGGAAGGGGGCAGGGCCTGGCCTATATAAACACCGAGGCCAGAGGCAGTTCCCCTCTGGCAGCTGAAGCAGCTGGAGCAAGCAGGGCGGGCATAGCAAGGAAGCCTGATGGCCTGAGCAGTGTTGGCATGATGGTACGGGGTGGAGAGAACCCTGACAGGGATATGGACGAAGGATAGCCAGGTTGGCTTGGGACTTAAGTTATAGCCAAGGGGCTTTGTGTTTTCTGTTTTGGTTGTGATATAAGACCGAAGGACCGGGTGAGGCTGTACAGGTGGAGGCCTCATGGGAGCTCCCCAGTAGTGGGGGGGTGTTCCTGGTGCCAGAGAGGGCGCTGTGTTTTGAGGTGTTCCGACCCCGGCCCCAATGTGGGTGATATCGGGAGGAGCCCAGTATGGGCACAGGCAAGAAGCCCCAGTGGGGCATAGGATCCGAGAAGGAGGTCTGGGGCCAGGTAAGGCTGAGGCCGCCTGAGCCCAATTGTGAGAAGCCCAGTGGGTGTGAGACCCAGAAAAGGGGTCTGGGGCCAGGTAAGGCTGAGGCCGCCTGAGCCCCAATTGTGGGAAGTCCCAGTGAGGCGTAGGACCTGGAAAGGGGGTCTGAGGGCCAGGCAAGGCCCCGGTGCAGGCGGGGGAATCGCGAGGCAAGGCCCCAGTGCGGGCGGGGGAATCGCGAGGCAAGGCCCCAGTGCGGGCGGGGGAATCGCGAGGCAAGGCCCTGGTGCGGGCTGTGAGGGCCACAAGGTGAGACAGGTAGGTGCGGAGATGAGTCCAGGGACCCGTGAGGACACGGGTAACTAGGACTCACATGCAGCCCCAAAGGTCGGAGTGAACTGGGCCATTAGATTAGCCAAGATACATCAGGGCACCGTGCCAAAGAGGAAAGAAGGCAGCCTTCCTTTAACAATATTTACTAGCAAGATGTGGCGGGCAAGATAAAGAGGGTGCATCTAAGACCGATTTGGCACGGTAGCAGGGTGCTAGGCGAGTTCACGGCACCCCTAGAGGTCGCCCTCCCACAGGTATGAAGGAGAACTTTATTAGTTACAAGGAGTAGGGTTGGAATAGGGTACACAGTTGCACAGTATCAGAGAAATCCCATAGAGCAAACAGGGTGGCTGGGGTAGCCTTTGATCAGGCATCTGAGTTACTGTAAGCTATATATCTAGTTAGATCTCAGCTAGCTTACTCACAAGTATCATGCAGAGGCAGATGGAGATTCCCTCTGGAGGCAGGCAGTTCCTTGATCATGAGTTTTGAGAGAGACAGCAAGTTTCAGATGGTCCAGCTCGTCTCTCTCTGTTTTCCTCATGGCTGCTGCCTCCTCCTCCTGTGCAGTCCACATTATTTCACTGAATACTTTCCATTACCAAAGAATAGAATACATTCAGTATAATGGACATTCCATGCTTGTTTATATGGGATACTAGTTACCATAATGCTTTTCATTTTTACAAAGCTTTTTTAAAAATAAGCTCTTTCTGTAATGCCAGACCCAAAAAGGAGTTGGAAATTAAAATGGATTTAGACTGTTAAGTGCCCAAATCAAAAACTGTGATTCAAAAAACTGCTTAACATCAGGCCAGCCCTCATTAATTGATTCTCAAGGACCTAAAAGTGCCATATAAAGCTAGCGCTCTGCCTTGTGAACATGTATAGAGCTTACCCAGTCTAAAAAACCCAGCAGCTGCTTCCTAAGTCCCCTCTGGATCTAGAAACTAGACAGAGTGACTTGAAGGGCCTCTTCCAGTAGGTATGCTCTGAGATATACACTGCAAATATATTGCCTTAAGTTTAGCACAGAACATAGAAGCCAGATGCATATCTATTAATAAATGGTGGTGTTACTGTCTGCCTTTTCTGTATCTGCCTCAAGTAAAGCACTCTCCCAGGAAATGGAAAGCTTCATTTCCCCCCTCAGCCCAGAGAGAAGGGTAAACTGGTTGGGGTCTCCCTTTCAGGCCGCTTCTTGAAGCAGGGCCACTGTTAGAATCTTGGAGCAAGGAACAAAAATGAGCCTAGTGGTTATGACTACGATGGGGAGAGAAAGAGGAAGGAGAGAAGTAAATTCTAGTGCTTGTTCCCAGCATTATTCCTGGTTTCTTCCCAATGGCTGTTAAATGTAAAATGAATATACAGTCCACTGTAGAGAAAATGGAACCCAGTGTAGGTGCCAAAGCTCCAGAAGGCAGGTGAGGTGGGGTGGAGTGAAGAGTGGGTGATTTAGACCTAACCCTAACCCGGTGGTCACCAACTGGTGGATCCCAATTGACTAGGTGATTGCGGAGCCTCTGACAGTTGATCTCAGTCTGGGGGGGGCTAAGCACGTGTGTGCTCAGCGCCCCCAGACTGAGATCAACCGTCAGAGGCTCTGTAATCAGGAGCAGCAGGGCACACATGCAGAGTGTCCGGGACACAGTCCGGGAGTGGCAGGATGACAGCAGGACGCACATGGCTGGGCTGAGCTGTGCCCCCTGCCACTGGGACCAGGCCAGGTGATTGGCCCCTCTGCATCCTAAGGTGATGGAGGGGGTGGGACAGGGAAAGGCATGAGTGGATCCCCGGGTGGGCCAGGAGATGACCATTGCCCAGGCGGTTCATCCAGAGACACCGGGGGGGGGCTCCCACACTACATGCACCCTGGCAGAGGCCCAGGGACCACGTGCCCTCCCAATCTGTGCATGAGGTAGAGGTGGCTGCTGCTCCATGCTGAGCTATGTGCCCCAAACCCCACGCACAGATCAGGGAAACACGTTGCCCCCAAGCCTCCGCCAGGGCGCATGTAGCAGCAGGAGCCCTCCCTGTGCGCATGGATGTGCCACCTGGGTTCCAACCCTCCCCTGGCCCAGTCCAGCTGGGGCCCCACTCACCCAGTGAAAGGGGGCACAGAGGCATAGACAGTGGAAGGGGGGGCAATGGGGGCATATGCAGGGCAGCAGTAGAGCCACAAGACAGCCTGGCTGTGGGCTGTAGCAGAAGTAGGGAGGAGCATGCATGCAGCAGCACAGGGGGGAGTGGAGCAGGGGCCAGTGCTGCACAGCCAGGGTGGGCACATGACAGAGCCATGAGTGGCTCATCTTGGGGGCATGGGGAGGGATAGCACACAGCCTGGGAGGGCACAAGGGGTGCGTGCCCACAGATCTGCACACAGGGTGGGGCAGGCTGGAGTCAGGGCAGTGCCAGATTCTTCAGCCGTGCTGCGGTGGCATTGCTGGGGGGGTACAGCAAATTTTCAGGTGACTGCAGGCCTCCCTGTAGCCCTGCACCCAGTGTTGCCATTGCCTGGCCAAAAAGTCATGTGGCTGGAGAGGCGTGCCAGAAAGGTGTGCCGCAGCGCCACTCCTGCCCCAGCCCATGTACAGATCCAGGGGCACACCCCCCCATGCCCTCCCCACACCACTAGAATGAGCTGCTCATGGCTCCATCCTGTACCTGCCCCAGCTGTGCAGGGCTTGCCCCTCCCTGACTCCCTCATTCACTGCCGGGAGGGCAGATTGAAGCCCCAGCAGTGAGGGAGGGAGCAGGGCACAGCCAAGAGCAGAGGCTCAATGGAGTGGGGTAGGTCAGCCCAGAACATCCACTTGTCCCACCACCTGGCCCAGTCAGGCCCACTCCCCCCAACCCCTCTTTCTACCTGTGGCCTCACTCCCCCTCCTCATCATTGGGGCCTTGATCTGCCCAGCCCCTCCCACAGACTTTTCCCCTCTTCCCACGGCCTTTTCCCCTCCCCCACAGACTTACCTGCTGGGGCAGCAGGCCCCCACATAATTTCTTCTCCCTCCATTTCGATCTGCCTCCCACCCTTCCCTCCCACAGACTGACCTGCAGGGTGGAGGGGAAGTTAGATTGGTTGCTTTTTAATTCAAAAAGTACTCTCCTACCCAAAAAGGTTGGAGACCACTGCCCTTACCCCATACTTCCTTATGGCTAGGCTCTAAACAGCTCTCCCCACAGGAGGAGGGTGGACATTCACACTTCCAAGAGACCCTAAACCAGGGGTAGGCAACCCCCAGCACGTGAAGGTTTTTACTTGGCATGCGTACCTTGGGGGGAAGGTGAGGAAGTAGCCAGGACTCATGGCCACAACAAGGATGGGCCCCTCTCATGTCACCTGCCACCTGCCCCTGACACATCAACATCTCACCAGTCAAGGTTGCAGATGTTTTTGGCACTCTGCCCAAAAACACTGCCAATCCCTGCTCTAAACTCTTCCCATGAGTATAGGAAACTAAACAACTTGGGGCCTTGGATAAGTTGCTGTATTTTTGCTAAAGAACAATGCTGTTTCACAATATAACCATAAATGTATCATGCCTATGCATAATAATATAGAACTAAGGATAATCTCCCCCAAAGCTTCATGTTATATTAACACATAACTCTCTAAAAAATAAAAATTATATCCAAGCGTACAATTCATATGTCAAATTGCATGTATTTTAAAAGTATACATTTAAAATAGTTCAAAAAATCAATATTAATTCAAAGCTTGTTTTAAAAATCATAAAACACTTTTGTAGCTAAAATATTTCCTATTAGAAAGTAGTATAAAAATATTAAACAATTTTTATAAAGGCCTCAGAGCATAAATGTCACAACTACTCCTAAACTAGTTGTTAAAGTGATTCTATCACATATACATATAAAGATGACACAATGGCTCATAGCCGGTATATTATTTTACATTTCTGTTCATATTTTACATTTTGCAGTATCATGGTTTAAATTTCATTTTTTTCTCTTTCAGTGACTGATATTCAATTAAGGATGGTGATACTGGTGTTAGGAAATCTCCACATACGCAGGGTTCTAGTGTGCTGTACTGATGAAAGTATTTTACTAGCAACCAAAATGTTCACTTAAAAACAGGATTAGAACAGGAGTTTTCTTTAATTTTATATTTTAACGTCTTACTCAACCCTCGCAGAGTTCAGCAAGAAGAAAATTAGTGATAATGCTTTCAATTTAATTAGTATATTACACGCACTGTAATTATTAGTGGGAAATGTTATATTAATGAATGTAAAAGTTAGCAGTAAATTACCTTGTAGTTATTATCAATTTCCCAAGCTACTGCTCCTAAAGATAACCCTCTCCCTATGGTCCTTCCGGTAATTTTTCTTTGCCTGATAAACATGATGATTAAACAGCACACAGTGCAAACCTTTGATACTTTTTAAATTAAATCCATGCCCAGCCTAAGGGCTGTGTCTGATTTCAACTAAATGTGTCAGTTAATCAGATAAAAAATTATCAGTAACTCAAAGAAACAGCAGCCTTAGGCTTCATCAGTGCCAGGGAAAGCTGAACAAAATAAGACATTCAGACAATATCACATTATGAGTAAAGGTTACTGATAAGCATATAACTAAACAGAACTATTCACCACCTTAATAATGTCTGCCTTTGGAGAAATGTTGCATACAACAGTTGAATTATCTCTTTAAAAAAAAAAAGAAAGCAGTTGGGGAAATGGGCTAGTATACCATCTCTGCTATTGTACTGAACATGTAACTGGAGAAAATATGAATATCCATTTGGAAAAATGAAAAACATCCTTCAGAAGGTATTTTTGATAAATAAATAATAAAAAATAATTACTCCAAGAATGTTTAAAACAGCCATTATGTATTTCTAAATATTTGTCTAATGGTGTTGCAAAACAGGTTCAGCAAAAACCTTATAACATTAAGGATACATGGTATATTATTTGTAAAACCCCCCCTGATATTTGTAACAAATATCTTCTTTGAAACCTGTCTTAGTAATACAAAACTGTTATACATTCTTAATTAAAGATTCAGATCATTTTTAGTCTCTGAACAATGTCACCAATTATTTGCAATATTACCAATTAAGACACAACATACTGTCAGGGGCCTGATTACTATAATATCAAGGTTTTAAGACTGTAACAGTTACTTATTGGACCAGCAGTACCTTGAACTTCAGTTCTGCATTATATTTTTCAAAGCAGCCTAGGATCTCTGATTATGTTAATTTAAAATAACATTGCAAGCTTTGATACACCACAGGCATACAAAAGGGAAAACACTAAATCAAAAGCAGTATGGAACTGTCTCTGCAAACTATGACAGAAAGTCATTGTGAAGGGTCCAGTGGCAGCTAAGCCTCAGAAAAGGCTTCTATATAACTAAAGGGAGGGCCGAAAGATCAGTCAAAAAGTTAACCATTATTTATTGCACCTAAATAGCACTGCTGTCCTAATGTGCACAATTATACTGACACCTCAAGATTGAGGTCCTAAAATAGCTGGATAGAGATTAGTAACTCTAAAACAGAAAGCTCCTAAGTTTTTCAGGATATAGTCCATTTCTGCCTTAAATCTATAGGCCTTTAGTGTTGCCAATAATGCTTCTACCTGTCTTACAGTAAAAAGGACAAAACTCTGCCTGAGGCTTGTTTTGCTTCAGTGTGTTTATTCCAGCTAAGATTTTTATTAAAATAAATTCAAAGGTATTAAATTGAAGACACAACCTCTATTTTTTTTTTTTTTGTAAAAACCTTATTCGTTTCTTTCTTTCATTCTCAAAAATCAATACCTTGCATTTAGCAGTGTTTACTGAAAAGCATCTAATATCTTTTGGAGACCTATCTGGGATTGTGACATTAATAGCACATCATCTGCATAAAGCAAGAGAGATAGAATCATTAAATACTGTGGGTGCATAGAATTGATTCCCTGTTAGCGTAAGGTTTAGATCACGCAGGAATAGATTTAAAAACAGCAGAGCAAGCAGATGTCTCTGAAGTACCTCTGTCTTAGTTGGGAAACTACTAATCACAGGACCCCACTAATCTCATAACACATACTATACACTGTATTCAGCTAATAAACAATGATTACTTGTACATGAGCTTTGTTGATGTTAGTGCCAGTTTCTTCCACAATTTCAGCCAGTTAATGCACAAAGTTATGGTAGGTGACTAGCAGGGTTACGTTATCAGGAGACCTAAAGTTAAGGGATGCTAATAATGAAGTTTCATGGGCCATTTTAATTTTAGGCATGCATACTGCATAGTACTTTTGAATTACTCTTCAATATAACATGACACTTCCTGCAACTCAAGAAATACCTTATTTACTTGATCCCAAGATAAGGTTTTTTCCCCCTCACTTAACATGGGGGAAAAAGTCCCTTATTTTGGATTTGAGTACAAGGCAGCGGAGCCTCAGCAGCTGCCTTTACCCTCCATTAGCTATCCTCCCTGCAGCTTCTGCCTCCTTACCTGCCCGCCCTAGCCTCCACCCCTCTCCATTTGTCCCCCTGCCATTTCCCCCTACCCTTGCAGCTTCTGCTTCCCATGCCAACCCAGTCATACTGCTCCAGCCCAAGTCATGAAGAACATGTTTGTTCCAGCCTCAGCCCAGTAAAAGCTGTTATGGTGGTGGCAACAGCTCTGCCCAGGCCCTCGAGGCTGGGCCAGAGCTATCACCACTGTTGCTGCTTGCCAGGCCAGGCTGGGACTGGGGCTGCAGCTGGAACAAGAGACCAGAGCCTGTTGAAGCCAGAAGCTAAACAGCAGCAGAGGGAGAAGCAAACACCATGGGGGCAAGGAGGAGATGATAAGAGGGCAGATGTGGGGGGGGCAGAGTTGGTAGGGGGAAGCAGCAGGAAAACCCAGGCATGGGGGCTGGCACTCAGGGAGGGCAGGTGTCAAAAAATGCAGACATTGGGAGGCATAAGTAGCAGGAATGCCAAGGGGCAGATATGAGGTGTGGCACAGCAGCAGGACAGTGGGTGAGGAGGCAGTGAAGAAGGTAGCAGGAGGGGCAAGAATCAAGATGCTTCACCCCGCCCTTCATGCCCATCCTACCACCTGTCCCCCAGTGACACATCATTGCCTGTCCCCCTATTGCCTCCTCTACCACTTTTTGCACCCCCATTGCTTCATCTACTTCGTGACTGCCCCCACCACCTGCCCTATTTCCACTGTTTTCCCTGTTACAGTGGTACGGGGAGAAAATTTAAGACAATCCTCCAACAAATAGATTACATATGTGAAAAATTATAGAAATTTATAGAATCTAATTATTGGTGGAGGGAAATCTAAAATTCAGAGCTTTCTTGGATTCAGGTAAATATGGTATATGTGCCATTCTGGGCTCTTTCAAAGAAAATACATTTTAATACAGTCAAATCCTGGAACATCTAGGAGCAAGGAATGGAGATCAGACCCAAAGAGAAAACTGTATCCTGGAAAGTAAGTTGCTCTAAAAAGGACTCAGGTTCTTGGCAGACAAGCAGCTAAAACATGATTTTCCATTACAATTCTATGACAACAGGATTAATGTGACCCTTGGATGCACAGACAGGGAAGTAATGAGTAGGAAAAGTGGTTTTACCTCTGTAGATGGCATCAGTGAAATGGATATCAGAATACTACATAAACTACTGGTGCCACATTTTCAAAAAGTATGTTGAATGAAGAATTAGAGCTGATTAAAATAGATGGTAGAAGTGTTTTCACGGGGAAAAGGTACAGACTCCTAAAGGACTCTATAATCTACAGAGAAAGACATAGCAAGAACCAATGGCTGAAAACTGAACGCAGGCAAATTTAAATTAGAAATAAGGAATGCAATTTAAACAGTAAAGATGAGTAACTATTGAAATAAGTTATTATGAGTGGCAGATCCTCCTTCCCTTGAACCTTTCAAATCAAGATGGGATACCTATCTAAATTATATGTTTTAAGTAAAAAATATGTTGCGATTTAGCCAAACACATGTTTTGAATTCAACACAGACAAAAGTACTCAAACAGGTAAATCACACAGATTTGCCTGGGTTTACATTTTAAAAATCTAGGATTATCTGGCAGCATTCCTTATTTACGAGTGTATACCATACATGTCCACTAAAGATATTTATATCAGAAGTTTGCGAGGATGCTGTACTTGTAAAACTCAGTAACTGTTGAGTAATATGAAAGAGTCATCAAATTTCACTGATATGTTTTGACAATTTAAGTTTTCAGATAAGCAAACTTACAAAGAAGTTTATTTTTTATTTAAGTCAGTCAATACAGTATACTAAATCATTACAACATTAAAACTATCATAGGCAAATGGGTGAAAATATTATTACAAGATAATATGTATATGTACTTGAGGTTGTAAAAACCTAATGATTATAAAATACAACATTTTGATTAAAAGTAGATTCCTACTATAGGAATAATTTAAAAAATGAAATTTTGTATTTTGGATGAAAATAGAACTTCTGCAGGGAAGTTCAATCATGTTTAGAAAAGGAATTTTACCATTATCAAGTCTGGCATTGAACTTGTTAAATATTTTCTAACTGTTCTGGTTTGTGCATCAGCAAGATGATTTCATTAAAAAAAAAAAGTTTGCTTCATTTTGAAAGGTTCCAAAGGAAAAGTGATATTTCATATTTTGGCACTGTTTGATGGACTCAAGAGGTGGGAGAAGTAAGATGCCAAACAGCTATTTTGTGCATTAAGAGTAACACCTAAACTTTCGTTATAGATATATCTACATATTTTCAAAAGCATTCAGGATTGACATTACCCTAGTGTAGGAAATGGAGGACAATAAGAAAAAGGATAAAACAAAAATCCAGGAAGCTAAGGAGTGTAAATCTGCTGTAGTCAAAATGACAAGCAATGTGAGCGCAGGATGGGAGGGGAACACCTGGAAATGGTACTACAAATATGGCAACTCATGGATTTTGGTTATAGGGTAGAGAGAAAATCAGCAAGAAAAAGTCAACAGTATCATAATCTGGAGAGAAAAAGCATCCTTTTATGTTAGCTACCCCACCAACACAAAGGAGTACATAAAGAAATCTGACTCTACAAGCTAGTATAACAACAAACATCACTATAGCTCACCACATCAGAAAAAAGCAGAAGCAATGGAGCAAAAAGTATTTTTGTTTCATTTTACCTTTGATAGCACTGTTTTCAGTCATTAACGCCCTGATGGTGTGAAGACTGGTGGATATGCTTAAATTTTGAATATGTGAACTATGTCATTAAATTGCATGCATATTTTTGTCTTTATAGGATTGGATCTTTACTCAGCTGTTTCTCCCATTTGTATGATCCTCTCAAACAACAAGAGAGCAAAAACACTTTTTAAAATAGACATTTGAAACAGAGAACTCAGAAAGACATATATGGTACCAAAAAGGGTGTTTATATGAGGGCACAGAGGAAAATTAATCTGAATTAACTAAAGGTATGAATTTTAATTGGTTCAGTTAAACAGTATTAAAGTCCTTTGTGGACACACTTATTCAGAATTAAAGGGCACCAATACATATGCCAGATTTCTGCTCCAACATGTTCACATTGGAGCAGAGTCGTTTAATCAAGCCTGCGGGAGTGTGCTAATTAGCATGCTCCAGCAACCTCGGCATCACATGTATTCAGCATCCCCATGGTTCAAGAGGGCGGCAAATGTGTTTTAACTAAAGCTTGTCAAATGAGGTTTAGTTAAAGCACCCCTAAAGCCATTTTGAAGCACAGGATGCTGAATACATGAGATGCTGTGGGCACTTTAATTAGAGCGGCTCCCGAGAGCCACTCTAATTAAAGCGTCCCCTTCTCCACAATCCTGGAACACGTGTAAAGAGACTCAAGGTGTTCTTAATTCAGTTTAACTCAATACATCAGAAAAGTAAATTAAAACTTGAATACAGGTGTCTAGATAGGAAATTAAAGTGTTTTAATTTTTCCACTTTAAACTTTAGTTCAGATTAATTCTAAAAGCACCTGTAAAAATACAAGCCTGATTTTACTTTTGACTTTTTTAAACTGATGAGGTATCATTAAGACACATACTTATTAATAGATTTCCTTCCACTGTAGAGTAAGAAGGGAAGACCATTTATACAAATTGAACAGGAGAAAAGTTACACCCACAAAAATGCAAATATTTCACCAGTGCTCTTAAGAACTCTCATTTATTAATGACTATTTCCTGGACAAGGTCAATTAATATGTGGCTTTTGTGGGGCATGGACGCTTCAAGAGTAGGCAAGAAACAGTATAGAAGTGAGACACACATATACTCACTTATTTATGTTCCATATGAAGGATATCTAGACTGACAATCCATAGAGTAAATTTTAGCATTTTGTATTTAACTGTAAAAATTATAAACTGCTAAATTATAAAACCAACAAACCCTTTCATCATAGCCACCTGTAAGTCTGCAACTGCAATGAAGCTGAACTACCATAAATGCCATTCAAGTGAACAATTAGCTTAATAAGCATAATTTGTAGATTAACAGATTAAACATTCAGGGCTTTTTCTTTAAAATGATTTCATACATGTAAAAAGTGTATGGATTAAATGTTGTGTAGGTTAGCTCTTTAGATACTAGTATAATAGTTGATGGAAAATTATTTTAAAGGTATTCCTTACAAAGCAGGACTTTATTTAGTTTCTGAATTTAGTTTTCTGTCACGCAAATATAGTATGTTAGCTGAAATAATATAGTCTTCTATAATTTATGGTAGTTAAATATACTGGTTATAAAAAGTAGAACACCAAAACTCAAATCAATATTGAACTACTAATTACTGAAAAGGTTAATTAGGGATCTCTTTATAGAATGACAAGTTATTATTTTGTTTCTTTACACAAGTTTGCTGAGGGCACAAGAGGCCTATGTTATCAACAGCAGAAGCTACAAAGTCTTTGTCAGAGAGACGACAGCCTGTAGCTCAACAAAAAATGCATTTTGAGAAGAGATTTGGTTTCACATAAATGTCTACTTCACCTTTGGGATTTTCCACTCTAAATGCTCAAATAATTACAGAACAAACTTGCCTGCAGACACTTCTTTCAGGAAATCTTATTTATAAAGTGACCTCAACAAGGACTGATTGCTTAACTTTTTAACCAAATTTAGCATGAACAGGCAACTCCGGATTGAATAAAAGAAAATTATGTTGTAGTGACAAGATGCCAGTGAACACCTACAAAACTGCTAGGTTAAGTAAACATGCATGTTTCTGTACTCATACCAGGCACTGAAATAACAAATGTATTTTTTTCACATTTTTTATTTGTTTCACATTTTAAGCAGAAATATTTTGTAATCTATTCAGTTAAGTAACCCATCCACAAAAGTTTCAGAGCAAATATTAAAACTTATTAAGCATAAAATGCAAAAGTAGCCAACCAGGATAATTAAACCATCACACTAGGCTTTTCAAATATGAGCATCTACAATAAAATATACAGAATGCTTATAAAAAAGGGGAAAAACAAAGGCACTGAAATGAACTATTGGTTGGTGAGACTTTATTTTCCCAACTCCTGAACAAAAGCAACCTAAAATGTGTTTTTATATAGTGCCTGCAGTATACTTCACCACACCACAAACTCCACCACCACAGCTTCAAAGCAAGTTTTGTCCAGGTTCTTAGGAAAGTGACCATCTACATTCTGAAGTTTTAAAGCCCATGATGGCTCCAGAGCAACCATACTATTATTTCCCACCTGTCAGTGCTGGTTGGCTGGACTTAGAAGCAACATTCCAGGAAAGCCAGTCCAGAAAAATGTCAGGCAGGAGGAACAACTGCTTCATTTCATTTTTTTTTAGCTAGTATCCAGGCATTATCAGAATGGTTATATTGGACACTATCTTCTATTTCATCTAAAGTCATCCATCTGTATTTGCAAAAATGTATTCTTAATAACAATGGTGTTTCATCTATGATGCCTGACAAAGGTTTGAAAAACTATTTGAAGGTTTAGAAATGACTGGCTAGCAAAAATGAGTTTTACAGGGCAGGAAAACCTGCTTAAGAGTGGCCAAATAACACCCAAACACAGTAAACTATTCAGACTATTTCACTGTCTCTTGCTAAAGCCTTAGCTAGCCCATAACAAAAATATTAACAAGGAATATGTTCTCCAATTCAAATGCAATCATGTATCACTTGAGCTGAATGTTACTAGAGTCAAGGGCAGACCTAGAGTTGGTATGAAAACCAGAAGAGGGAGCCCACAGGAAATTGTTACTTTCCAGCAAAAATGGAAATGCTAATGAAGTTAGGCAAAGACTAATAGATTTGGCAGAAGCAGGGAAAGGGGTTAGATTTTTTTTTTGAGTGCTCAGATTTTCACCCAAAAGTAAAAATTTTCCTGCCATGAATTTGGGAACCTTTGGCCCCACTCACCATAGCAAGTCAAACTCACTGCTGGTACCAGACTCCTCCCACTACCATCAAATCTCTGCCCCCAAATCCACCACCACCTCAACTCTCACCACCTCCAGACCCCTAGCTGTCACTGATGGACTTCTCTCCACTGCAAGATCTGCGCTCACTTCTGCCAACGTATGCCGTAGGCTGGAGCCAGCCTCTGAGGAGGCCCAGTCTGGATCTAGCCCAGGGCCCCAAATGAGCATGACATTCCTGATCTAGTTGAAAATCCCTATTTTCTATCCAAACACAATTTGGCTGGAAAATTTTCAACCAGCCCTACACTGAACCCAGCTCCTTGGCTCAAAATTTAGTGCTATAAGCACAGGAAATGAAACTCTCTCTCTTCTTGCCAATGTGCCTGATTACTTGTCCATCCTATAAAATGAAGCAGGTGAGGATGGTATATCACAATAAGACAATGAATATTTTGTTGGGTAATTAAGAGCTGCCAGTAAAAAACAAAAAAAGCACCCAAGTGCATTACAAGACTAAAAGTTCCATTGGCTCTACTATCTAAATAATTTTTGTAAACAAGACATGATTGTCCTTATTTATTTGTACATATTAAAAAAATTAATCTGTATCACAAGACATCTGAATACTCTAACTACATTAAAGTCGCATAATCACCCCTAATTCCAATATTTCCTAACTTCAGAGAATTTGACTAATAAATCGTGCCCAGTTTGATGGGTCATAATCTCCCACAGGTCTCCTCAAATACAACTCCTTACCAAGTTTCTCCCTCCTAATGAATCCCTAAATCTTGGATTATTTCCAATACAGTAAACAGCCTGATGACAGGCAGTGTTTCTTCCTCCTGCCTCAAAAATCTAGACATAAGAATTCTGGATTCCCCATATGAAGCCAGATACACTTCAAAGACTATAATGCTAGGTCTGTGGTAAAATGGAAAAGGTACCATAGGCTACACAGGAAATTTCACATGCAGTTTTATATGTGGCCAAATCACCTGCGAAGTAAAATATACTGCAGTCATCACACACATATGGTAAATTAAGGTAGGCCATTTCAAAAGGGAAAGGAAAACAGAAAGGAAAATGGATGTTAAAAATGAATTGGTGGATGCAAGTAGGAAGAAATGGTTCAGCCACAATTCTAAATCCCTACCATAATTTTAGCCTACAAGCAGGCTTTTATCAAGGAAACAATGAAAGACCACACAGCTGAAATAAAGCAGGCTTAGCAGGAATATGTGGTGTTTAAACTTTACTTCGCTCATGCTGTGATCCTTGCCTTTTTGTATTAGTTTTTTATCTGGTTGATTAAACTCTTTAGCTGCTTTGCTTACATTTCAGACCAGGTCCTTCAATGCTAAAGGGAACAATTTTTATTTAATCAGTCTTTCCCCTTTGCTTTCTATTCATTCTTGATATATTTTTACATAAGAATAAGTTACAAACTAATATAGACAAGAAGACATCAGTAGTTGATTTTGCCTCTTTAAAGGGCTCATTTATGGGAAAGAAAGTGTTACAAATATGTAAGTGAAATGAACCAGAACTTTTATTTGAAAAAAATTAACTTGATGTGGATGATTCTGAAAGAAATGTATTTTGCATTTGTGAAATAGCATAAGCAAGATTCAAGCAAGCCCAAATTTACAGATGAAAACTTAACATTCACAAAGAGCGGTGACTTTTTATTTTCAGAAAAGAACTGATGTCATAATATCCAAAATTCAAGAAGGACTTTATTTATTGCAGTATTTCATGATACGTTCTTGTGAACACTGTTCCACACAAGTAACTTTATTCATATTAGTCATTTTTATGTCCCCAGTGAGTGTTAGTAAACAGTTCATTTCATATACAGTTAAATTACTGGCAGGCAAAAGCACTGGCAAGATGACATTTTTGTGGCCATTTTTGTCTCCCTTTAACATAATACAAAAAGATAACCACAACTTAGAGGAAACTAAGCTATATACAGAGGCAAAGATTAAAAAAGGATTTTCAATGTTTCCCCTTGTGAAAAAAGGGGGAAAAGATATAAGGGTTGCAGTTTAATAAAATCCTCTATATGTTGTAGTGTAACAAAAAATTAAAGAATTTTTAAATCTAAATATTTCCCTGTATATTTGTATACATTTATTCAAAATCACGTATGACTTTAGTGAAATAAGTCAAGCCTTAGTTTTGCTTAAAAGAACTACAAGTATATGAGCCAATCCACACATACTTTGAAAATTCTTCTTCCACATACCGCAATTGAAAAAAATATTACTTAAAAAAAATTTTAAATACTTACACATTTAACTACTGATCTAGGTGTATTTCTTTGAACCTCATTCTAAACTGTCAATGCCAACAGCTACCCTCAAGTCACCCAGTTACAAATGGGCCAAATGGGATGCCAAAGGCACAATGGGATGCCAAAGGCAGGCAGACATGTTGCTAGCCACATCATTACCTCGTGTGTTGTTGGCTATAGAAACTAACACATCTTGACTACACAAGCCCTAATGTCTACCTAAATTTAGGTGGACCTTAAACTCTTTTGTAGTACACACATACACATGTGCAGGGGCAGATCCAGGGGAATGCATTAGTGCATTTGTGCTCCCTTTTGATTCCTGCTCCACCTAAACATTAAAACCAACTGCCTGGCAGTGGCAGCAGCATTTTTAGTCAAGCAGCACTGAGCAAGCTAGGTGACTTCATGACTTCATTATAATCTCCCTGATTCCTTCTATATTCTTCATTCCACACATGTTGACAAGCCTCTCTTCTATTTACTGGTCTTACTGTACCACCGATCAAGCTCTCCTTTGTTTTGCACTACTGCTGTCTGTTAGCTGCTTCTGGTAATGAAGCTTCTATTTCATAGCCCTGCTGATGTTTTTAACTGATTCCAATTAAGTGATATTTGTTTTTGCTTGAATCTTAAAATGAATAATATACCTCTGTGCTCCTAGCATTAGTAAAGCTTTTAGTTTTAAGTGGAGAAAAATATGAGTTGTTTTTATGTTATTATCAGGGATTCAGGTTTCCATTTGCTGAGGAAAAACACATTTTCTCATTTAAAGGTGAAAATCATGGAATTTCCCCTTTAAAATAGAAAACTGAGGGAAAGAATGTGTTTTCAGTTCCAGCTGGCAAGGAGCCACTTGGGGTTGGGGAATGGCAGGAGGTTGGCTGGAGAAAGGGGGCATCACATCTATGTACATGCAAGCACACATATGGCCAGCACATAGCCCAGCAGGGTGATGGAAGCAGACCACCAGCTGGATACAGAGAAGTCTTTGGGGGGTGTGGGGTTGAGGGACAAGGGCTTGGGGACTGTCCAGGGAGCTGCATGGGGCATACGTGCGCATGTGGCGGCGGGGGGGGCATGCCTACTAGCACTGGGGAAAGGTGTCCAGGTGCTGGAACTGTGGTTGGGCAGGGGGGTCTGAGGCAGCACTCGGTATGACCAGTGAGCAGGATGGCTGGGAGATGCTACCTGGGTATGGCGGGGGGGCATGGCTAGGCTGCCTGGTGCACCACAGGAGCCCCAGCTTGGGATGGGAGATGCCACAGGTGTCTCCTCCTCCTCCCTCCAGTCTGCACCAGGGATGGGCTCACTCCACCTGTACCTGCCCAAGCTGGAACTCCTGCAGCCACCACAATCCAGCCTGGGCAGGACGGGCCTGGAGCCTCTCACTCTCCTCCAGCTGCTGGCATCATGGTTCAGGCCACAGAATACACAGCTTAACACTGCTTCTATGGAGTATGGCACTGGTCCTCCCTGTCGCATCGTAGCCCAGCCCCTGCCGGTGCTTCTGCCTAAGGTGCACTGCATATACCTCACGCTGGAGGCCATCCCTGCAGATCATCATCCTGTGAGTCCATGTGGGGTAGGGGGCAGCTGGGGGTATGCAGGGGTTGAAGGTTGGGAGTAAGGGGCACCAGCAGGGCTGGGGGGGGCGGGGGGCTGTGAGTCAGTAGTGAGAGGCACCAACAGGGGCGGGGGGGCTGCAGATCAGGAGTGAGTAGGGCTTGCAAACTGCTTTAAAATTCTATCAGTAAATCTATCAATAAAAACATTGGATTAAACTGATATCTATATATACACATAATGGTGTTTCATTTTAATCAAAAATTAAAATTTATTAATTTGGCCGAGATAAAGGACCTCCACTTAATTCAGGAGATGCACAGTCCCACCAGAGGAAGTGCCCTGTTGGACCTGGTCCTCACCACAGGCGATGACCTGGTAAGGGGCCTCCAGGTCCTTGACCACCTGGGTGATAGAGATCATCGCTTGCTGGAATTCACCATCTAGCGCAGGGTGTCAAGGGCCAGCAGCAAGGCAATAGCCTTAGACTTCAAGAGGGCCAACTTCAACGAGTTGAGATTAGTGGGAGAGGCGCTGGGGTTCTCAAGGGCAGGGGAACTCAATGCCCAAGATGAGTGGTCGTTTCTTAAGGAGACGATACTTAGGGCCCAAGGGGTGACCATCCCGACAAAAAGCAAGGGGGGCAAGAGTGCCTGAAAGGCCCCCTGGCTCACCAAGAGTGTATGGGAATGCCTGATTGCCAAAAAGGTGGCGTACACCTGGTGGAAGGGGGGTGCTATCTCCAAAGAGGTGTATACCTCCTCTGCTCGGGCCTGTAGGGGGGCCATCAGGAAAGCTGAGGTGGACATAGAGCTAGGACTCGTGTCTAAAATCAAAGATAACAAAAAGTCCTTTTTCAAATATATAGGGACGATGAAGAAAGCACCAGGAAATGTGGGGCCCCTGCAAGATCCTCTGGGCAATCTGGTGGTTGCGCCAGAGCAGAAAGCAGACCTCTTTAACCAATTCTTCACCTCCATTTTCTTGCCCAGGGACCGGGACTTCCCCACCGCGATGCAAGACGGACTGAAGGGGAACGCCTCCAGACCTCAGGTTGGGGAGGACCGGGTTAGAGAGCTTCTGGAGGGGCTGGACGTGTTCAAATTAGCAGGTCCAGATGCTGTCCACCCCAGGGTGTTGAGGGAGCTAGCAGGGGTTATTGCAGGGTCCTTGGCATGGCTTTACGAGCGCTAGTGGTGCTCGGCCAGGTGCCAGATGATTGGAAGATAGCCAATGTGGTCCCCATCTTTAAAAAAGGGAGGAGGGAGGACCTGGGCAACTATAGGCCCCTCAGTCTTACCTCAATCCTAGGGAAACTCTTTGAGAAGATCATCATGGAGCACATCTGCGATGGGCTGGCCTCAGGGTGATGCTCAAGGGCAACCAGCACAGTTTCATTAGGGGCAGGTCATGTCAGACCAACCTGATTGCCTTTTATGATCAAGTCACAAAAGCACTGGATGCAGGTGTTGCCGTGGATGTAGTCTTTCTGGACTTCAGCAAGGCCTTTGACACCATCTCCCACCCCATCCTCATTAAAAAATTGGGCGACTGTGGCATTGATGCCTACACAGTCAGATGGATTGCAGATTGGCTGAAGGGTCACACTCAGAGGGTGGTGTGGATGGGTCATATTCGACCTGGGGAGAAGTGGGAAGCAGAGTCCCCCAGGGCTTGGTTCTTGGGCCCGCGCTGTTCAATCTCTTTATCAGTGATTTGGACGATGGGGTGAAAAGCACCCAGTTTAAATTTGCTGATGATACCAAAATTTGGGGTGAAGTGACCACGCTAGTAGGGAGGGAAAGGCTGCAGCAAGACTTGGATAGGTTGCAGGGGTGGGCTAGCAAAAACAGGATGCGCCTCAATACTGACAAGTGCAGGGTGCTGCACTTGGGCAGTAGTAACCAGCAGCACACTTATAAGATGGGAAACGCACTCCTTGAAAGCACGGAAGCAGAAAGGGATCTTGGAATCATTGTTGACTCCAAGATGAACATGAGCCAACAATGCGAGGTCACGGTTGGCATGGCTAACCACACCTTGTCATGCATACACAGGTGCATCTCTAGCAGGGCCAAAGAGGTGATCCTCCCCCTCTATGCAACACTGGTCAGGCCACAGCTGGAGCACTATGTCCAGTTCTGTGTGCCCCACTTCAAGAGGGATGTGGACAACATTGAGAGGGTCCAGAGGAGGGCCACCCACATGATCTGGGGATAACAGGGCAGACCCTACAATGAGAGACTGCGGGACCTGAACCTGTTCAGCCTTCACAAGAGAAGGCTGGGGGGGGATCTGGTGACTGTCTATAAACTCACTAGGGGGGACCAGAAGGGTTTGGGAGAGACCTTGTTTCCCCTAGCACCCCCCGGTATAACAAGAAATAACAGCCATAAGTTTTTGGAAAGTAGGTTTAGATTAGACATCCATAAGAACTACTTCACTGTTAGGACAGCTAGGATCTGGAACCAGCTTCCAAGGGAAGTGGTGCTGTTTCCTACCCTGGGAGTCTTTAAGAGGAGGCTTGATGCCTACCTAGCTGGGATCATTTGAGCCCAGTTTTTTCTCCTCCCCAGGCAGGTGGTCGGACTTGAAGATCTACAAGGTCCCTTCGACCCTACTACTATGATTCTATGATTCAAAAAGCAAAGATTTGGGGGGGTTAATTAAAGATTTTGGGATTTATCAAAGAACCTGGGATTTTTAAACAGAAAAAAAAAAATCAGGAGCCCTGGTGGTGTTGCACCTCATCATCTGCACCCCTCCTTTCAAAATTCTAGATTTGTCCATGTATACACATATGCATACCACCACTGAAATGTAATCACCTCAGAGGTGTATATACAAACATTCAGCATACAGCATGTTAGCCAATACTAAGAGGAAGAGAAACCTTGACCAACAATATACAGTAATTTATACTTCTACAGTGTTTTGCAGAAGTCCTCTAAAGTCCTCTCTGTTTATTTATTCCATTTATTAATTCCTCAGTACCCATGTTATAGAACCTAACTACAGAACCCACCCAGTTTCAAGTTTAGCAAGGTTCAAATTTGCTGTCTCTACTTTCCAAATATTGATCAAAAAATGGAGGCACCTAATCTGAGCCAAACAGGGAGCAGCCTCCTACTATCTCAGCATTTTCCCTTCTCCTTCTCCACTGAGGCAGGTCCTGTCAGACCAATCTGGTGGCCTTCTATGACCAGGTCACCAAATCCTTAGATGCAGGGGTAGCAGTCCTTCTGGACTTCCAGAAGGCCTTCAAGACTGTCTCTCACCCTGTTCTCATTAAAAAACTGGGGGAGTGTGGTGTTGACACCTACACAGTCAAGTGGGTTGCCAACTGGCTGGAGGGCCGCACCCACAGAATGGTAATTGATGGGTTATTTTTGACCTGGAGGGATGTGGGCAGTGGGTTCTGCAGGGCTCGGTCCTCGGGCCCACACTGTTCAACATCTTCATCAGTGACTTGGACAAGGGGGTAAAAAGCACTCTGTTCAAATTTGCTGATGACACTAAGATGTGGGGGGATGTGGGCACACTAGAAGGGAGAAATAGGCTACAATTGGACCTAGACAGGTTACAGGGGTAAGTGGATGAGAATAGGATGGGATTCAACACTGACAAGTGCAAGGTGCTGCACATGGGGAGGAACAACCAGCACCACACCTACAGGCTGGGGAACTCCCTTCTCATCAGAGCAGAGGCAGAAAAGGATCTTGGAGTCATCATTGATGCCAAGATGAACATAGACCGGCAGTGTGGGGATGCAGTCAGAAAGGCCAACCGCACCTTGTCATGCATCCACAGATGCATCTCAAGCAGGTCCAAGGCGGTGATACTCCCCCTCTATGCGGCACTGGTCAGGCCGCAGCTAGAGTACTGCATCCATTTCTGAGCACCGCACTTCAAGAGGGATGTGGACAACATGGAGAGGATCCAGAGGAGGGCCACTCGCATGATCAGGGGACAGCAGGGCAGGCCCTAAGAGGACAGGCTATGGGTTCTTAACCTGTTCAGCCTCCATAAGAGAAGGCTACAAGCTAGTTGGAGGGGACCAGCAGGTTTTGGGGGAGTCCCTGTTCCCCCGAGCACCACTAGGATTGACTAGAAATAACAGTCACAAGCTGGCAGAGGGTAAATTCAGATTAGACATCAGGAGGTGCTACTTCACTGTGAGGGCGGCTAGGATCTGGAACCTACTTCGGGGGTCTTTAAGACAAGGCTAGACAATCACCTTGCTGGGGTCGTTTGACTCCAGTACTCTTTCCTGCCATGGCAGGGGGTCAGACTTGATGATCTGCTCAGGTCTCTTCCAACCCTACTAACTATGAAACTATGCTGTATATTGACCAAAAATGGTTCCGGCCCAGATAGTATATATCTTTTGGACAACTGAAAACCTAATGAGTATGCATTTGGTCTTTCAGGACCCAAAGAAGACAATTATATAATCACCCAGAAGATGTATTTATATTTCCTTTTTACAAAGGACTTAGAATAAAGAAGCATATATAAAATAGAGAAGATAAACAGAATTGCAAGAAAAAGAAAGATAGTAATCTATATTTTATTACATACAAGAAGAAAAGTTCAGCAATGTAAAATGGCTTATCAATTAATAAATGTGCTGCATCGGAACGCTTGTCTACCTCTATCCCAACTGTGCAGTTTGTCCAATAAAAGATATCACCCTAAGAAATCCTTGCCTCTCACATTCTGGACCATCATGGTTACAACATCTCTCTAACACAGGGGTAGGCAACCCCCAGCATGAGTGCCGGCATAGCACTCAAAGGCATTTTGTTTGGCACATGCACCTCAGGGCAGTCGGTGGGCAAGGGGCCGGGGCTACACCAACATAACAAAAATTGGGTCCCCGCTGTCTGCTCCTGGCATGCCAACACGTTACAAGTTGAAGCTGCGGGTATTTTTGGCACTCTGCCCAAAAACATTACTGATCCCTGCTTTAACACTACCAATTACTGTATGTACTATTAGTCAGTTACTGGATCACAACCCATGCTTCTTGTTTGGCTAACATTTGAGAACAGCTATTTTTCAAAATATCATATTTGATCTAAAACAGCAGTTTGAAACGGAAAAACAAATATTTTAAATTACTACCATTATCATTTCTGGTTGCAATATATTTCTAAGAGAAACGTTCACAATGCATGTTAATATGCACTGTGTGCCTGCAATACTTGAGGATAATCTAGATTTCTGAACCTGTCAATATTTACATCTTGAATTAAAGTCTTGACGCTCACCGCAACAAAAAGCATTTCCAGCTTTACTAAAATTAATATAAATCATTAGAAGTAAACTTACACTCTTGAATTAATCTTAAACTTGTTAAAATAAGTGGGAATCTTTCACTGAATTGAGAAAGTTTCAAATCAGTCCCAAACACAATTTTAGATTTATCCTACTCAAATCTGCTAGCAGCTAAATACCAAAGTTACTCACATACCACATTAAACTTTTTCCCCAAATATGAGCCCCACAAAATTGAGAGGCATGTCTTCAGTGGAAAAGCTGATTTTCTGGCTGGAATAAAATCACCCCTTTTGATTCCTGCTCCAGCTTTAATTATTTTTTGTAATACCAGTGGCATTTCTACTCAGGCAGCTGAAGGAGTTAAGTGATTAAATGGTTAATTGTTCTTTCTTCCAAAGGTCTTAACGATTATCTTTTTATGGTCTTGATATTCCACTAATCATGCTTACATTTCTTCTGATCTTTTGGCTACTCCTGGTCTGTTTTTTCCTACTTCATATCCTTGCTAACAGTTTTTAGCTCTCTCATAACTGTAGATCTACTCAAGGAGACCAGAAGCTAAGGTTTCAGCTTTTGATTAAGTAGAAAAGGGAAACTAAGTTTAAGATTAGGCTCTGTGCCTGTTGCATGCAGCCATGACACTGGAAAAAAAACTTGTTCTCTTCATTTTGCCTTCCCCAAAACAAGGTGCATATCTTATTCGGGGTGGTATGGTAAGCAAGAAAATAAGATGTGTATTATAACCCTTTAACATGCATTTGCATAATTTTTAAGTGGAATTTTACTTAATAGAAGGGTCATTCCATTAAATAAAGGACCTCCTTTTTCAGGAAGACCTCTCTCTTTACAGAAGAGGTAAAGACCTACAGATAAGTATCCTCATAACTTTTTATTGGTGGGGATAAACACATTTTCATATATAGTTTCCTTAAGGTATGTAGGGTGGAACCATTTCTGGAGCTTGTTGCTACAGAATCGTTGAAAACCAAGGATGCTTTCATTTTTTGCTTAAACAACTGGGATAACTATGGGATTTCTCTGTTGCTTTAAAAATGAATCGTTTCCTAGGTGCTCTATGGTATTTTAAATATAATGAGGATGGATAAAGAAGAAAAATGTCTAAGAACTTGTAAGAAGTTTGTTCCTTTAAATGTTTAATTTTATAACAACGTACCTCTTTTCTAAATCAGAATCTAAAGTACAAAAGATTGTAAGAAAAATGTTGTTGCAATGAATAACAAATTCTATTCCATACATTATATTTAAAACATTAAAGTTTTAATATGCTCATATTTATGGGTTAGATCATTTTTTACTGAAAATATGTAAGGAGATCTTAGGTAAGTGCTGACAAACACACTGCATATCAAAAAAGATCAAGAAATAAGTCTTTCATTTTCTTTTTAATCCCCAACTTTGAATGGTCTCTGAAATATCACATCCTAAGTCTCATAGAAGATCTCTTGCAAACATTAAAAATTCGAAATTATTCCAAAAACAATGTATTCTAATTAGCCCTCTCAAAAATAAGCCCAGATCTGTACTGGCAATAGCCAACTCTTGTCCTGATTTTCTTATCACTCCTTGAATTCTAAAAATGTTAACTTATAAGAAAATGATCTATTTTCCTGGCCAACAGTATGAGAGACCTTTTGGGTAAAATCCTAACTTAAAGGGATGGCAGAACTCCCAGTGACTTCAATAGGATCAGGATTTATCCAGTGAATTTGACTAGAATTTCTGTGTTCATTCTCAAAGGGTGCTTACAGAAGTTACAGAAGGGCACTTCAATTATGGTGTAATTTTTTGTGCTTTACGCAAAGTGCCTAAAGTTACTATATCATCAAAACTAACAGACGTTCAGGCATTTGATGGTAGGGGCTGGATGCCTTCGTGCACTGGCTGGGGGCAAGAGGCAGGGGGGGCACTGTAGCCTGCCATGTAAGCTAGCCAGATTGCTACCCAGCTACCTCCCCCTGGCCACCCCACCCCACCTGCTGGCTGGATGTATAGAACTGGCCAGGATTCATTCCCGTGTCGGGGGGCAGTGTGAAGGCAGCTTGAGGACTGTGGCCCCTCCCTGCCAGTGCCATGAGGAACTGAGGACACTCTCTGGCTGGGGAGGACCCCTACTCAGGGCACCCCCACCCCAGACTGCTGCCCAGCTTCTAGCCCTTCCCCTGCCTGCTGGCTGGCTGCAAACCACTCCCCTGCTTCCTACCTGGCTGTACAGGGAGGAGACTCTCTTCCTCCTCCCTGTGGCAGACCTGAGGCAAGGCATGTAACCCTCATAGAGAACTGTATACAAGTTTCCTAAGGTGGTCTAATTTAGAGCGTCTTCACTAACTACCTGATTTAACAATGGTTACTTTTCACACAATCCAGCATTTTAAAAGGGCTCTGCAGCTGTTTACTTGTGTTATGACACAGTTGCAGAGCGCTTTTAGGGGCAGATCATGTGAAAAATGTCACTTCTGTTTGAACCCCAAATCCATAGGCCACTCTATGATACATCTTAGAGTCAACATCCCCCTCTCCCTTCCCCACTGGCTTGGATCAGGCCCAAGACCTCAGAGCTCCATTCCCTACACATCCCACCCCCGGCCCCCTCCCCTTACTTATTTGAACATGTGACCATTCCAAACTCAAGCTAGCACTAACACCAATCAACACTTGTGCAGCTCAGAGCATAAAATGTATGAAGTCCCTTAAAGACAGTAGCCATTTTTGGAAGTAAAGAGTTTGTTACATTTTTGCAAGATGTGTCTTTGTGCTCACTTTTTACAGGCCATCATTTTCTCTCCTATTACTTGGGTGATGTCTAAAAGTGCATCTAAAAAGATATTGTAAGACAATTGTCTATTTCTCTAGGTGGCTGCTATTCCAAGAATCTGAAGTCCAACCTAGACACATTGTAGTTTGAAATTTCTATGCAAAATGCCTTCTTTTAGAGACCATAAGAGTAATGTTCACTATGCTGTGCCTGGTTTCCTGTGATCAGAGATGTGACAAAGGATGTCTTGCATTCAAAAGCTTGTCTAACTTTATCCCAACTATGTAGCTGGGAACTCCTTGCCTCTCACATTCTTTTAAAGAGTATATAGCTTTCTTAAAGAGTTGGATCTTCTTTTAGCTGGACTGCTTAGTGGCAAGAAACAAAATTTCTTTTCATTTCCTTACCACATCTAGGAGAAATTTAATTTTTTTTATTTTATTTCAGACTATATTATGTCATGTTAATAGAAAAAATTCATACTGCTGAATTTTTCTGGCCTAAGGTTCTTTCATTATTAATTTATTCAGAGGAGACTCTCAATGGGGAACAGGCATTTCAAAACTGCCTGGGACTCAATGGTCAAGATAATGAAATTTAGCTCTTCCTCTCTGGCACAAGGAAACTGCCTATTGGAAAAGTACAGCTTATATGTGCCAGGGACAGAGCTTCCTCTAAGTCCTGTACAGACAGTGGACCTCATGGCAGAGAAGAGAAGGATCAGCTCAAACTTTGCACTTGGAATGGAAAGTGGCAAAGTGCACCTTTTTTACTTTGTCTTTCAAGTAAAAGCTCAAACAAAGCTTTTCATAAACAAAACAAACACTTTTTCCCCTTGGGGAGAAAGGGTAACTATCACACATGACATGTGACAGTCATATCACTTAATATCTTTCTGGAAAGTCCTTAGGATTATATAATGATAGGCATAAGAATCTATGCAGAATAAGTGAGAAAAGAGCTAAAGGTGAACCTCACTACAACAATTAAAGAATGCTTCATCTGCCACAGCCAAATTATTCTAATGATGAAAGACATAAGTACAGATTTTATTCCACCTCTTGGATGTCTAAGACTTAACAGCTACTCACCTCAAGAATATATATCTTTCCTCAGGAGAGTGATCCTATTCTGCCCTGGGAAGCATATACTTCCCCATGTTGACAGCCAACCAGCTCAGAAGGGAGATGTATACCTGAACTTTCCATCTTGACAGTAGCCAACTGAACCAGTAAGCCTAACTGACAGCAGTATAAAATAATGCAAGAAGAGGTGAGGAGAGGACAAAGGGGAGGAGATAGCTAGTACTTTCTCATTCCCTCAATAGGCAGAATTTCGCATTTTTGTCGCATCAGTGCAAGCTTGATCAGAAGCAAGACACATATCTAGACTAGTATGTGTAACTGAAAGTGACATTAACTTTAGTGTAAAATAAAGCACTGCACAGTGAGAGGAGAAAAATAAGACACCTGCCCTTTTCACAGTAGCTTAGTACAGAAAAACCCTCTCTCCTACTTCCCAGGAAAGTGCCCTTACCAGCAAACTTGGAGTTAAACATCTAGGAGACTATTCTTTATTGCTTCTGTACATGCACAATAGCCTAGTAGCCTAGATCCTTATTTGGCTAGGGATCTTCCAAGCCAAAATGGAGTCATGTAAGAAATCCAAGTATCTTAGCTGAACAGGATGGATATGATTGTGTTCAGTGACTTAGACACTAAAAATCTTGGAAACGGCACTAAGGCTAAGTACAGAGGTTCAAAAGGCCTTAGCAGAAGCACTCTAACTTATCACACCTTACTCAAAGTGTAGTAAGTAAGAGCAGGAGCCAACTGAACAAACATTCACTGTTAAGTGTGTGGGGGGGGCTCAAAACCTACCTGCACTGGCTACTAGGGATGTTCCTGCACACCTCCCAGGAAGCTGCCAGAGTGGCCCATTTCCCAGTGCCCCCCCTCCACTCCCCTAGCTGCCAACTGTCAGTAGTGACTGTGGCAAAGGAGTGGGGAATGGAAGCCCCACGCCACAAGGGCCCCCCAACTTGCTGCCTGGGAACTCAAGGGAGAGGGCTGGGTCCATGTGGGGTGGGAGAGGCTCTCCCCCCTCAGCCTCTGGACAGGTGCAGCTAGGAGCTGCACTGAGATGCAGCCTAGCCATGGCTACTGTTGTGAGAGAGACCCCAGAGACCTTATCCCACAGCAGCCCTGGGCAGGCAGCGCCACAGCACTGCTCAGCTGAGGTTGATGTGGGGACACAGACCCCAGAGCCTTTCACCCACAGTCACCCCCACCCCCACCCCCAGCCAAACAGCGGTGCACTGCAGCCCAGGAAGTATAGGTGCTGTAAGACAGACCCCGGACTCCTTTCCCCACAATACAGAATGGGTCTGGGGCAGCAATGACAATGAAAAACCTCCCTTCCCTAACTCCTCCCACCCTGCCAGGCTGCACACAGGACTAAGATCAGAGGCTGTCACTGACTTGGGTCAGTAACAGCCAATGGGGAGGGGGGGGGCCAAGCCCAGTGCTCAGGCAGAGCAAATGAGCTCTGCCCAAAGCTAGAGTGCAGCCCTTCACAACGCCACCTAAGATGGCAGTGATCAAGCTATAAATTAACCCTCAGTAACATCATGCACAGACATTCAATAAGCACTCTAACAGAAAGCACTTTGTCAGTACTTAATAATGGCTGTACCTATCCTTAGATATCTTAGAAGTAGAAAGTGATCTGGCCCTTCATAGATTCTTCCTTCAGGTTACAACTTATTCACATAAAACTAAGAGAATTACTTCTCTGACAAGCTGACTAATAAAAATCTGAGCTAGGATTTTATTTATCTAGATTTTAATAGGAATTTTAAAACATATCTAAGTCAAACAGGGAAATAAATGGCTTTGACTAATTCAGGCAGATTAAAGACATGAGTTCACAGTAAGTTTCACATACAGCAGTCAAAAGTTCAGTGATCTATATAACTGAGTTACTTCCACAGGAGTCAATGTTTAAAGCAATACAAAGAAAAATTACTCTTAAATCAATCATTGAAACACAAAAGCAACATTAATATTTCTGCTGTAGACTAAACAAAAACTGAAGTCTTCAGTCTTTACATTTCCACTGTTTTTCTAGCCTCAAACAGGAAAGGCATTTTAGATATATAGCGCTCATTAAAGAGGCCCTCAAAACTAGTGCACGAACAGTAAAAGATTTTGCCTTCTATATGCAACTACCAGCTAGAGATTTAATAGCCATTTCTATTGCATAGTTGTCTGTATTTTTAAACTTGATACTTTAAAGAAAACAGCTGACATCACAAAGTTAATTTTTAGAGCCTAGATTTGTCAAAACTTTGGCAAGCCTCAGACACATGAAAAGTAAAACATCCGTTTGTTAAACAAAAATTCTCAAGTGCAATTCAAAATTCCCATCCTGTAGTGCCCATACAGCAGTAATTGAGTGAAACAGGTCGTTTCTGACTGGTTTTTACTTTGGGGAAAAAAAATGCTCCCAAAATAAGGACTGTCCCTATTGAATATAGTACTATCCCACTCAGCAAAACAGCAGGATGCAAAGAGGTTGTGTAAAGGATACTTAGTCCCACACACTGTAAACCCAATTAAATTCCTGCCTGCATTCTACCATGCATGCTTTGAGCAAAAAGAAGTTAACAAAGGCCAATTTAAGAGTGTTCTTTTACATCCTCTTGTGGTATTAAGACTGAAGGTATTAATGATAGTTTGCATGATGTACTACCCTTGTAATGTTACATCCAGCAAAACAAAAGATACCATAATTATGATTTTAATTTACCATTTCAAGAGTGCTGTCAAAAGTAAGAGAAACAGTGCCAAAATTTAACAATGTAACCTAAATTTAGTTTTTATGGTAAAAACCAAAAAATAAACCTTGTTTATACTTGCAATTTATAAAATATATATAATTTCTTAAAAAAATAAAAGACCTTCAGAAATCTTTATACAAGTGTTTGTATGTCCTCTGTATTTTATTCCCAGTATTGATTTGGGCCTATGAAAAAAGATTTTATTTCTACTGCATATTATTATTAGGATTTCTAAGCAGTCACTTTTCACTTGAGACATACATTACTAACCAGATACTCAAATAAGCATATACAAAATAAGCAATGAGGCAAATACAAAAATAAATTTCAGGGAGACAATGCCATTATGTACATTAAATGCAATTTTATGGCTCTTTTAGGGGAAAATAAAGTAGACTAATAATCTGAACAATACGGTACACATGTGAGTAGCCTACAATTATCCTAATAAGATGCAATGTATGACCGGACTTTTAAGTCCGCACATAGTCTCAACAAGCTTGCCCACAGCATTCCTTTTGTATGTTGTAAATTGCAACATACCAGCAGCCAGGCTTGTCAAATTACTAATATTTTTAAGTTTTTACAGGATTGGACATTTTATTAAGGGCCCATATTTTCCCCCAAGTTACAGCCTTTCCAGCTCCTAAAAGCAGAATTTGGCCTTGAAGTAAAATAGTTGAGGCTCAACTTCCCATCAAGAAAGCTCAAAAAGATAAAGTAAGTGGCATACCTTAAAGGCCATACCCCTGCTTCTATGTAAAGAAATACGAATAGCAAATCACAGTACATTAATGTGAGAATATATTCCATAAGCTCCTATATTACATTCCGTGCCAAGTTTCACTTTGAAAAAATGCTTCTTACCTATGACTTCATTTAATTTTTCAATATATTTTATCAATGATATAAAAAGATCTTGACACAAAGCTAAAAATAAAAAGAATACAAAACTCTTATAAATATGATTGTGATAAATGTTTTTCAGATTATGAGTCATGTTTATTTTTTTCAAGTGTACTAGTGGATATAAAAATGTTACTGTAAAGATGGCAACAAAATAGTTTTGATAAATACAGAGCAACTGCTCAAGCAAAGATGTATTAAAATAATTTGAACTTAAGCAATTTTTGGTAGAAATATTGCTAATGAAATGCAATCAAAAGCTTTTAAATAATTATAAATCTTAAAAGAATGATAAATGGATTCATGAATAAGTTACTTGGTATGCTTTAATTAATTGATTAACCTTTTAAAAGAGATACACATTTTTAGTAAAGTAATGCTCTGATCTGGTTTATAAACTGTACATCCCGAATTCCCTAAAAAGTTCAAATTTCAGCAAAACCATTCATCTATTCAAAAAGCACTGTATACCAGGTCACGTCTGGAAAAAAAAAATCACTATTATTTGTCAAACTGATTTAAAAAAAAAACTTTTTTGTATGTCAAAGGTTTTTAAAACCCTTTCTTGTATTTTCTACCCTAAGAAAGGACCAACTGTGAAAGCCTGAATGTGTAGGATGATTGTGAACCTCCCAGTTAATTAATCTGGTAGATGAATGACAGTATGCCTAGGGGCATGGCACTGGCGTCCGACACAGCATCCCAGCGCACTCTCTTCCTTACATACCTACAACATTTTATACTGCAAGACTCTGGACAACAAACTGCAAAGGTCTTCACAGGATTCCACTCTGTCTCCCATTCTTTGTTTCTGAGATATCATTTAACTAATTTAATCCCTCTCCATTTTTACATTTTAATAAACTTAAAATGTAAAAATATAGTATTACATGAAAAATTAACAGCTGAACCACTCAATGCCAACACTGATTTATCATGCATGTATTTCTTTTTCTGACTTATTTACTAAATATTTCTATTTTAAGTCCCATGAAATAACATAACTAGCAAAATTAACATGATGATATTTTCAAAAGTATAACTTACTTTTCTGTAAAAGGTTTGTATAAACCCATGTTTAGAGATTTTCACTTTAATGGATTCTGAGATTTCCATTTTACTGCACTTAGAAATTTTTTTTACTATAAAAACATGTCATACCTTTTTCCCTCTAAATTGTACACTGAACATTACTAATACCTCATCTTTAGCAAGGTAAGGATGAATGGCTTTTTTTTTTTTAGCAACAGGATACAACAGACATTCCTTAATCTCCTTTTACTGCCAGAACAAAACATCTTTGAATCAAGATAAAATCACTATATCATGAATGTTAATATCATTCTGAGAAAAATAATACCATATGACTAGAAAAGACCATCCCTTTAGGGAGAAATGTTGTGTTAAAGTGGATTATTCTTTTAGTGTTGTAATAGAAAGGCATTCTACCTAGTCCCAGATGGAAAATCAAAATCTGCATTTAAATGGAAATATTGTGAAATGGATAGGACAAAAGACCGCAGAACTGTAAAGAAGAACTATCTTTTTTATATTTTTAAACAAAATTTAAGTTTTAAAAGAAAATTACTTTTGAAGATGAGCTTGTAGCTCTATGTGATTTTGCATTTGGATAGTAAACATACATTATTTGCATATAAGGAGAAATATTCATAGCATAGTGGATTTGGTCACACAGCTATAGTTAATATGTACAGCAAAAGCTGGGAATATGCTCCATTAATTTTCTATACTTTTATGTGCCACTTTTTACAAAGTGATGTGTCACTGCCAGTGTTTTACTTACTTCATATACAATCGGATCTCAAACAATCTTTGAGAAAAAGAAAGGAGAGAGCTCAGCAATATAGCAGGTTGCTCTTTTTGACCCACAAATGATTTTCAGTTATTTCAGAATTCATGCAATTTTCTCAACTCCTTAAGGATTCTGACACTGCTGTAAATTTCTTAACAATTACCATTTGTTTATTTTATGTTTGAAAAATACAACAGAATAATAAAAGTTTTGAGAGCCGTTATTTTTCTTCAATTATTATTATTTATTCACTATAAAATTAAGGACTTTTGATATGAACCCCCACCTCAAACTATCAGTGGTATTTGTAATAGATCCAGGCTATGGGATAAATTATGGTTTCCAAATAGAACTGATTTCAATGACAGCTGGGTCTGCAAATCTCAGGGTAAACTGTGGTCTTTAATTGTAAATACTAACTGAATAGAATACAGTATTATGACAATACATGAAAAGATGTTGTGGAATTAGAACTATGCCACAAGTATTTGATTTATTTTACAGGTGACCTAATCAAAAGAAGACCAAAAGAAGTAATTAATTTTAAAATGCATACTGTTCTTGCATAGGCAGGAAAAAAAACAGTATCTGAACTTGACCATTCCTCTCTCCTTCCCCCAGAGAGTACAAACAGTAAAATGTATATCCACTGCCTCAGCAACTATAACATAATATTTAATTGATCCAAACACATTAGTAATTTGACTGTAATACTTTAATTATGTCTTGTGAATCAAGATATTTCCTTACTCTCTGTCTTCATGTAATGTTTAGGTAATCAACCTTGGTTCAGTTCTCTCTGGGACCTTTAAAAGCTACCATGGGAAAAGACTTCATTTTAAGAAAATCTTCCACAGTACTCAAATGGTAATTTTCTTTTGTATTTCTGAGTTAAATTATTTCACTCCTTAAAGGCTAAAAGTGAAAACAATTCTATTTAAATTGTCTGCAAATTGTTTTTACACTTATATTACTATCCAAACCTTTCAATGTTTTTCCCCATGTAAATAACCTTAAAAAAGCCAAGTGGAAGATATGGTAGGACACAGTGCTTTAAAAGAAGCTTAGTTTAATGCTTAATAACTGCTTCCCTGGGAGTAATGGAGAAAAAGAAACTTAGTGATATGTTTCTTTTTGAAGCCGTTTACAAAATTGTGAGTTGGCTCGTTACCAAGAATAAGAAAGTTGCACACGCTGAAAACCAGGAGATGTGGGCAAAAAACAAACAGAACCAAACTCTTCTTTTCCTTACATTTGTAATATTACAGAGCAGAATTTTACAGATTCTTCAAAATGACCTTCTATGTTAATGATCCAAAATTATGTTTGAGCTTTTTGTCTGTGAAGGATGTTTGAGAAAATTCTTCAAAGATGAAAAACACTACAAGTGTACCTGGTTGGTATATTTTAAAGAAAAAAAACAGACTTTGATATTACAAATGAGAAACCTGGTGCTGTATACAAGTGAGAACTATACAACACTTTTACAAACTCAAACAAATTGAAAGTATTAACTTGATGCAAGGATATTAAAGGGCTTGCATCTTCAAAGTTCAGTTGGTAAACTGCTGGAAGAAGATTCCCTGACCACATCACGGTTATGGATAAATATTTAAAACAAAGCTTTCTATATTGTTTATGTTTAAAATAAAGGGACAAACAAAAATGACCTACTATACAAAAAAATTATGCTACTGAAATAAAACAGGAAGTAGCTTAAGAGGAAGTATTTAATTGCTATCCAGTACCTTGTGCTGAATTTTACTTTCAGTAATATCTGTGTAAAACATAACTAAATGCAAGGACTGATTTACTCCGCAGAATCTGACTCAGTGAGTTAGTAGCAGTCAGATGCTTGGATTTAACATAGACTTGACTGTGGGAGAAGATTTTTAAAATAACTTTTAAATAAGAATAAAATAAAGGGTGAAATAAAACTTGAATCCATATGTGCAGTTCTTCACATCGTTCATATATAGTCCCCAAAATTATATTATTTGAGTGATACATTTTACAGTCACCACAAATACACACCAACACATACACACACACACACACACGTATACAAATTGAGCTATTCCACTAAATCAAATCACAGAATCATTTTGAAATAAATCAAACACAAACAAAATAAGCAGATAAAACCAACAATGATAAGTCAAAATCTAAGGGCACATCCAGACGAGCCCACATGTGCCTCTTGTAGTGTTTCAAACCCCTCTGAGACAGGGCAAGAGGCGCAGGAAGTAAAAAATGTTCCCCACACTCCAAATTTGCAGCATGGGGAGAAAATTAGACCCCTGGGGATCTAAAAAACAGGAGTTTAAAAAAGCAGGGGAGGCAACCAGAGGCTGGGTCCTCTATAGAGACACTGGCTGCCAGAGTCTCCCTATGGTTAGCCCTCACCCTGGTGCTGAAGCACACTGCCTGCCCACAATGGCAGGCAGCGTGGCAGCAGCAGGGAGCTGGACCCAAGCTCCACTGCTGGTAAGTAAGGGGGAGTCGGGGGGCTGAAGGAGGGGGAGGGGACCCCCGCTGCCCCCCCACTCCCCAAGTCCCCCTATCCCTTCCCTGCCTGGCCCCAATACCCACCTGCCTCCTGAGTCTCCATGATCCCTTCCCCGCCTGGCCCCATCCCCCCAATCCCTTCCCCACCTATCCCCATCCCCTCAGCCCCGAGCCCCCTCAGTCCCTTCCCAGCCCCACCCCCCCAGCATCGGAGAAAAAGCAAAAACAAACAAGCAAAAAAAACCCCAGCACTTATTGGCAATTTGAGCTGCCGTATGGGTCACTGGGGCCCCACCCACACAGTGCAGGGCAGGGTGACAGCCCCAGTGGCCCAAGCCCGGGCGCTGCTGCCCAGCAGGGCTCTGCCAAGAGGCCCTGGAGCCCTGTCCCCCCACCCCCCCGCTTGGCTTTTTTTGTTTTTTAAGGGGGCAGCCATGGGGGACTAGGGGTTCAAGTGGGGAATGGGGCTGGGCGGGCAGCCATCGGGGAGGGCTACAGGAGCCAGCAGGGGATGGGGCCAGGCAAGGCAGCAATCAAGGGGGCTGGGGGAGCAAGCATGGAAGGGGCAGGGCATGTGGGCTCTGCAGGGTGGGGGGAGCAAAATATATATTCATGTATTCATGAAACATGTATTTAGAGTTCACTTTATTATTATGATAGAGACGCTGGTAATCTTCCAAATTGCTTTAATACTGTATATATATCAATAAAACATTGCCCAACTGATCTCTGTCTCCCGGTCTCTCTCACTCCCTTTATAGTGGTCTTTTAACTGTGAAGGAACATGGATTTTCGGGTATTTTAAAGAGTGACTTTGGGATTTTTTTAATCAGGAATTTTTCAGTTTTCCAATAGGGAACACCAGAATTCCTGCTAGGGATCCCAGTGGCAAGACCCTGCCTTGCTCAGAACTGGCACCTTGGACCCACTTGGTAGTGGCTGACCTCCTGGCCAATTGGGACCAGGAGGACATGTTTGACAGTTCAGAGCAGGCCACCGCACCCAGAACATCTTCCAGGCAATAGCTGCCCAGATGGCCAGGCAGAGGGCACACATGACAGTAATGCCACACAAAGGCCAGCTCTACAGCCACAGCCCACTGGCAGCTGGCCGAGAGGGGCAGATGCTTTGGCTGGCTCTGCAGTCCTCATCCAAGTCTTGCAGGTATGCAGCAGGTCACAGCCAGGCAGCAGTCTCCACTGCCAGACTGCTGCAGTGGGTAAAGGGTGCAGGGAACTCTCAGGGCTGCTTCAGCAGTCCAGCTGGCACAAGGGGTAGTGTCCCCAAGTACCAACTGGCTGGGCCCCAGAAGCTCCTGAGAGCAAGCAGACTTAAACCTACTTGCCAGGGCAGCTTTTTGTCCTGATGGGGCCAGAACAGGGCAGTTTTTATACTGCTGGGGACAGCACAGGTGCTGGCCCTGGGCTCTAGCTCTTCCTGGCTGCAGATCCGGGAGCAGTCAGGCAGGGATATTTTGCCCCAAATGGCACAATTTGCTCCAAAACAAAGTGCATGTCCGAGGACGTGCACTGAGGCAAAAAGCCCTGGCTCAGATTTGCACTGCTTCTATTTGAGCTGCTTGCAAGCGCATGTGCTTGCATGTGTAAATGTCCCCTAGAGGGGCACATTTTGTATGTTGTAAGAACAGTCTCTAAGACAACACACAAAGAAGGCTGAATTAAAGCTAATGTTCACTTGTACAATTCCAGAGTATTTGCTTTCTCAACCTTAACTTTGTATCAACATTAGCTTCCCCCCACATGAAGTTTTGTACTTCAATTCAAAGCAATGGCTGCTCCATTCCTCCAATTCCTGAAGAGAAGTAAAGCAGTGGGAAATGTCTCCCCGCCCTTCCACAGAACTCTGATGCCCAGGTATGGGGAGGGTGTGGGGGTTCTTCCCAACTGCCCCAGTGGGACAAAGCCTCTGGACTGTTCTCTAAAACAAGCAGTCCCTGGTCTGGGGAAATGCAGGGAGCACTGCCCCAGTAACCTGGGGAAAGATTTCCCAACCTCAAGGACTTTTAAATTACCATGTATGCCATCCAGCTGGGCAGCACACTATTTACAGCCCACAGAGCCAGAAACAAGGGAGGGATACCCTTGCGAAGCCTGCTTCCTGCTCCTGCTGGTTCTAACATTGCCAACCCTAGCACAGGGTTGCTGATGCAACCAGGAATGGGCTTAAGGAGGTCTGGAGAAGAGGTGGAGAGCTTTGGGAGAGGAGCATACAAACGTTCCTTTCTAAGAGAGATTTCTCTCAAGGAAGAACTTCCAGGTTGACACCTGAAAGCTTCTACCTGGGGTAACGTGGGCAGCGGAGTCCCCACAAGGCTCTGTCCTGGGACCAGTACTATTCAATATCTTCATTAGTGACTTGGACGAGGGAGTAGAAAGCACCCTGTCCGAGTTTGCTGATGACACCAAACTATGGGGAGAGGTACAGAAACTATACGGCAGGGAGCAAATCCAGGTTGATTTGGACAGGCTGGAGAAATGGGCCAAACAGAATCAGATGCAGTTTAACAAGGACAAGTGTAACGTGTTCATCTGGGGAGGAAGAATCATCAACACTCTTTAGCCTGGGAGGGACCATTTTAAATAGCACAACTACGGAAAGGGATCTCGGAGTCATAGTCGACTCCAAAATGAACATGTGTAACCAGTGTGACTAGGCAATAAGTAAAGCTAACCGCACCCTTTCTTGCATAAGTAGGGGTATCACAGAGAGGTCTAGGAAGGCGATACTTCCCCTCTATACGGCATTGGTCAGGCCACAGCTGGAGTACTGCATCCAGTTTTGGGCACCGCACTTCGGGAAGAATGTGGATGGCCTGGAGAGGTTTCAGAGGAGGGACACTCATCTGGTTAAAAGCCTACAGAAAAAACCCTATGTGGACTGATTGGGAGACCTGAACCTCTTCAGCCTCCACAAGAGGAGGCTGAGAGGTGATCTCATGGCCACCTACAAACTCATCAGGGGGGACAAAAAGAAATAGGGGATACAATGTTTACCCAGGCACCTATCAGGGTAACTAGAAAAAATGGCCACAAACTGGAAGAGAGCAAATTTAGATTAGATATCAGGAAAAAATTCTTTACAGTGAGGATTGCTAAAATATGGAATAGGCTTCCAAGGGAGGTGGTGCTGTCCCCTTCCTTGGAGGTGTTTAAAAGGATTTTGAACAAATATCTGGCCGGGGTCATATGACCCCAGCACTCTTTCCTGCCCAGGGTGGGGGGGGGGACTCAATGATCTTTTGTTTGTTGCTGGTAGGTCTTGTTTGACAAATCTCATTTCCTTCTATGACCAGGACAAGGGAGAAGAGATTGATGTCATATATCTTGACTTCAAAAAAGCCTTTGATCTGGTACCCCACGATCACCTCTTGGCCAAACTGGCTGGTTGTGGCCTTGGCTCCACCACGATCCGCTGGCTGGGAAACTGGCTCTGTGGTTGGACCCAGAGGGTTGTAAATCGATGGCAGTCACTCATCGTGGTGCCCTGTGACCAGTGGGGTCCCTCAAGGCTCTGTCCTGGGACCCATCCTGTTCAACATCTTCATTAATGATGTGGACATTGGAGTCAGGAGTGGACTGGCCAAGTTCGCCAATGACACTAAACTTTGGGGCAAAGCATCCACGCCAGAAGATAGGCGGCTGATCCAGGCTGACCTGGACAAGCTCAGCAAATGGGCGGACGAGAACCTGATGGTGTTTAACACCGAAAAATGCAAGGTTCTCCACCTTGGGAGGAAAAACCTGCAGCATCCTTATAGGCTCGGCAGTGCTAAGTTGGATAGCACTACAGAAGAAAGAGACTTGGGGGTCATCATTGACCACAAGATGAACATGAGCCTGCAATGCGATGCTGTGGCTAGTAAAGCAACCAAAATGCTGGCTTGCATTCATAGATGCTTCTCGAACAAATCCCGGGACGTCATTCTCCCCTTGTACTCGGCCTTGGTGAGGCCGCAGCTGGAGTACTCCATCCAGTTTTGGACTCCACAATTCAAAAAGGATGTGGAGAAGCTTGAGAGCGTCCAGAGGAGAGCCATGCGCATGATCAGAGGTCAGCAAAACAGATCTTACAATGACAGGCTGAGAGCCATGGGACTCTTTAGCCTGGAAAAGCGCAGGCTCGGGGTGATCTGATGGCCACCTATAAGTTTATCGGGGTGACCACCAGGATCTGGGGGAACGTTTGTTCACCAGAGCGCCCCAAGGGATGACGAGGTCAAATGGTCACAAACTCCTGCAAGACTGTTTCAGGCTGGACATAAGGAAAAATTTCTTTACTGTCCGAGCCCCCAAGGTCTGGAACAGTCTGCCAGTGGAGGTGGTTCAAGCACCTACATTGAACACCTTCAAGAGTAAATTGGATGCTTATCTTGCTGGGATCCTATGACCCCAGCTGACTTCCTGCCCTTTGGGCAGGGGGCTGGACTCGATGATCTCCCGAGGTCCCTTCCAGCCCTAATGTCTATGAAATCTAATAGGTTCCTTCCAACCCTAACAACTATGAAACTATGAAAGGTCTTTACCCAGAGGGGTATGTTTCCTATGGGAGAAACTGAATGAATGTCTGCATTCTTATAGTTTCTACTGGGAGAGAGGTGATTCTCCAGGTAGAAACCTGTACATGGCTTAAGACATAACAGGTTACCTGCTTTAGTTCGTGGACAAGCACTGTCATGCAGGGAGCTAGATATCAGTATGAGTGAGGAGGCTTCAGTTTTAATCCTGGCTCTGACAAATTTACTGCTTCACTTTTGGACACTTACAGAGGAATCCTCAGCATTAAAATAACTCACTTCAAACCAGAAATTTTCTACTTATCTTACAAACAAGGAGGAAAGTATCTGGAAGGATGGGGAGAGAAATAAAAGGAACCACACAGGAAAAAGTGACAATAAAGAAAAAGGAAATTTTACATGGATAAAAAACAAACATCAAAAGAAGAGTACTGAAACAAAAAGACAGAAAGAATGAAGACTTATAAATGCATTTGCTTCTAACGCTGAATAAAACAATGTATCAGAATGAGGAAAAAATCTTATATTATTTCAGGTATAAAAGTCCATAATTTGATTTCTACCTTCAACACTGCAAAATTTCAATATGCACACCAAAGATTATTGTAACTGAACAGCCAGATAGAAAAAACATATTTTTCAATGTGCTTACTTTCTGTATTTGAATGGTATGCTGTGTCATATCAATGTATTTGTTTCACTTGTTCATTTGGCTCTTTCATAACTGACAAGAGAAAAAACTTTTACAATGTAACATAACACCAGAAACATCAGCAGGGTACATTTAAGACAAGCTATGTCCAGAACAGTAGTTTTAACTGGTTTTGGATTATTTAAAAATATTTGGCTTTCAAGAAAGTTGACAGTGACCCCTTGATCTCTTTGCTCCTTTAGTTCTGTCTGGATGATGGGTCTGTCAGAGAGGGGACTTTAAATGTATTATTTTCACTAAATAGTGCATTTATCTTTTTATCTTTCAATACATTATACTTGGGAACTGATTATGAACAGAAAAAAGCAAAGATCACATAGTGTTCTCCTTTTCTTAACTTTCCTTCCCTTATTATTTATTCACTCATATTTCAGTGAAGTGTAACTGTATTACTTGAGACTCCTTCCTCTTATTTTCCAGTCTTAAATCACAAGCTTACTTACGGCAACAAAATCTGAACCCATGTAAAAAATTAAAGCGTTACATAGAATTATGATGAAGAATGTGGAGAAGATCAATTAAGAAAATATTTTCATGCAAATATTCTAGTAAAGTGATGAGATACCAAATTAAATCCTTAAAGTTGCACTTCATTGTTACAAAAGGTATTGAACTTTGGGTGTTTGGGTTTGAAAATAACTGTTATCCCTTTTGGCTTTCAGTGATTCTGGAATGCCTAACTGTGTTAAGTGTGAAGATGAAAAGCAGAACAAAGGGCTCATGTACAAGTCACGATTTTTGCCCTTTCCTGCACTGCAACTGTGTGTCTGTTTGCACAAGCGGGATTTTCTGACACTTTAAAAGTCTTTCATGTGCATTAAAGTAAAACTTCTGGGACATAGTTTAGTTTGGCTCACCAGGAATTAAAGTGTTGTGTGTCCATGGATTCGTTGCATGCAAACACCAAGGCACTCATGTAATAAGCATCTTTGTCCACTAGATGGCACTGTGACTTTTTTGTAGTTCACCCCTTTGAATTGCTTTCACTTTCAAATTGCTTATACTTTTTTAAACTAATCGAACACTCCTCAGACATAGTTGGGTGGGGGCACAGTTTGTGAGGTTTGCCGGCTCCCTGCTTCCACAGCAGTGTGGTAGGACCCGGGTACGGGCACTGGCACAGGGTGGGTAGGAGGCCTCAGACAAGCAGGGAAGTGCTCAATCGTCCCACTCTCCTGCAGCACAAGTCAGGGATCAGGCTTAATTCATTTGAAAACCTAGTGCATGTAAACACAGATGCAATGCTCCAAGGCTTAATTTGCTTGAAAACCTAAATGTGTGTAAATACAGATATGACACTAAAAAATAAACAAGTTTAAATTTTATAAACCTATTTAATTTAATGAGGATTAAGACTCGTGGTGTGTACAGGCATCCAAACTTCACAACCCCAAAGGGCTACAATTTGATTTCAGCAAAAGAGTTTAGCTACTCTTAGCACAAGATAAAAGTTTTGCTATAATAAGTATAGAAAATTCAGTCGGATTAAGTTCTTAATATCATTATGAAAAAAAGTGTTTAGATTTTTGTCTAAGGACTACCTACTAGTAGTTTGCAGACCATCAGTTGGCCATTTAGTGAGGCAATTAAAGGATCTGTATAGGTATAATCCTATACAGATGAAAGGATTTTCCAGTGCAGATGATGAATTTTGGCTGATTTTATGGAGTGATTACTGTGAGATTACTAACGGTGTTTAGAAAGATACATATATATTGGGGGGGGAAACTAAGTTTTGAGTGGGAGAAGATGGGAAGGGACAGCCAAAAGGGAATTAGTCAAAGAAAACAAGATGAGCTGGGGAAAGGTTTAGGCTCAGGACAGAAGTTACACATGAGTGATCAGAAACCAGTTTAAACCTGTAACAGAACTGAAGTTCAGTGCAGATAAACCACTTTCAAAATAGCCAAAACTGGTTTAAGATAAACCTGGATGGATTTAGTATGAGGCTTAACTAATTTAGGTCAAACTGGTTTGAAACTTCTGTCCCAGATCCTTTCCCAATTAAAGTTAACTCGCAGTCCCCCAGCACCTCAGGAAGTTTTGCAGCCCTGGGCTGTGCTCCAGTGGAGAAAAGACTGCCCTGCCCCTCTGCTCCTTAGCCTGCTTGCTGCCAGCACCTGTCAGCCTGTAGGGATGGGGGCAGGGGAACAGACACCCAGACCCCTGTAGCCCGGGTCTACACAGTGCACAGGGGGGAGGGAAAGCCCCTGTGATGGGGGCTTTTCATCCCTCCTCAGCCCTCTCTCTACCAGGGGAAGCCAAGGGAGACAGAGGGAATTTCCCACCACCCTCACCCCTGCACAGGTGCTTGCCTCAGCCACTGCCACAGGAAGGAGGGGGAAGGAGTTCCCAAGGTCACCCAGGGTGTGGGCACCAGCCCACCTCAGGGGGTTTCCATCACTCTGGCTCAGAGTCCCCTAGCCTGGCACAGCCCCAGGGAGCAGAAGGGAATTCCACCCCCGCCACACACACACATACACACACACTTCCCAGCTGCCGACTGCTTCAACAGCTGCCACAGGAGGGAGAGAGAAGTCCTCCAGGCCAGGTGCCTGCCCATGTAGCCCAGCACGGTAGCACTAGGAACCACTGTTTTGGGGAGATTCCCCCAACGCCAGACCTGGGTCCCCCAGACTGGAGCAGCCCCAGGGAGCTGAGGAGAATTCTCTCTCTCCCATTCCCCAACAGCTGCTTGCCTCAGCTGTTGCGAGTCTCAGGGATAGCCCAGGGCAGCCTCAGGGAATGGAAGGAAATTCTCAGGCAAGCAGCTGTGGGGCAAGAGAAGATGGCCCAGGCTCTCCCTGAGACACACAGTGGACGAGGCAAGTGGCTGTTGGGAAGCAGGAAGGGAAGAATTCCCCTTAGCTCCCCGGGGCTGCCGCAAGCTGGGGGAACCTGGGCTGGGGTGGGGAGAAGCTCCCCAAGGCAGGGGCTCCCTAGTGCCACTATGCTGGGCTGCATGGGCAGGCACCCATCCCAAAGAACTCCTTCTCCCTCCTTCCTGTGGCAGTGGCTGAAGCAATAAGCAGCTGGGACAGGAAAATGGAGGGAATTCTCCTAGGCTCCCCACGGTTGCCTAGGCTAGGGAACCCAGAGTGGGGGAAGCCCCCTGAAGGAGAGGATCCCCCAAGGTGGACCAGCACATGGACAAGGGGCTTCTGAACCCCCTGTGGGGAGACAGTAGGGCTTGGTGGCATGTGCTCAGGAGCCAATCAGGGACAGCCCCATTTGGCTGGTCTCACAATGGCCAGCAGGCTGGCAGACGTGTTCTAGGCCTCCCCGTCTTTTCCGATTGAAAACTGAATGTCAGTTAAATTGCTTATTGGTTCAATCTATGTAGTTCAGAATAAGCTGTACAGATGGAATTGATTCTCCCTTGGCTTTTCTGACTGTTTGTACTTAGCTTTAAAGTTCAAAAGATGAGGGGAAGCTGCAGGACAAGAATCTGCAACAATCCTAGAGCACCACAGCTCCAACCTAAAAAGGTTGTAGAAAGCTGAGTAAAGTAAGATCATAAGATACAGGTTTTAATAATTTCCCTGGATCTGTATACTTTTTATGTTCCAAAGTAAAAATTAATGGTTTTCAGAAACTCCATGCAAAGTCTGTTTTGGTCTATTTCCTTATATGCACTGGAAGAGTGAAACTATACCCTGGAACATCCACAGAGCTGGAATGTTGAGAGTCAGCATGTTTAAGCTGCTGGTATATCTGCAGGCCAGAGGTGAATGATCTGCAGGGCTCCTTTTCTATATGGTGATATAGAAACTGACCCGTCTTGCTGGGAAATGAGTCAGAGAAGTTGAGGAAGAATTAGTGCTGCAGCCTACTAAGAATCATGGAAGGTTTGAATATGTGGATCCAGATTAGGTACTAACATAGGTGGTGCTTATAGGAGGGTACAAGGGGTATGTGCCCCCCTGAGAGCGCTGGTGCCCTGACGAGTGCTCTGGCAAGTAAAGGGGCATGGCCCCTCCTGAAATTGGCTGCTGGGGCGCCCCCTCCCCGGTTCTGCCCTGCTGGTGCCCCCCAGACTTGGGAGGCACCAGTCACCCATGGGTACTAACCTTACTATCTGGCAAGGGTCCTTTCAAGGGAAAGCTTGAACACATCTGAGACATGCAGTACTGGCTTCCTTCCTTCCAGAAATGTATTTACAGCCATTACTAAAATTTAAAGCAGCTTTAAATAAATAAATAAATAAATAATGAAACATCTATTTCCCTAAGGGCCCACAGCAAATAACAGCTACTTGAGTGTAGAAAGACATCTAATAAACTGACATTTAAAAGAAAAAGTAATTAAAAAAAAAGAAAAGGGCAAGTTTGTTTCTAAAAAGTCACACCTTAATTTTATTTATATATTTTCATCCTCTATTTAAAAAAAAGATGGATTCAAGCTGATATGCTGTTTGTGTTTAATTAAATCTGTGTTAATTTTATCTTTAGCGTCCAACTTTCCTTCACTCAATTAACCATGACCACCATTCAGCAGTTTGAATCTAGCTCAAGTCAGCAGGGATTGAATTTGTTACCATCTAGCGGTTGGTTGATAATTGATCTGAAATGTATTTCGTGATCTCAGTCCAAGACTGTCAGAGACTGTTTACAAACTTTAAATTAATATATACAACTTTTTTAAAAGGCCACCTATTTTCACAAACAAGAAATTGTCATTAAAATTATAATTCTCAGGCATCAAACAGAGTGAAAGATAAAGTAGTAGAATATACATGCCTGCAAACAGTGTAAGATGATGATCTAATTTTAACTTCTTTAGTTTTGACGTAGGAATTATCAGGTGATATTCTATAGCCTGTGGTATGCAGGAGGTCAGGATATATTATTATAATTGTTCCTTTCTGGTCTTTAAAATCTAAAACTATGAAAAGGCACTGAAGAAGTATTTGTTCAGCTGTAGGGAAGGAAGGATACAAAGTTGTATCTGAGAGGTGTGCCGAGTGCTGATTTTTTTTTTAATACTTGCAAACAATTCTAAAAGCATTTTATATCCAATGTATATTATTTTGTAATATACATTTCAGAAACAAATTGAATTACTGTCAAAAAGCATTGAAAATACATGTCAGAGTCAGCAAGGTAAAGGACAAGAGCTCCTCTTGTTGGAACCTGTCATGCCATTTTCACAATGTGCCTTTTTAGCATGGTACCTTTCAACTCTTAAGTTTATCAAAAGGCAGGCTGTGGCTGTTTTCAACTTGGTTCCTCATACAGTGTTCCTAGCCAGAAACAGCAAACTCACAAAATTCAGAGGAAATCAAAATAAAGGAAGTAGAAAACCAAACTTCTGAGAAACTTAGTCTGTCATCTTGGCTAAGTACAGATAGTCAAAACAATCTTCACAGGTTAGTCGAAACCTGTTTTATAGCTTGAACCAATAAAGTGAACAGACATTCACTTTTAATTCTGGAAATACAGCCACATGCCTGCAGTGGCCCAAGCCAAAAGCCTGAGGGTGCTAGAGTATGCCTCCCTGCTTGGCGAGAGCAGATAGCTTGGGCCAAGAAGGGGTTTGCAGGGGAGTTGCAAAGCATCCTGGGATGTTGGGGGACTGTAAATTAACTTGAATATGGAGGGGATCCAGGACAGAAAGTCAATAAACCTATTTAACAGTTAAGTCTGATCCTATCAGTTATGTCTGATACTACATCCACCCTGGTTTATCTTAAACTGGTTTCAGCCATTTTGAAAGCAGTTTATGTGCACTGAACTTCTGTTGTGTTACAGAGTTGAACTGGTTTCTGATCACTTTCTGAAGTTTCTGTTCCCAGCCCTTATTCCCACTCACCTCCAAGAGGGCTTGACCCCATTTTTTATTTTGCTGTGTTGCCTCCCTGGTTTGGTAGAAACAACGTTCACCTCTCAGGGATGGACAAAGCAGTCAATGCAATGTCCACTATGCCAACTGGCACAAATTCAGGCGTGTCCTAAGTCCTAACTTGTGAGGACAAAAATCAGATATGACCATGCAATCAGCCTCCCAACAAACTCCAGTCTTTCTGGGTCTTACTTCTTTCCTTGATAGCTGTGATATAGGGAACACCTCAGTCCAATTACGTTATATAAATGGGGTTTTAAGTAGGTTATGTCTTAGCGGTATAACCTGTTAGTAAAAAAAATTAAAAGTTGTGATGCTAGTATCTAAAAACAAAAGCCTGCAGAAGAATTTTAAAATGCACAGGTTATCAGCCTTCTTTCTCCACCCAGTACTACGTCAGAGTTTCAGGCTGCTTCAACTATTTTAATCTGACCTAGACCTTTTATGAAATCACTAAACAAGGAAGTGAGAAAACTACAGAAACATCATGAATAACCAATCTGATTTTGATCTCTACTAGGTTCAGGAACATGGAGCAAAGTCAACCGAACAATAAGAAGGGAGTCATTAATGTTCTTTATCGGTAGTAATACAGCAATGACTTCAACAGGTCTCATTTTTCCATCAGAATGTAGCTCCCAGTTTTTCTTTTTTTATTTAATAATACATTCCCTCCCCTTTCCCTAACCATTTCTGACTTTCTCTCTGCCCTCTCTATCCCTTATAAGTGATTACAAGTAGTACTAGGTAAGCTAAGTTCTTAAAGCCCCATATAGTAATAAGCCCCATTTTATATTGTCAATAGTGTTCTATTATGTTTGTATTGATTTGTACTGTTTTATATTGTATTATATTACATTCCTATTATTTTTGCATTAATTTTTACTGTTTTAGATTGAATTTATATGATTTCATAGACATAATAGACATTAGGGCTGGAAGGGACGTCAGAAGACCATCGAGTCCAGCCCCCCACCTGAAAGGCAGGAAGTCAGCTGGCATCATAGGATCCCAGCAAGATAAGCATCCCATTTACTCTTGAAGGTGTTCAATGTAGGTATAGCCTCCGCTGGCAGGCTGTTCCAGACCTTGGGGGCTCAGACAGTAAAGAAATTCTTCCTTCTGTCCAGCCTGAAATGGTCTTGCAGTAGTTTATAACCATTCAACCTCGTCATCCCTTGCTCGACCTCGTCACCCCTTGATTTAGGCCTATGTCTGTAAAGTAATGTCAAGTAATGTCAAGCCTCCATCTTGTGCCCCCTGATGCTGACTCATACCTACCCCTCCTATGTAAATTGTTTCCTGAATGAATGGGGATGAATGAGGTTGCTTGAAAGACAATGGCCATAGGTCGAAAAATAGCTCCCTCTGAATGACTGAACCATCAACTGGACAGCCCAACCATCAGCCTGCACTGACCCTCCCTGGCTCAAGATTTGGAAGTCAAAGACTGCTGCAGAAACCAGCCAACTCACCAGTACAGACACCTAAAACTGCAGGTCCCCACCTGGAATGCACATGCTCAGTAAACCAGGGGCTGACCCTTGCCTGGGCATGCCCCTGCCTCTAGGGTCATAGAAGGTCTGCCCCCATACAAGAGGGTAGTGAAGACAGACCCAGTCCACCCAGAGGCCCTGCCGGAAACCCCTTCTGGACAACACCTGCTGGACAAAGACCCCGACTGGCCCTCAAGGACCCCTTCCAGCCTGGATAGGCAGCTATCACCTGCACCCTCTGTTCAACCAAGGACTTGGAACTCAGTTTTTCTTCCCTACCTAGACTCCAACCCTTCCACTGTGTCTCTTTCTCCTGCTGTATGAGAGAGAAAGTATAGGAACCAATAACTTCATGGGGCAGTGTAGTGTACTGTCTGTTTAATAAACTTGTTATTTTGAAACCCCGAGTTGGGCTTTTGTCTGTTTCCTGGCTGTTTCCTCCTTGACACCACTTATGTGCCCCCTGATCTCCCAGCTTTCTGCCTCAGTTTCCAGCCCCAATCTCCCAGCTTTCTGCCTCTCTCTCTTTCCTGGATGTCTCCTCCTTGCCACCAGACTTCTTCCCTTGCACCAGTGACCACGAGCAACCCTGGGGCCACTTGACCCCAACCCCTCTCCGGTCTGCCAGTTCTAATCCTGGCCTCAGCAACTTTCACTCCTGGCACTTTCACTCTCTCATTTTAACCCCCATCTATCTCCCTCCTTCTGGAGATCTTTGACCCTGATTCACCCTCCCATAGTCACCAAGCACCCTAGGTATCCCAAGTACCCTAAGCATACACAAACACCCCACACCAACCAAGTTAGGAACTCACCTGTGTGTATGTGTAGGTGGGTCGTGTGTGTGTGAACTGGTGAATATATATATCATTTTGCGCAAGATATACGAATTAGTAATCCGTGTATGTGTATTGGGTGTGTGGGTCTTGGCAATTGATTTTTGTCTAACTTTTGGTGTGTATAGTGTATAGGTGTTTGAACTGATGACAAGTGTGCATGTGCCTAGGCTGGTAATTTTGGATGTGCATGTGCCTGAGTTGGTACTGTGTGTGCATGTGCCTGGTGGGGGTGTATGAACCTAAACTGTGGGTGTGTGCCAAATTGATTTGCGTGTGCATGTGTATGTGCAATTGTACACCACGCCCTCCTGTCTAATAGCGTGATATTGAGATCCTGAGCGTTAGCCTGACCCTACAGGGCAACAAGAAAATGCCAATTCACTGCAATCAAAATGTTTCACAAAAACATAGGAGGTTCAGCAAATATCCAGCTAAATACAGACAAAGGACCTTGCTTCCTGCCAGATCACTTAATATGCTACTAAGGGTTAGGGGGACACAGTCAGAAAGCGGAAACTTGAATTGATTCAATCTTTGCAGGTTAGTCTAACCTGCCTGTCACAGGGAGAAACAAGGGGGAAAACCCTGAGGAGCCACAGGGGAAACCTGGGAGCAGGAGCTGGCCAGGGAAGAAAAAGAAAAAAAAAAAGGAAACAGAAAAACTGTTACCCGTCGCCGGAACCGCAGCGAAGCCGGAAATGGCAGAGGGACCCGAGCAGCTTGTTAGCCACGTCTTTATACAGCTGCGGCCAGCTGATAACATCAGCTGCAGGAGCCGGCCATGGAGATAAAAGGAGCCGTTGGCAAGGAAGAGGAGGAGAGACCAGCAGGAGCACCAGAAGGGAAATCTCTCCCAGAGTCCCCGCGGAGGGGAGGAGCGTGGGGATTTGCATCCTGCAGCACAGGAGGAGAAAGCGAAGCCCTTCATGAGGAAAACGCCACCGGCAGTGACACAGGGGGCGAGAGCGCTGAGCTGAGACCCGGAGACAGAAGAGAGCAGGAGGGGTTTGAGACCCAGAGTTGCCCGCAAAGAGCCAGAAGAGTTGGCAGAAGCCAGCACGCCAGACCAGGTGGGACCAAAGAGGGCTCAGACAGACTCAAGGAGGTACCCCAGGTGGGGGCTGAAGCGCACGGTCAGCAGGAAGGGTGACGGAAGATGGGCACTAGCAGCATAGAGCCGCTCTGTCAGGAGACATGGGGAAGATGCACCAAGAGGGATCACCGGGGGTACAGTGAATCCTCAGGCTTGATAAAGAGCAGAGGGGAGTATGTAGAAGCCAACAGGCTGACCCAGACCCAGTCTAGGCTTGTTAAGGGTCTTAGGAGCCGGAGCCGGTTGGAATAGAGCAGTCTGTGGCAGCAGGCGATAAAGGGGGTGAAGGCCATCCCTTAGTACCTCATATTTCTTCATTGGTGATTTTTTTTGTGTGTTTTCTTTTCGTTGCCCACTTTTGGAAGGGTTGCTGGGTGAATAGCCCAGGCAGTTTACAGCTACGGGAAGGGCTAGTGAGGTGTAAGGGGGCAAAGTGGGCCTCTGGCCTATTATATAGCCTGCTAGATAAAGGGTGTGAAGCCTCAAATATTGGAGGGGCTTGGCTGAAGATCATCAGGATTCCACAAGGTGGGGTGTAAGGGTGAGGTAGAGGGGAGGTGGACCCTCGCAGAAGATCATCGTCCAGTGGTCCTATGCATGAGAGGCGCCAATAGTCACACCCCACCACTGGGATAAAATCAAAGTCGTGGCAGGATAGACTGGGGACAGACTATCCAGGTCAAAGACATCAAGTCAGTGGGATCACTGGGATGGACACGCGGACAACCCCAAACATCCAGGGACGCTTGGTGCACAACTGTATGTTTGAAGCCAGGCGGGTACATTGCCTAAATTGAACCAGTTTGCAACTGTACAGACATTCCCTCTGGTCTGAGGAAATGCAGGCATATGCCTACAGCATCTCAGGCCAGGAGCCAGGGCACACTAGAGTCCACCTTCAGCTGCAGGGAAGCTGTGCTGGGGGGTGCAGCCAGCGCCAGCAGTAGCCTAGAATGAACTGGCCAGGGAGGAGCTTTAATTACCCCTTCCCTGTTCCAACAAATTGTATCCAAGCCAGGATCTGCCAAGCTCTCCCCCCTCACTGCTGCAGTGGCAGAGATGCAGCCAGCTGACCGTCAGCATGACCATTCGAAGGAGATGAGGCAGGGAGGGGGGATTATTCCCCCCTCTACCCCCTGTGCCCTAAGGGGATCACAGCAGGGTCTGCCAGCCTTGACCGCCGCCTCAGATGCTCACTCCTTACTTAGGGCAAGCAGCAGGATAAGCCCCTCCTGCCTCCTCTGCCAGATGCCGGAAGGAGAAATAACTCCCCTCCATGGCCCCCTGCATAAGGGGCCATGCCAACTGGGCTTTGGTCATGCCCCCACCCAGCTGCTGGAGCAAGGTGGGAGCGACTATGATGGGGGCAGCAGCCCTGTTCTGGTGTTCAGGGAGTGCAAGCCTCTTCCCAGTGTGGGGGCCCTGAGCGAGGGTCAGGGCTGCAACAGACTGTGCAGGGTAAGCGGCGGTAATAGGGCTTGGAGGGGGCCATAGCCCCCCAAACCGCTCTAGCACCACCACCACTGCTCGCCCCAAACAGTGTGTGCCTTCCCCCACCCCGGGAAGAGGCTCATACTCTGGGACACCATAACAGGCTGTTACCCTGGTAATAGTCACTTCCCCCTTGCCACTATAGCTGCAGGGGCAGGGGCAGGGCATAGCCAGACACTGGACAGCATGGCCCCTTAGGCAGGAGTGCAAGGAGGGGGGTTGTTCCTTCCCTCTGCCCCTGGGGGACCACAGCAGGATCTCCTCACCCTAACTGCCACCACTCGCTCCCTGTACAGAACGAACTGCAGGACAAACTCCCCAACTACTCCCTCCATCAGATGCTCTGACTGTACTCCACCCTGCCGCCAGAGCAGCAAGTGGGGAGTGACCATGATGGGGGCTGCAGCCCCTGTCACGGTGTCCCGCAGCATGAGTCTCTTCCCGGCAGTGGGGCTGTGCTGTGGGGAAAACCTGCCACGGACTGGGGGGGTGGCAGCACCAGCACTAGGATGGCTTGGGGGGCTATGGCTGCAGTAGCTCTAACCCCTCGTTCATGGCTCCACTGCTGGGAAGAATCTCATGCTTCCCCAGCACCATGGCAGGGACTGCTGCCCCCCATCAAGGACCCTTCCCCCTCACTTGGTCCAGTGGCAGGGCAGGGGTGCAAACAGAGCCTGGCTGACATGGCCCCTCCTGCCCCCTCTGTGTCTTGCAGAGGGGGCAGGAGGGGGCTTATCCCGCTGCTTGCCCAGCACAGGGAATTAGTGAAGGCAGTCATCAGGATGGGCAAACCCCCTACAGTCCACCAGGGACAGAGGGGGGAATAACCCCCGTCCCTGTCCCCCGCCTAAGGAGGCCATGCCAGCTGGCATCTGGCCATATCCCCACCGCTGCGGCAACAAGCGGGGAGCACCCACCAAACACCAGCTTGCGTCGCTGGGACAGGGTCACTGACTAGCTTGCTCCAAGATACTGCCGGGGCTAGCCATGCCCCCCCACCACTGAAGCAGCCACTGGAGAACTGCAGGTCTGTGCTGGTGGGCATGAACCTCTTCCCTGCTCCCTGCTGGGGACAGCATCTGGCCAAGCCCCCACCCCTGCCTGTCCCAGCTCAGGCTAGGGAACAGAGAGGCAAGGCCAGCCCTACTCCACTGGAGCAGAGAACACAGTTCAAAGAGCATCCCCAGATGCTATGGGAGTCTGGCTTAACTTAAACCAGAAAGGGGTCTGGGACAAAAGGTGCATAAACTGGTTTGAGCTCAATCAGTTAAGTCTGATACTACATTCAACCCTGTTTATCTCAAACTGACTTTGGCCATTTTGAAACTGGTTTTTGTGCACTGAACTTACATTCTGTTATAGGTATACACCAGTTTCTGATCACTTAAACTAGTTTATGTGTAATGTCTGTCCCTAGCCAGGGAATCTAGGTTTCTAGGGTCCAGGACTCTATTTCAACCTTTCCATAAGGACCATCTCAGCTAGGGAGGTTTCCTGACTTCCTGCCACAGAATCAGAAGCCCAGATGCCTACTTTGTAGGGGTGTACAAAACAGGCTGTATTCAATTCGGATTTGACCCAAATCAGGGACAGTGATTTGATTTGTTGATTCAGATCACTGTCCCTGATTTGATTCAGCTAAATCCAAGTCTGAAGATTCAATGCTGATTCGGAGAATCACTGATTCGGCCATAGAAACAGCTTTAAATGTTTTTTCTCCATACCTCAAGGTACCAGGTATGGTTGCTATGATGCTGGGGCAGATGGAGCATCTCACAAGAACATGGGGGGGGCCCTGCATGCTCAGTGGTGAAGCTGGAAGTGGACCAGAGGTATTTCCGGTCCACTTCTGGGTCTGGTTGGGGGCCCCCCTATGTCCCCCAGGCTCAGTGATCAGCCACAGGGGGACCCCAGGTGCCCCTCCAGACCCAGGAGACACCAGTTGCCCAGTTGGCAGGATGCAGTGGGGCCCCCCAGCGCTCTCCCCAACAAACCCAGAAGTTGACCAGAAGTGCTTCTGATCCACTACTGGGTCTGCTGCCAAGCGCGCTGGGGAGCCCTCTGCATTCTTGTGGGACACACCATCCTCCCCAGCATCTCAGCATTTAAGAGTCACCTGGTATCTTGAGGTATGTAGAAAAAACATTTCAAGCTGTGTCTATATCCAAATCGCCGAATCTTCCCAAATCTCTCCAAATCAATTTGGAGGGTTCTGATTCGATTTGGAGAGATTAAAGGGTCTCCTGATTTTATTCAGATTCAGAGATTCAGCAACTGAATCAGGCCAAATCTCCACCGAATCTAATCGGACTAAAGCTTCGCATGGCCCTACTAGTTTGGTCTAAAGTTTCCCTGTCAGCAGCAGGGAAGTCCCCAGGCTCTCCTACCAGGGATCACTAACAGCTGGATGCTCCATTGTATTTAAACATATATCAAACAAATGTTCTGATTTTTCTAAAACAAAAACAGTTTTTGAATTTCCTCTCCATAGGAAATTCCAACACTTGCTTTGTGCTCTGAATTGAAACAAAATCTTAACTGGAATGTCCAAATTTCATTTTTCAATTAGCTAGACTGGAGGCCACAATCAGAACAATACCACACTCAGCTACACAATATAGAACCACAGTAAAAGACAGTCATACTCTTGAAGAACTTGCACTGTAAACAGACAAGACAGATCACTTCTCTTTGTGCAAGTTCTCGAACCATACAAGATTCCAAGGCTGATAACATTTTCCTTCTTCAACATAGGTATAGATCTGCTGAAATTTACTCCTTATTTATACAGTAAGATGAAAATTAAAGTCAGATCTACATTATATCTCACTCTAATTCCAGGTAGATCTACAAATGGCAAACTTATTCATACTGCCAACATCTGCAAGCACCCACTGCCCCAACCTGGGCTGACAAGTACACTCCTCAGGGAACAAAACACATGTGTTTCAGTACATAACAAACAGAGTTTGGCAAACAGAATGTCAAAAACACTGGAGGGTGAGAGTGGAGGAAGAAGGGGGTAAAAGAAGAGAGGAACATTTATAAAATAAGGTGGAGACAAATTAATGAAAACAAGCAAAGAGAAAATAACTTTAAAAAGAAGATAAAAAAGGAAAATACAGAAAACAAACAAAAACAATCCTATTTTCCATATCTAAAGAAACATAACTGAACTTGCACAAACCCTTCTGTAACTTAATAATATTTCAGTGGCTCCCCACTTTGATTAAAACAAATAAATTTAACAAACAGTTTTTCAGCATGGGAAGATTTTTTCCCCCGTTTCTTCCTACTTAAATTTGAAAGAAATAGACACTTATTTATAAATAGAATTTAAAAAATATATTCTATTTAATGTTCCATTCCGTTATCTAACCATGTAAAAAAACCCTGAAAGTAGCTATATTTTCTCATATACAACACGTCCAATATTTTTGAAAGTCAGAATGAAGAAAAAAAAAATTTCATTTTTCCTTGCAGTAAGTCACTGAGTAGCAACAGCTAGGGAACCATGCAGACTTTACTTTTGCTTTTGCCTAGCTGAAGCTTAAGCAGCAGAAATTGATGTTACTATATTTCTTTGTGTGTGTTGTATGCAAGAAAATATGGCAGTCTGTATTGCTTTTATGGTCCCTACATATTCACATGATGAAATCAACATTAAAGAGTATATTTTTTGATCATAATACAAAGAAATCATTCATCTTTTTAAAACAGTAAAAGAAAAATCTCACATGCAAAAAGGCAAAACTTAGTCAAAACCATAAAGGAGACCTTGGTAATACATATGACAGAAATTTTTTCCAGTACATGCATTTCTCCAAGCAGAATGTCTAGTCCATAACTACTTTGAGTTTACAATTATATTACAATTTATACTTAAGCAACGGTTGTTTGGAGCAAGTAAGCTATTGACATAGGAGAGAAAACAGTAAAGTCAGCACTGTCAGTACATATAACCACTACAAGCAGTAATAAGAGTTCTAACATACAGTACATGGGCCTACCTAAAACATCAACTAATACACGGTCTCATGGTTAACAGGACTACACAAGTTCCTTCTTTAAGGTACTGGTACATATTATTTTTGTTAGCAATGCCTACAATGTCAAGCAAGGTAGTCAAGCCATTTTGCTAGGCACTGCACACACATAAGGAAAAAGATGGCTGCAGCTCCACAAAACGTGCACTGCTTTAAACACAAGTCAACAGGTGGGAATAGACAGATGGAAAAGGAGAGCACAAGTTAACAGTGAGAAAATTAAATATCAGTATAATAGGGAGCAACCACAGTGCACAAGCTGCCTAGCCACTGCCAACTATATTTTAGGCAACCCAACAGAGGAGAGTTTAAATTTTCAGACTTATAATACTGAACTGTCTAACTTACAATACACAGAGCGTGTAGAAATCCCCATGTTTAAGTTGCCTAAGACTTCCTGTTATACTAGATTTTTTGCAACTTTTTTAAATATGTTCTCACACCTCCATTATTTGCAACACCCATTTTCAATTTGGCAGGGAGAAAAATGGGGCCTAAGAAATGCCTTCTCCTTGTACCATAAAATTCTGTTTAGGTTTTGATTAAATTTAAACTTGTGGAAGTCAGAATTTCCCTTCTGTGGCTTGTTTTTCTGAAGAAAATTTTGTCAGCCTGCCAAACTAATTATTGAATGCACAAATATTCTAAGACCTGATCAGCAGTGGCAAACGATGACACTGTTACTGAGAATGCCTAGGAACTGCTGGAGCAACAGCAGTGAAGGGAAAAGGAAAAACAATCAGGTCATATTCCCCCTCCCATCAGCCCTTAAACCCAGATCCTGGCCTGGGCAGCCCACCTTCTAACTCTGTGATAGCAGCCTTCTGCTGCCAACTAACATGCATAGTTGGCACCAGAGGTTGGCAACAAAGGTTCAAAGTTCAACCCTTTCATGATGAGGAAGGTAGCTATTCTAAACTATTCTGGCTTTTTCTTCTGGCAATCATATGGAATTCCATTGGAAATGTCACTGAATATTGTAAAGCTGAAAAGTCACACACTCAGAATTTTGGAAAACACCAAAAACATTTATTATTAGATTACAAACTTAAGCAGTCCAAAATAGTGAAATGCCAGAAATGAAACAGAACATTCAATCTTAATTTAGCCCTCCTGCAGGTACACACTAGAAAATAGTCTTTAGTAACAGGATTGTTTCTCTCTCTCTCTCTCTCTCTCTCTCTCTCTCATTCAGTGTACAAAACTCATGTACAGGATATACAAAAGGAAGACTTAAAGATGCATGAGCAACCTTAAATTAGCATTCCCAAATTTTCAAGACCAAGGCTCTGCTGCTTAAAAACATTCTTTTAACATTTTTTCAAGCAATTTTTAAAGATGCACTTCATTTAGGAAAGATATCACTACCCAACATGCCAGAAAGAACTGGATGCTTGGAAGTAGTATCTCAAAGCATATGTATTTAATTTTGATGCACTTAGGTTCTTTTTTGATAAATATTCTAAATAATCAAACTTTGTGATATATTGGTTTTTTGACTGCTGGAGCCTCTTTCCATTGTATTTCTCATGGTAACTTGGTAACAATTCTGCAAACTCTCTTTTGGAGCCACTAGGGCAGATGAGTAAAAAAAATTTCACTCCTCAATGTCTTTTTTCTTTTTTCCTTTGAAGGCTGAGGGCTTCTCAAGAAAACCCCTTCCTTGCAGGGACATATGTTAGTGTCATAGAGGTCTAAAGCAACTCCATCCAAAATTGAATTTATATGGGTGTTTCCTACCTGTGTAAACACACACACACACACAAACCACTGTTGGTTTGGGGACAAACCTCAAAATTTCAGCCCAAAAGTTCTAAGTTCTAAAATGTAAATTATTAAGAATTAGAATAGAAACTATTATGCAACCTTAACCACAACAGTCCCTGTTGCTCCATAAGACTTGGTTAAGATGCCAATGTCTTTCCATTATGATGGGCAAAGTATCCAGTGTTATTATAATAAAACCGCTATAGTTAATATCATGGACTTTAGGTAAAAAAGAAGATCTAACTCTCTGAGTTAATCTTGCTTCGAAAGCATTTATTGATCTTCCCTTTGCAGCACACTTCACCATTTCTGTAAAGCAATACTTTGGGGGATGGTGATGCAGGCAATGAATAAGTCACAATGGCAAGGGGGTAATAAATAATGACTGACAGATTTTTCCCAAGGATACAGCTCCGGTCTCCACAGTATAAAGATAACGTTAAAGGTGACAGGCAACATGGATATATCCAGCACCAAAATAACAACTGGAAACCTGGAGTACCTCTAAAGGAAGTATAGCAGAACAAAAGAAAAACCAAGGGAAAAGAAAGATTAATTAATGAATTAAGCCAAAGTTACAAAGGTATGACTATCAAAGCTCTGGATAAGCACAAACAGTTTAAGAGTCAAAAATCAAACTAAAAAAATGTTTAACACGTGTATGGTTATAAACACAGACACATAGGTATATACATACATATGTATCTTCAAATAAACCCCTTGCATGTTTTAGCAAATGGACCAGAGACACAGAAGCTGAAGAAAACCAAGGAAAAGAAAGCTATACTAGATTCTTCAATTAAGCTACTTTCAGCAACAAGACTTGTGATATGCTATGCCTTCTTGGTATACAATGGCATCATTGTTTTAGATACCAAGAGGTCCAAGACAAAAAAGAGGCTAGTATAAAACCTTATCAAATAGAGTATATGCAATATGACTGACTATTTAGAGAATGATTAAGCCACAAAGTAAGGAACAACAGGAAAATATCTGACTGTGGACAATATGGAAGAAAACAAGAAAAGATGACAAGAAAAGGCAGAACACACAGAAACATTAGGAAAGGACGAAAAGCACTCGGTTGTGTTCCATCTTTCACACTTCATCATTTAGTGACATTTTACTACAGCGCTGAGAAAACTACCATAGCTCCCACTGCACTGCTTAAAAAATACACATGCCTCTAAGCTTAATAAAACTGAAATGCTAATTTTAGTTTTTTAAAAATGCTATGACTTCAAAAATGCTATGACTTGCTTCTCATGGAGTAAGTCGCCACAGAAAAATATAGCAATACAGCCTTTTAAATCATAACAACAAAAAACTCAACACGGACTCATGAAAACTCTTTAAAAAAAGCATCCTGTCATGTTGTTATGCAACATTCCATTTTTACCTTTTTATGTTTATATAGATTCTTTTAACTGTTTCTTATTCATAATATACAAGGAAGGTATTAATTGGGAATAAAAATAAACATATTCTTCAGATTTTTAATGTATAAGAAACCCATAATATAAAAAATCTGAATAACTTTTGGTCTTCTAAATCAAAAAAGTATTGGAAATTAAAATTAAATATCTTTTCAATCACACACTTGCAAATTTAACTCAGCTCAAATTTAATAAAAGGGGCACATAAAAATGATTCAGTGGTTAATCTTGGATAAGTTCTTTGAAAACAAGTATTAAGTGGTCTACAAAATTAAAATACACTCTAAATAAATTTACTTTCTTCATGAAATATTTCTTTCACTCTGAAACCACAAGAGTTTCCTCTCATAATCCACCTAGATGAAATATCACATAAGTTTTTTAAGGTTTCTTTTTTTTTGGTAGTGTTGTAAAATAATCATTGACATTTTAATTAAAAAAAAAAAAAGAAATTTATGTAGAATAAACAGGACATTTCCTGTAAGAGTCTGCAGTGGCCACTCTGTCACTTTGTTGTACAATCTTGGTAAATTATGCAGGTTCTCACTAGACAGAGCAGCTATAATTCACTGTCTCCAATAATGTAATCTACATTTATCACTATTTTAATTAAACTGAATTTAATTTGCTAGTCTCATTGCAAGAAAATATACCTTATTCCATTTTTTCAATACACAACATCTTGAGCGTCTCAGAGGTTACATTTTAAAATTAAATATGTTTCCCCAGTGTAAACTGAACCTTACCTAAGAAAAGAAGGTTGTATTTGCCTTCTTTATTTAAAAGAAAATCATTTAAACAATAGAAATGTCATTATATTGGCAAAGTTCCCATTGGCTTTACCTAAAAAAGGTATGAGTGCTAAAGGAGGTGGACTGATAGCTTGCATCTAAAACATTTAAAACGGTGCTTAAAATATTAGTTTAATGCACTAGAAAGAAAAATCAAACTACCCCCTTACACTGCTGGTCAACATCTGACATTTCTTCATTATATACCAATATTATTTTTTGGGTCACTTTAAAAATTAGAAGACTTTACAAGAACAACTGCAGAATTCTTATGCAATCCTTGGCATCCATGTAAACAAACAGATGCTCTAGATTTGGCTTGTATCCTAAAAGCCAAGGGAAACATATAAAGGTAGTTCAAAACACAGTATTAAGGACATAAAATGAACACGAGTAGTTATTTTGTTCAGAAACACGTCCCACCTTTTTTAACTTCTGTAATCTATGGCAGTCCCAAAACAATAAATAGATTTTGGGGCACATCTCCTATATTATCTGGCACTCACTAGGTGCCATAATTGATGCTTCAAACAGTATTCCAGTATATAAAACCATGTATGTTAGTGAAAAGTGAAGACCTGATATAACTAGAAGCTAAAGATTATACATAAGCTTGGTAGGCAAAAATCAAAGCTTCTACTCATTACTCTTTCAAAGCAGCTCACCTCTGACCAGAAGGGGCCATTTTAATTTAGTCTTCTTTTATTATCAGATCTCAAATACTGCCAAGAGTGGCTTGTGACACAGACTACTACCTACTACAAATGAAACTCCTATCACTTATGACAGAAAAACATGGTACAAAGCTGGTGCATTAAACAACCTACTGTTCCAAAAGTACTAAGGGATGTGGGCAGTCATGTTTAACACAAATCATCAGAGATACAGGAATGTTTTGAATAGCCATCAATGGTTACATCATTAAAGATAATTTACTGCAATGACTTATGATTTTCAATTCATAGAAGTGCATTAAGAGTGTGTTCTACACTTAAATTAACACTCCCCATCATAAAATAAAGCCATTTAACTTTTCATAGAGTGACTTTTATGATGCTGTTAAAGTGGGAACTAATTGTAGTTAAAACGTTTATTTTTAAAAGGTCACACCTTTTTATTGTAGCTGATAATATTGAAATGGGATTCTGGTATTGTGTGTGTGCGTGCACACGCACATGAGAGAATATGTTTTTAAGTACAAGCCCAATCCAGTAAGTCTTACTTTTAGCATAAAAAGTTGTTTGCATATTAAACTATAGTAAGATATACAAATAAATCTAAATTACAAATTAGTTTGGAAGACAAATCAATGCTAATGAACAACAATTACTTCAGCCACTGTGTGAATTACTACACTATCATTAATAAAACTTAGGGATTCAATTGAGAAGCAAGTATGAGTTGCAGGCAGACCACATAAGGTTCAGTTGAGTAGTGCAGATAAACACAAAAAGCCAAGTTTAAAATTGTTTAAATGTGAAATTCTATATCAAGCCAAAGCCTCACAAAGTGCTTGTAGAGCTCAGAAAGTTCCATCTACCTTAAACTGCTAAAATGAGTATGTGATAAAATTAAAGAACTGCAAGTGAAAAATGACAAGAGATATCTAATAAATCTGAAAGAAGATTCAGAGTGGTCTCTTTTGTTCCCCTGCTTCATTGCAAAGCATGCAATAGTGTCAAAAAGTTTCCTTAAAAAAATAGGACTCTTGTCTGTGCTAAAAATAAAGCTAACATTGTGTTCTTTACCTGAAAACTGCTTATCAACAAACTACAGAGGGCACTGTTGTATCAACTTTGGAGCTTTACAGTGGCAGTATGGCCCAAGAAAAGGAAACTGTCAAAAAATCCAGTGTTTGGAGGATGCAAATAAACTAAACCTAATACAAGAGTAAGGCAAAAGGCAAAAAGATTGAAGTGGTATTTCTGAAGAGGACTGGACTTAAAAAAAAAAAGAAAAGAAAAGAAAGGGGAAAAAACTTCACATAACAGACTGTCAAACTGAAAAGAATACTGCAATGCACACATTTGGCATTTTCCTTTGTAGCGCTTCCCATCGAAAAGGTAACTAATCATAGCACCTCCTTATCCTTTGCAAACAGCAACCTATTACTGGAATCCTGGTCACAATCAATATGAAAATGAGTGTGGACTGTTATGCAATTCTTCTATAATTCTATCAACAAGAAGAATACCTTCTCACTGAACAGTTTGTTGAAAAGGCCAATTCTATGTTTTTTGTTTTGTTTTTAGAATAGCAACTACAAATCAATCATTTCTATTTTAAAAGGGGTACTGCTTGGGAAATATATATTGAATGAAACTCAAGCCTTTTAAGAAGGAATATAAATCAAATATACTGATCAGCAACAATGCATGTCCAGTTCAGCATATAAGAGACAAATTATTGTTACATTTATGCAGTCATCTTAAATTATACTAATTCTGTATTTAAGTAAAAAATACTTTATAAGAAGTGTAAGAGAGAAATAATTATGAAGAAAAATTTGATAAATGCTTTATTGTTAAATTAGATGAAACTCTCCTGCCCCTGATTACATCTTATTGGAACTAACCCATGATTACATTTCATTAAATTCTAATAAATTTTAAAATGTACATTACTGTTGGTTAATGAGGGTAGTGTAAACAAAATGAAACAGCCAGCTACCTCAGCAAGAGTAACATTTATTTTTAATTATATTTTTCATTTTTATCCTTAAAAACCATACTGAAATTGTCAACTAGGAAAACAAACATGAACACACTGGTGTGTTTACAAGACATTTACTGAGGAGTAGCTCCACAGTAAAATGTTATCAGCTACACATACGACGCTATTAGGAAGAAGTAAACTAACTCTGCTGTAGGACAGTATTGCCAAACACAAAGTACTATCCTACGGCAGAATTATTTACTCCACCACAACACATATGTTGATGCTGACATGGCTGGCTGGGGCACAAGGGTGCTTCAGTCCGGGAGGTGCCTGCCAGCTAGCTCTGCACTGAAGCACCGTCTGCAACACACTGAACTAGGTTGGAGCAGCCCCAGGCTGGCAGCTGGAGCTGCTCTGCCCCAGCTCAATGTGTTGCAGTCCTGCAGGCATGTGCAAACAGCACACCTGGGAGCAATAAACTCCAGCTAGAACTGCATGTAGACATGCTCACTGCCTCCAATGTAATTCATTTAAATCTGGGAAGAAAATAGTGACTGGTCACTGCTGTAGCACTGTAGTGTACCTCAAAAGCAGGTTGGTTGCAGCAGTAGGAAAGACCTCAGGGTTTTTGGGTTTTTTTATGAACATTAGCCCTACCTATTAGGAAACCCAAAGAAATGGGCTACCAAACTGCATTCAAGCTACAATATAAATCTGACAAAGCAAACAGCTGCTTATGAAAAGCTTATTATGTCTCTCTGAATTCATCTATTAAGTGCCCCGTTTTCTGCCAATATAAATATATGAATAAATTCTCAGACAACAGGCAAAAATGTTCAAGTGACCAGAGGTATGCTATTGGGAGACAAAGTAGAAAACTGTTTATCAACTACCAGTGTTTAAGTGATTAACAACAGACATTGCTTGGCAGCATGCATGCTCAGAAATGTTTGAAACATACTGGTATAAGTGATACAGCTATGGAAAATATTGCATTCCTAGGCCTCCAAATGGATAGAAATCAACATGAGACCAGAACAACACAAAAAACTATGAATTTGGCCAACATACAACATGTTTAGCAAATCAGAACCAAAAGTGGCACCAGTCAAAAAAAAACTAGAGGATATATGTGTTTGCAAAACATTTCCATGCTTTGTTATCTTGAGTTTTTAAGCAGACCATGCAACACAAGGACTAATCCAAAATCTATAGAAGGCAAAGGAAAAATCTGAAATTATTACACATTTGACTTGATCTACTTCACTATAAAATTAAAAGTTGTGTGATTATTAAAGAAACTGTACATTGTTAGTTCATTAAAATCCACCATGTAGCAGCCCATTTTCTGCTATACAGAAAAACTGCTTCTGTTTTATTCCATTAAATTATTAATTCATAATCTTTGGCCAGTATCTTTTTAAACTAATAGCTTTTATTAGGTATTAGTTAGGACCTCATAAATAGGAGGAATATATTTTTAATAAAAGCTGAACATGCATCCTATAAAAACTTGAATAATATAAATGAAGTTCATTATTGAAGAAATACATAGTTTCTATCAAAAAATAAATTCATTTTAATTCAGAGAAATGCTGTTCTCCATTCTTATTTTGACAGGCCTGCAATTGGTTCCAAATGCTTCCATTATTGAGGCTGTTGAATCTATGCATGTCACTTTGAGAACAATTCCAATGAAATCCAAGAAAAAAAGTTTTGATAACTTTTACAAAATTGATTTGAACAATTTAATGCATTTTTCCATTTAGCTATGATGCTGAGTGCCAAAATGTTAGTATATAACTTTCTAAATATTCAAGTTATTTAACAAGATCTGTAAGGTTACAATCTCCCTATCCAATGCAGCATATTAAAGCAAATTTTAGCTAACTAATTTATTCAAAGCTTGATTGCGAGCAATAGCTACTAGAAGAAATACAGCATTGTTGATTCATATACAAGCATTTCACTTAACTACATTGGATAATAGCAGTGCTCCTAAAGAGTATAAAAGCAAAGTGATTAGCAGTCATTACTGTTAATTAGTGTTCACTTTACATTGATAGGGATGAACCTCTTCTGTGCTAAATGAATGGAAAGTTTCTATCTGAAGGTTTGCCAAACCTGGCCTAGGTAAGTACTGAAATAAACAGTCATCTACCAGTAAGCAGGAAGAAAAAAAAAACAACCTAGAGACGGATCAGCATCCAATTAGTGAGACTCGGTTTTTAAACAGGAAAAGGTTTGAAGGGAATGAGTAAAACTGGAAACTCATACTTCACATTCTGCAATCTCACTGATAAAAGGAGGAAATGTGTGTTTATCAAACTTGCTGTGAGTGCACAGTTCATTTGGCGTCCTGTAAACAATTCCTGGCTGCCCATTTCCAAATGCATGTGAGAATCTTGCGGACCCAGAACATCATATTCAGCAGGCAAGGTCACACTAGAGATGCCCTGGAAATGGGAAATTAGGAAAACCTGGCAATCAGAGGTTTAAGCCTGACCAGAAAAAGCCCTAAGGCTTGCTTACCGTCTTTCACCACTAGCCTAGCTGTCTCTGCACATTCAGGATTAACCCAACAGGACTTAGAGTGAAGGAAAACAATTCCACCACACACCTAACAAGGAGAAATACACTGGCATTCTTGTTTACACAAAGTTTGACATTTCTCACGGTAAGAAGCCACCTCTGAAACGCTACTTAAGGATTCTCCTCCAGAAGGAAAACAGACCCCTCCATTTCATATAAAACAGAAAGCATGGCTGACCTCCCATTTATTAGCAGGTTTCCTCATTCCTCCCCTCCACCCACAACACACACAAATTCTGGCTAAAAAACAAACTTCAACTTATAAACAAAAACAGAAGTAAACATAATTTTACATAAAGCTAGCCACCTGACTACTTCCCTTCTTGGATTAGTTAACCAATAGACTCATTGTTAATAACTATTGTGAACCCTATTACAAGTGAAGAAATTCTGCTCTAAAACTAACAAAAGAAAAATCGCTGGCCAGTAAGAATCAATCATAACATGGTTGCTCATGGATAATGGAAGATTTTTGCAGGACAAAACCTAGTCATTCTAACAGGGAAAAGACGTTACTGTTTAATGCACAAAAAACACACACAGTCCTTTGTGCTAAAAAATGTATACCTTAAGGAAAAGTGCAGTTATTTACTTCTCTCTCACCACTGGTCAACGGTTTCACTGCCCAAAGCACCACTGTTACCATCCCAGTGAAACATCCACAGGAGTTTTTTAATAGATACTGTGATAGCAAGTTTGCCTAATCAACATGATCAGTCCCATCCCTAAAAATAACTACTATTATAGTGTTTCTCAATGCTGCTTTATCAAACTAAGCACTACAAATATAATTGTAGATCTTAATGACTTCACTGCATACAAAAGTTAATCAATCAAAAAAATCAAACCTATAGCCCCCACTGGTTTGTAACTGCTTTAAAGTCTGGACAAATCTATGGCTAATGAATGCCTTCACAGAACTGCATAGAAAGAGACCTGCTACAATTTCTATGTTCTGCAATTTTAACTAGAAATATCATGAAGGTTTAAAGGAATCAGTATACAGATTCAACACTTATCCAATATCAAAATGGTAATAGAGAACAACCACCTAGGTTCTGAGAATGGAGAAATGGAGTGTGGGCCTCATGGTATGGGGCCTATGCTATATTTCTGGTCGTCCATTTCTCCATTAATAGAGAGAGGAAGGTATTTACCCATCTTAGAGTTGATAGGTTGCTCAGTTAGTTAAGTGTAAAGAACACAGAGGTTGTAAGGTTAAAGACTGTAAAAGACTGTAGATTATATTAATACAAACACAGCAATTCATCCCAACCTAAAAGGTACAGTTACATTAATCAAATTCTCCTTTCAGTATTGTAGTATCATCTTTCCACTCACAAATGTGTAAGTACAGACAGTGAAGTATACTTTCCTCTCAGTGCCCACATGCAACATGACTCAGAGAAATGTTAGCATCACTAAGAGAACACTGCACGTCATGAACTATTACTTAATTTTGAAAGGGGAGGTCGTAATGAATTTAGCAACAGAATCAATGCCTTGAAAAATCCATATCTTAAAACAAAAAAAGGGAGAAAAATACTTTGGTTTAAGTACCTATAGTAATATTTTCAAGTTGATCTATGGGACAAACCTTTAAAAACACTTTTACAAATTGTGAATAACTCAAACACACTGTAAATAACATTTCAGATAGACAATGAAGAACTTTAATATTGTCCTAGAATGTTTGATCAAAGAAAAATAGCATGGTTAGCTATTGATTCAGCTGTACAAATATTTAACTATACGTTCTGCAAATAGACAGTGCTTTAAATACAGCAACACCAGTGAATAGTTCACCAAAAATATAACTGTTGAAATGAGTCTATTGTCACAATACAAAATACTCAGCATTTGTTTATCATGATCCTATTAGTAGCTATACTGGTACATAATATAATATGTATTACATATTATTTATAATTAGTATATTAATATTACATACCTGCCCTAGGAAACACGTTACGTAAGTAATTACCAATCAAAAACAGTTTACCTACATCCTAGCACCATTATACCAAGAAGTTTGAACTTATATTAGACATAGGAAGCCTTCTTGATAATAGCTATAAAATATTAGTAAGTTGGGTATTGGGAGCTAGTTGGTCATTAATTCTATGGTTCATTTTTTTGTACGCTGTTAAAATTTACAGTCATCACTAAAAAATAATACACACTCAGCCTCCAAACTGAAACTCCTGACAATTCAAAAGTTATGAAATAACAATAGTTTTAAAAAAAAGACCCAAAAACTTCTAGCTTTATGTCAAGAATACACAAGCTATACCACTTTCACATACTCTAACCTAAACTACTTCAGATGACTGGAAAAAAATTAAATTCATATGGAAATAAGAACACATTTTTAGAGATGTACTGATACATCAATCTGGTATCAGATTGGCACCAATATAAAGAAAATTGATTGTATTGGAAATCAGGCTGATGTGTCTGATATTTTGGCCAATAAATGCCCATGCATGCATGCAGCCGTAGCACAGCATGCAGACAGCAAAGAGCACAGTCCAGCAGCATGGAGAGTTGCATGCAGCCAGTAAGTCCGTTGTGGTAGAATAGTTGTGGGGAGGGAAGAGGCATGTGGGAAGCAGATCAACGTCCTCACAGTGATTGAGGGAGTGGGCAGGGACTGGGGCTGCCCAGCCAGGGTAGGGCACGGGATGGAGCCATGGCTCATCTGGGAGGGGTTGGGGTAGGGGGGCAGCTCCTGCCACTGTGTGCATCCTGGGATGGCATGGGAGGAGTGTGCTCATGGATCTGCGTGGGAGGGGGAAAGGGGCTAGGGCCAGGGCTGCGCTCTCCCCGGCATGTGGGGGCTGCCCTTGAGGCTGCACTTGGGGTGGGTGGTGACAGCAAGATTTGGGGTTGCTGCAGCCCCCCCATAACTCCCTTTCCAGCACCGCCACCTGCCTTGAGCAGAGCCCCAGCCCAACCCCCCCATGCACCAGAGGGTTCCTGCCGTAGCCCCAGCCTGCAGCTGCAGCCCACCCCAACCCCCCATGAAGATCCAGGGCCACATGCCCCCCCATCCCGTGCTCCCCAGACAAGCCACAGCTCCATCTCAAACCCCCCCAATCCGCCTGGGCAGCACCTGCCCCAGCCCCACTCCCTCCCTCAATGGCCTCCCTCATTGGCCTTGATCTGCCCCCCCCACTCCTTCCATCTCCCCTCCCCATCCACAACAGACTTATCAGCTGTTGGGAGCTCTCCATGCCCTACACTTCAGTCAGCCTTCTGGAGCTCCAGCAGGTTTCAGGTTCGCAGTTGTGTAACACGGGCTCTTGCAGAGGGGGTCTTTCACTGTGCCACAACTAAGCAGCAGAGAGAAGCAGCAGCAGTAATTCGGTCCTAGCGTCTGCCTGCCTCCAACCCGAGCAAACTCATTCCTGCTCCCCCTGCCTGAAAACATTGCCACCCCGTGTTCTAGGTTGTTCCATGACAGCAGGAGATGGGGCCTAATAGGTTATTGAGCTGTTAGTTATTGTGACATTATGCCTAATGTATACAAGATTACCAGTACGTGTGTTAAATTTAAATGTTTATTAGTGTATCTTAATACGCAAACATGCGCCTGTGCTTTAAAAATAATTCTAAAAATACAGAATTTAAAAAAGCTTAAAAAAAAATCACAGGAATTACAGGCCAATCAGCTGGACCTCAGTCCCTGGTAAGATTCTGGAGAAAATTATCAAAGAGACCCTTCTTGATAAGCTGGCTGATGGCAACATCCTGAGGGACAGCTAGCACGGGTTTATCACAAGTCAGTCTTGCCTGACCAATCTCATCTTCTTCTATGACCAGGTGACATATCAGCTGGCCAAGGGAGAAGAGATTGACATCATATATCTGGACTTTAAAAAAGCCTTTGATCTGGTGTCATGACCTCCTCATGGAAAAATTGGCCAACTGTGGCCTCAGCTACACCACAGTCTGATGGCTGGGAAGCTGGCTCTGAGGTCAGACCCAGAGAATAGAAGTCGATGGAAGCAAATCACTATGGAGCTCTGTGACCAGTAGTGTCCCCCAAGGCTCTGTCCTTGGACCGGTTCTCTTCAACATCTTTATCAATGATATGGAGATGGGTGTCAGAAACGTACTGGCCAGGTTCACCGATGACACTAAACTTTGGGGCACAGCATCCACACCTGAGGATATAGGCTAGTGATCCAGGCTGACATGGATAAGCTTAGTAAATGGGCAGATAGAAACCTGATGATGCTCAATACCAAAAAATGCAAAGTACTCTACCTCAGGGAAAAAAACTAGCAGCACGCTTATAGGCTTGGCAGTGCTATGCTCACTAGCACCATGGCTGAAAGAGACTTGGGGGTCATGATTGACCACAAGATAAACATGAGCCACCACTGCAATGTCACAGCAGGTAAAGCAAATAAAACTCTGGCTTGCATCCATAGATGCTTCTCAGGTAAATATCAGGATGTCATCTTCCTGCTGTACTTGGCTTTGGTGAGGCCGCAGCTGGAGTACTGAATCCAATTCTGGGCTCTGCAATTTAAGAAGGATGTTGAGAATTTTCATAGATTTCATAAACATTAGGACTGGAAGGGACCTTGGAAGATCATCGAGTCCAGCCCTCCGCCCAAAGGGCAGGAAGTCAGCTGGGGTCATAGGATCCCAGCAAGATAAGCATCCAATTTGCTCTTGAAGGTGTTCAATGTAGGTGCTTGAACCACCTCCAATGGCAGGCTGTTCTAGACCTTGGGGGCTCGGACAGTAAAGAAATGCTTCCTTATGTCCAGCCTGAAACGGTCTTGTAGTAGTTTATGACCTTTCGACCTCATCATCCCTTGGGGTGCTCTGGTGCACAGACATTCCCCCAGATACTGGTGGTCACCCCTGATAAACTTATAGGTGGCCATCAGATCACCCCTGAGCCTGCGCTTTTTTAGGCTAAAGAGCCCCATGGCTCTCAGCCTGTCATCGTAAGGTCTGGTTTCCTGACCTCTGATCACGGACGTGGCTCTTCTCTAGATTCTCTCAAGCTTCTTCACATCCTTTTTGAATTGTGGAGCCCAAAACTGGACGCAGTACTCCAGCTGTGGCCTCACCGAGGCCAAGTACAAAGGGAAAATGATGTCCCGGGATTTGCTTGTGAAGCATCTATGCATGCAAACCACCATTTTGGTCACTTCAGTAGCAGCAGCATCGCATTACAGGCTCATGTTCATCTTGTGGTCAATGATGACCCCCAAGTCTTTCTTCCATAGTGCTAGCCAGCATAGCACTGCCGAGCCTATAAGGATGCTGCATGTTTTTCTTCCCAAGGTGGAGAACCTTGCATTTTTCAGTGTTAAACACCATCAGGTTCTCGCCTGCCCATTTGCTGACCCTGTCCAGGTCAGCCTGGATCACCCGCCTATCTTCTGGTGTGGGTGCTTTGCCTCAAAGTTTAGTGTCATTGGCGAACGTGGCCAGTCTATGAAACCTATGAAATCATTATTGTTTTCTGCTGCTGGCACTAAAAAACAAAACAAAAAAGCTGCTTCTTACTGGACAGTCTTTGTGGTTTTAGCTGAAACCATTAAATCACTGGGCTATGCTCTGCCATAATTTTTAAAATAGTATTCCTTTCCTGCTTATAAGAAATTATAATGTGTGTCTAGTATATAAAGGATTTAAATGATTTGCATAATTTTTGTCAATAATGTTTAAAGTTAGCTAATTACAACACTTCTTCAGCTGATAAACAATAGAAGATATTGTAATTGTCCTTAAGTTCCCAATTCCATTACACCTTTTTCCCCCAGTATTGTGCTTTGTTCTTTGTAAGTTTTGAGCCTCTACAAAGCCCAGAGCAAGTGGAACTCTCACTGAACTCAGAATAACACTGGGATTATGCAAAAAAATATGGAAATATAATATGCAAAAAACTATAATATCTGTAATACTTCAATAATCATACTTGATGAATGGGTTCACATAAATCTCTTAAAAAGAAATTATAAACAGGAGTATAAATATTTGAGATAATCATTCCAAAAGACTCAAAAATAATCACGTCAAAAATTTCTTATGATAAAGAACTTGCCAATATTTCAAAGAAAACAAGGCCTTACTAAGAACAAGATGTATAATGAATACATATTAACATACAGGCACACAGAAGCAAAACATACATACACACACACTCAATCTAAAGAAAAGAATAAACCTTGAGAACTCTATAAAGACTGTATTAACAAATAAAACTAGACCAAGTAGAAGCCAAGTCCTGTAGGTGCCCACTTCTCACAAGACAATCACTCCGTCTCCAATCTCTCCATTCTAATCCTCAAAGGGAACTTACAATACACCTTCCATAGAAGAGCCTACGAACTTCACTTCATAGATTTACTGGATACAAAAAATCATGGACTCAATATAGTCATTCAATTTATGACACATTACAACCTGCCTGACATCTGCAAGACCTGCGCTCATACTCTTTTCTTTCCCCCCACCCCTTCCTCCTCTCCCCCTCCTTTTCTACCCTTTGTCCGCCTAATTTCCTGCTATTTACCTTTTGCATAGACTGCCTCTTCAACCTTGTAAAACTACTACCTCAGGGTCTCCCTTACTTACATTTGGCTTTTATTCTCCCTCATTTCCCCCCTCTCCTCCCTTCCCAGCTCTATCTTATATCCTTATTTCTGTTTATTTACATTCCCACTGGCATCCTGTCACACTTTTAGCTTCTTTTACTCCTCGGAGTCTCAAAACAGCAAAGACAACCTATGCCTGAAGAAGGGCAATTGCACTATTGCACCCAAAAGCTTGCAAAGAACTTTTTTCCAACTACTCAGTTGGTCCAACAGAAGATCTCACATCTACCCAAAGAGCCTTGCCCGCCTATACCCTTAGCTTAAACCAACACGGCTACAACCAAAAACCCAGCAAGTCCTTTATAAGTAAGTGTCCTTCATGGAGCACAAACAGTTTTGAAAAGGGGATCTGCCCGGAAGATCAGGAAAGGATAGAAACATTGACAAAAACGCAATGCCTGGTAAAAAACACCATCCAAGTGTAGGGTTATAAGAACAATTTGCCACAGGTAAAAGGTGTGGAAAGTGTTTGCTTTACCTCACATTTGCTAATCCATGATAACTGCTTGGTTGTACTCTTTGATAAGTGAAAGTTAAACTACGGGAGCTTAGACCTCAATGAAAGACTGCTAAATTACCATGGGTTATATAGAGGCGGCACTCTAAACTGAAAATTGAGAGGGCACGTCATACAATTAGCTTGTGGTATTTTTAATACACGCATTAAAATCTAAATTACTTTTGTTTTCTACTAATACTTTAGGCAATTAAAAATTAATATAATTTACTTAACATAATTTCATTCAATGTGGGCCCCAACAGTGAACTATCAGCTTTACATTTTCCCTGTAGTCAGTTTCACTTTTGACTATGGACTAGCATAAAACAGCTTTTTCCAACACTATGAGGACTATGTGGTTTTTTTTAAGAAGCATGTTTTTATAAAATTGTTTCAAGAAATGTCAAACACTTTTCATTTCACATTCATTTTTAAACGTGGTTCGCTTTAATTTATTATTAAACAAGCACTTCTAATATAAACATACTTTACAAATTGAAAGCTGGACAGATTATGTGGTTTTAATCTAGACATACCTCTTCTAAATTCTTAGACCCAAAGCACTGGATTGGGGGAGAGAGGGGGGAAAAGAGGGGAACTAGAATTATGTTATTTTGGACATTCCTTTCAAAGTATTTCAACTCAAGATTTTTATATATATATATATGAAAGTCAGAATTATTAAAAACCTTCAAGAGTTCTCTTTTTTCCATCTTTCAAGTCAGCAGATTAAGCTCTCTAAAACAATTATAACATCATCTAAAGAAAATTTGAATCACTTGAGAAAAAAGGTACCAGTGATTAGAGACATATTTGCTAACACTACAAAACTACATATTCTTATGAATAAATGTTCAAGATAAAATTAATCAAAATGCTTTCCACGTTGCCATTAACATTCAAAAGCAAAGAAAACAGTAGTTTGATCTTTCTCTTAATATTAGACGACCAACATGAAGAATTATAGCTCTTCTGGATTCAACCCCACCCCTCCACCAATTACTCAGTTATTCATTAGAACATGTAACACCTCTACTGTAATTTTTGAACCAGAATTTCATAAATAGCTTTGACTGCATGAGCATGGTTACACAATGTCTACCACAAAGGCAATATATTTCCAATATTTGCATCTTTAAAATATCCTATAGTAGAATTAATATTGCCACACAAAAAAGAAGCACTTATTTAGTCCCAGACAACTTGATAACATCTCTTTCAACTATAGTTATAATTATCATGTACGAACTTCCAAAGCAGAAGTTGTCAAGATTTAACATTAGCATTAATTTATGTCATAACTGACTGTTACTATAAAGATAATGGCAAAGAATCCATTTCTCCAAAGACAGCATGGATCGAAAAGGAAATTTCATCTTAATTGCCACTAATCTGCCCATTTTTAATTAAATTGATCTGTAATTTATTATCTTTCCTGGCCTTTGAAAGCTGTTATCATGAAGCTTCGACAGACAGCATACACCTCTACTTCTCCAACACTGTCATGTTTTTAAAAAATCCCTTAAAAGCACAGCAGCTTATTTGCTCCAATTCCAGTTCTCCATGCTATATATATCCTATTTAAAAAGTCTTTACAGACTGGTAATCTCCCTGAACTAGCAGTGTGGCCTAATTGGCCTATTATTTCAGAAAGAAATCCAGATTTAGAATTCTCATAATCCAGCCTATTGGCAAAATCCTGGCTCCACCAAAGTCATGGGCCTCAGTGGTGTCAGAATTTCACCTACGACCTTTGGAGCAGCTTTTCTAAGCAAAGTAACAGCATGGAACATCTTAAACCAAGTCACATTCTCTTAGCTGAACTTAGAGTGGCAGTGACAATGGCTTCAGTGGATTCCACACCTTCAGCTAGAAGAAACAGTGGCTGGGTAGCAGCCAGAAAGAGAAGAATTGAACACCTGAAGACATTTGAGAGCTCCCCAACTTTAGGATGCTAGCATTTAGTTTAAACCAATCAAAGGGCAATAACATGTTTAGTCATCACTTTATAATCTTAGACTTGGAATCAATTAACTTCTGCAGTTTTGGCTATAACGGACAAAAAGCTTGTGTGTATCAATCAATTCTCAAAAATAGCAGAAAATAAATTCCAGTATCTTAGCTAACATGTTTTTCACTTAATAAAAATGTTAAAAAACTCAGATCTAAGTTACTGTTGAGTTCATGATAGATTTAGAACCTGTTCTTCTGAAATAATTAACCATTATGATTTTGATGCTGGTATTCTGAATACTCCGAAAAAGAAATGCAATGCAAAAACAAATTCGATCACTTCTGATTTTTTTATAATGCACAAAAACAAATGCATACATCTTCCCACTCATAAAAAAAACAAATGTACACAAAATAAGACAGAGCTTACAGGTAGTAATCAAGTTAGGAATTATGTCATTTGTGTAGGAATTATGTCACCTGGAGAATTATACTCTACTGACTACATATAAATAGGTCTAACAATTATACTTTTTGTATTCTTTGGCATACAGCTTTTATTATTATTGACATTTATTTAATATATAAGAACAAGTGTTTTGGCCTAAAATAGGGACTAACCAACCATCTTACATAGGGAATAAACATAAATTAAATTAAGCTTCCAATGTGTAAATTCAAGAAAGAATAAAAGAATAAAAGAAAAGGTAACTAAAATTATAATGCAATAATAGAAACATCTAAAAATATTCAAACTTTCCTGAAAGCATCAGTGGGTCATTGATTTAAAAGGCTAAATGTTTATCACAGTTATTTGGCTGTCATGCAACATACCTTAACAAGTTTCAAAAGGTGGTAAAGGTCTTCAACCTCATCTCCTTCACACTTGGTATATACTCTTCCAATGTCCACACTGGCTCCTTTTATAGTGCGACGATAAAGCGGCAAGTCCATTGCGTCAGCATACAGGTCAATGGCATGGTGTCCTACTGTCTGAAACATGTAGCTGTCCAGCTCATCTGTCTCCGCTGCCATAATTGAAGAGGCAAATATGATATGAAATATATCATATCAAAGATATACTCACAAGCAACTCAGATGGTACATGTAGGCACATTCATAGAACTTAACCCCGGCCAAAGATTTTTTTCAGATTCAAGGGGTAGGTGCATTTCAGAATGTTCCCCCCTAGATAGGCTTCTGTTGGAAGGTAGAATTCCCAACTTCTCTTCAAATCAATGATGGTAGTGGTAGCAGTACCCTTCTCTGGACTAGCAGAATCATGGTTAGAGCACTCACGCAAAAAGCAGAAGACCAGAATTTCAGGGAAGCTTCCGCAGGCACGTCCAGATGAGCATGCAAGTGCATTTCCCTAGGGCCAAAGCACAGCATCACGATATGTGCCGCTGCTACTTGTCCCTGGGGAACATCTATGCACATGCACTTTGGTACACGGCAAGTTGTCCCAAGTTGGAGCCAGCACCTGAGCTGTCCCCATCAGCCTTACCCAGAGTTCTGGGAGCCTCCCATGGTCCCAGCCGCAGCAATCCAGCAGTAGCAGCTGGAACGTGGTTCTGGCCAGCCAGGCTCTGGTTCTGGGCAGCACACGCTGCCGCCATGTGCACCGTCCCACTTTTTTTCACTGCGGGTTTTTTTTGACACCGGGATATCTCAGTATCAGAAACACCTCCTATGCTGCAAATCATCAGCACAGGGAATGCAGTGTGTGCGGTAGGCAGTGCATTCTGCACATGCACACTCGTCTAGACATGCCCAACCTGAGGGAATTTAAACCCATACTGCTCCACCCCCCCGCCAAAACTTTCTCTGTGGGCAGCTGAGAGCACGAGAGTCAATAGGGCCAGCAGGAGATCAAAAGGGAAAATGACAAGCTGAGGGGGAAACAGCAAGATAACCAAGCTGTTATGTAAAACAGAGGTTAGTAACCAATGGCCCACGGGCCAAATCTGGCCCACACAGACATTTGATCTGGTCCGTAGACACAGGGCTTCAGCAGCCAGACCAACCCAGTCCAGTTCAAAGGAAAGCAAGCACTAGGACCCAGCTGCCACTTCCACTTTTTCCTGCTGCTGGGAAAAACAGGAAGAGTGGCAGCGGGTCTAGCACCCACACTACATGCACTGGCCCACCTCTGATCCAAAGTGGGTTGTTTTGACCTGCAACCTGAAAAGGTTGCTGAGCCCTAATGTAAACCATTATGCTATGTCAGAAACTATTATGTCATGTCAAAACTAGTTCAGTACAGGGCAGGTATTTGCTCAAAATGGTCGGAAGGGGCTTGTTAGCCAACATGAACCAGAGAAGTTTATTTTAGAAGAAAATACAATAATTAAAACATATATAACATGTGATGCTTAAAAAAACTTGACATTGTCCCTTTAAGCTGACATCCGCTTCCGAATACTAAGTTTCTCTATTAATTGCGACTCTCCAGGCAACACTGGTACGAGATAAAAAAAATAAATAAATGGGATAGGTTCCACTGCTGCCTGCAGCACCTCAATTAGCTTTCCACAAAGTTTCCTACTACACACTTAAAGGGATCATTTTATGATTTTAATGACAACATTCTACATTTTTTATGTGGATAAATTAGTTTTATGAAAAACATATTTCAACAAGATTAGCAATGTTGTTGCTCTGGCTACCATGGGAATAAATTGCTCTAATCTACACCCTGATATTCCCCTACTCTACTGGTGGCTCATTCCTGACTTAGGAAGCATTCACACCTCTTACTTCAATTCCCTCAGAAATCTCCAGTTTGGAGAGACTGGGGGACTCCATTTCATTTGCACTGCATCAGAAAATCTCCCTCTTACACTGGAACAAAAGACTCTTCTCAAATTGCACCTTAAAACCTTCCTGTTCCTCTTTATTTATAACTGGTGCAAGACCCTGCTTACCTTTCATTACTGTAATTGTTGAACCCTCTCATTCTCCCCTTCTTCTGACAGGATTAGGAGAAAGTGTTGTTGCTTTTCCTCCCTTTAACATGTAGGATCATTTCTTTTGCCATTCCTCATTTTCTTATGTTTTTTCCTCTCTTCAGTTACTCTGATTAAGAGTTGTTTTAATGAACTCTAAATTGCCCTCTCCCCTCCACTTCTCTCTGTAAATATTTTAGAATACCTCCCATATGGGAAGCTATATACAAATGCACAACAGGATTTAATTTAGGCACAGCTGTGCCATGGTATTTTCCTATTCAAAGAATCCTGTAAGCCAGGGCTGTCCAACTGGCAGCCAACAAGGAGTTAGTTTGTGGCCTTCCAGGCCTGCAGGAGGCCACCACTCCACGCACATTACTCCAGCTGCAGTTGGAGGCTATGAGCTTCCCCTCCCTCTGGCTTCTTTCTGTTCCTCCCCAGGTGGAGGAGAGTGGCACAGCTCACAGTGCTCAGGAAGCCCACAGCATGGGGAGCAACAGGGTGCAGGAAGGGAGGGCACTGCCCATTTGTCTGGTGCAGTATGGGGAAAAAGAACATATGTGCCCAGTGACCCTAGGGAAGAAATGAAGTAGGAGGAGAAGCACCCAGTAGAACTTGGGGGGAAGCTCCCATGTGTGCATGGTGTGAAGCGTAGAAAGTGTCCATATGCCCAGGGCACCTGGGGGTGCTTAGGGATCCACACCAGTGCATATCCCATAGCATGCAGTCCCTGCTGGTGAAGGCCATAGGTCATGTGGCCTGTAGACATTAAGTTGGACAGCCCTCCTAGGGGCAATGAGTAGGGATCACTGGAAGTCACATCAGAAGTACACTGCACGGTGGTTCCTTTAATCTTGGAGTTTCCCCCACTGCTGATTGGTGGAGGGGCCCCATCAGCCCCGCTGCTTGCTCCAGATGGCCAGGAGACAAAAGCTGCAGTTTTAAATATGTTGCCTCCTGTCCGGTCAGCAGCAAGCAGCAGGGCCACCATGGGCCTTCAGCCAACCAGCAGTGAAACCCAAAAACCACACTTTATTTAAAACTGTGGTTTTCACCTCCCTGACAAGCAGGGGCGAGCAGCGAGGCCAATGAGGACACTCCACCAATCAGTGGTGGGAAGGTACATGCAGGAAACTCCTAGATTAAAGGAACTGCTGCACAGCACACTTCTGGAGTGAATTCCAGTGATCCCTACCCTAGCAATGAGACATTCTTACCTGTGTTTTCAGCAGGCCGTATGTTCGCTAATGCAACAATCTGGTGCCCAGCAGCCACACACTGCATCATATTGTAACAGCTGTCCTTCCCACCGCTAGAATAAAAAAGAACAAATTTATTTACCAATTTTGCAAGGTTACTGTTATAAAGCAGGACCTGCAAATAAAGTTCTCAAATATATAGTAGTTTGAAAAAGAATTATAACAGTAACAAAAACTTAGACTTGCACTAGAAACATTTTTTACAAGAAAACCAGGATGTATTTTAAAAATGTGGCAGGTTCAAACCAATAACATTCATAAGATTTATGCATATCCCCAAATTTGCTGCTTTCTTTAAAAAAAATAAATAAAAACCCACCTAGAAGGAAGCTGTTTGGGGCAGAAAATGTCTTTTACTCAAAGAGATCAGTAATAGAACACAGAGGTTTTCTCTTCTAACGTCCTTACTCTAAAAATCAACAGTCTCATATGATCCTGACTTTGTGTCTGCAAATAGCTGCAGACAAAAATAATTAAAATATATTTTACAGGAGCTACCTCAGCAATCCTTGTTTTTCATCAAAACGTGTAGATGCCAGGATAACAATAAAGTGTAAAATATATTTGATTTTGAAATTCATAAACCAACATTTAAAAGTTAGCAGAATATATCAAGGGTGCAAGCATATAACAACTACAGAGGTATACCTAGAGAAACCCTCCTGTCAACACAACAAGGTCTGAATCCTATTTGTATTGAAGTCAGTGGCAAAAATCCTATTTCAGCTGTACAGTTAAACAGCAGTAACAAAAGAAACTGATCTCTTTAGTAACTTTTTTGAGTATACTATACTAAAAAAACACCACCTCCAAATCGATAATCACTACACTACAACTAGAGTTAAGAATGTGTGCTGCCCCCCTAAGATGCAGTAAGTAGCAAGTTAGGATGACTCGACGGACTTTCAGCTGCCCGTGTAAATCCCAATTCTTGGTTGCTCTGCAAGCCCTGGGGGCCGTCTTAATACAATAGTCTGTTCCTCAGCTTGCTCTTGGACAAAGCATTACCTATTAATCTCAATACTGTATCCAACACACCATCCCATACCCAGCCTCCTCCAGAGCTTGTGAAAGGACAGAATGAAGACAACCATACAGCTGTCTCATTCAGTCTCTTCCCATAAAGACATTAAACCTCTGCAATAATCCGAACTGGCTGTATTACTAAATTAAGGATTCACATACAAAAACATCATTCTCTGCATTTGTACTTTGCCCATTGGTATATAACAAACTGCTTTCTTTTCTTTGATGCAAAAATATGAACTTGCCAGGAAGTAAGTTTCTAATAAGAATCTACAGCTTTTCCAAATAGCTGTGTTAAATTTCTTCTAAGGAGCAGCTATAGACAACAGAATGCAGGCCTGCACCTAGTGTTTTTGGATATTGTGCTTGGTGCAGTTAATTAAGTTACAATTCACTTTTAGATGAGATAGAATAAGAACTGAATGCCTAAAGGGAATTTGTAATGGGACAGAGAATATTTTTCTTCTAGAGACTTCTTTCTCATGAAATCATAAATCATAAAATAGCTTCAAATTTCAGTAGTATGGCTACATCTACTCCACTTGCAGTCAGGAAATTAAACATCTATCAAATGTACTCACCATTATTTAAAAATATTCTAGGTGCAAAATCAGAACCTAGGTCACCAGTTTAGATATCACCCTAGTCAGAGTGGCACATTCACAACAATCTCAGTGGAAAGGCCATGAAATGAAATGCTGCATATTATTTTCTGTTTGGATACTAACCATTCTTCAAAAAAAAAAAATGCTGCTGAACTCAAAAATGACTGCTGAAGAGCAACACAAAGCCATGTGCTAAGATGTTTTTATGCCAGAGTTTACCATTCTCTATTTGTTCACTCATGACTGAACTTGACCACTGAAGTTCTACAAAGTAAGATTACAGCTAGAAGGGACCACATAAAGTCATCTAGTCCAACCTCTGCTCAATCTACAAGTGTGACAGCAAAACAGTGCCTGGATATGTGTTATGTATGGTAACTGTTATTTCGTTTTTGCATTAATAATTGTGCATCTTGTGATAGACTAAGCCATTTTGCCAGGAGCTGTTTCATAGTTAGTAGGGTCGGAACGTAACCATTACTATAGTCACTCCTGGTAGTGCTCAGAACAGGTACTCCCCCAGTGCCTGCTGGTCCCCTCTGACTAGTTTGTAAATGGCCACTAGATCCCCCCCTCAGCCTTCTCTTGTGGAGGCTGAACAGGTTCAGGTCCCGTAGCCTCTCCTCATAGGGCCTGCCCTGCTGCCCCCTGATCATGCCAGTGGCCCTCCTCTGGACCCTCTCCATGCTGTCCACATCCCTCTTGAAGTGCAGTGCCCAGAACTGGATGCAGTACTCTAGCTGCAGCCTGACCAGTGTCGCACAGAGGGGGAGTATCACCTCCTTGGACCTGCTTGAGATGCAGGTCATTATCTGTCACTAGGCTGTTCCCCCATTCAGAAGAGACTCACACTTTTCCTGATCTTTCTAATAAATTTATAATTTGTGTGTGTATAGTACCTAATTATTGGAGGGGGGGGAGTTGTGTTACATTCAGGGTTGTCTTGTATTCAAGTATAGTGGCACCTGACTTTTTTGACCAGGAGGCTGGATGAATGATGCCAGGTTCGCCCATGGGCAGAATCTGGTCTGTGGGCCCAATAAGGCAGGCGGAAATGGCCTGGCACGGGCCTGATCCAGCTACAAAGAAACAGCCTGGCCAGGGCCGATGCCACAAAGTGGTGCCTCCATGGGGTCCAATTCTATGGAGCTGCATCAGGCCCCAACCAGGCCAGCGCCATGCACCAAAAAAGACCAAACCAAAAAAGCTTAAAATCCAAGTATAAAACAAGAGACAACTGATGGAAACAGATACTGGGGGAGTACAAGGAGGCAAGACAATACTGGTCAACATATCATAAGCCTAGTAGGCATCACTTCAAAGAAAAGTTTTAAGAAGTGGTCTGGAGAATTATAATGGAGTAGCTTTACTGATGTTCATGGGGAGCTCCTGTCAAGAGTGAGGGCAGCAAGGAAGAAAGCACAAAGCATGAAAATATGAATTTGAAAACCGAAAAAGGGAGCAACAGAAGTAAATATCATGGGTCAACTGGAAGCAGCTGACACGCTGAATGTGGGATAGTAAGTAGGATGCTGCTGTGAAGGGGATGAAAAAAGGAATCAGGAACTCTGTTGATGTAATAGAAAATGGGAAACCTGTGAAAGGCAAAGGAGAGTGGAAACACGGTCAAACTGACAAAAAAATCTTTTGCAGCAGCATTCTGAACGGGTGTGAGACGCACCAAATTATACTGTCTAGGACAGAAAGGTATTTCAGTGGTCAAGATACTAGATGATAAGGGAAAAGTGGTTATCCCCATTTCCAGCCTAGAAAAACAGAATAGGTGGGTACAGAAATGAAATGAAGAATAAAAGCAGACACTGCAACTGACTCTTTTTTTCTAAAAAGGACAGAACACTCTCAGGACAGCTGAGCTGTAAAAAAAAGTTTTCTCTTTATATTACTTTTGCATAGAAGCTATTTTTGCAGCTGTCATTGGGATGGAGAATGTGATCGTGAATGGGAGGGGCAGTTGGTCCAGCAATATTCAACCCTTCACTGATCATCAACTTCCAAGAGCTGGCAAGTTAGTGAATGGAGTCACCATGACACCAGATAATCAAGAAGTGATGTCTGGCTTTACACTGTTATTTTTATATGACAACAAACGGTCTGAGGCCATCTCTTCATTACAGTTTTGTGGCTCTCAGGTAGTTCATGTGTCAAAATATTTCCGTCTCATTCCAACCCTTCCTGGCTGCTCAGAAGGAAACATTTCTTATCTCTTTCTCTTTCTTTCTTTTTCTGGATGTTTGGAGTAAGGGATAGGGTTTCATTTTCTTTCTTTGCACTTCCAATACCCTCTCCTGCCTTTCCAAATGCTTACTCAGAGGTAGACAGGATGACTACTGTTTTTTCAGGACTACCCACACTATCTCATAACGCAAGAGCAAGGCCTCCCTCACACAAGAGCTAGGCCTCCCTCAGAGGACTCTTGTCTGAGTATGATTCAGATATGAGAAATAATAGGAAGCCAATGATGGTGATGAGATGGTCTGACTTCCTAGAGGAGGGCAAATGTTTGCCTTTTTAATACCCTGAAATATTAAGTAGAGATTTAGAAATGAAAAAAGGAGGAATGATAGCAGTTGATATGAGATGTCATTAAAAATTTCCCAATGGGGTAAGGCTGCAAAGATGATACATTTTGGCAATGTTCCAAAGATGCTCTCAGGCAGCTTTACAGTGCCCCCCCCAATAAATAAATAAATAAAAGTTAAAAAGGTGAGCATAGAGATTTAACACTCAAAACACTTTGGGGGGGGAAGAAGAAGGGGGACAAAAACACACCTTTATATTCCTGTGTGATTGGCTATCCATGAAAAAAAAAATCAGTAATTAAAGATTTGCAGAAAAAAAAAAATCTTGTTTCAGAGAGTGGATTGAGTTTAAAATATCTGGCAGCTTATAATTTAGCACAAGGTAAAATTTGGGGTTTATTCCATTACTACAACCTTCAAATGAGATGGTCAACATTAAATAGTCAACATAAAAATTAATGTAAAGTAATTTTAGGCACTAATCCTGCCTGTCTAAAGCACAAAAGAAATATTATTTTAAAATTGGGAAATTTCCTCTCTATTCGCCTACATTACTGAGAGTAGGTAGGTTACCAAAAACACAACCCCAATCAGACTCTGATTTTTTTCATACACAAAACTCTTCTTAAAACTTCTTCTACTAAGTTAAAATCTTATTTGTAAAATTTCCCATAAAAATATGAGTCATATTACAAACTTACTTTAAAAATTTTATTTCATACTGCCTTTTAACACATTCTGCTGCTTGGAAAATATCAGAATGAATAAAAATGGAACTTGAAATCCTGCTTTTTCCACAAGAGAGAAGAAACTGACTAGGGTATTCTGCTTTTTAAACCAAATCTGCAATAAATACAGTTTTTCATAACTGGAGCACTAAGAACAAAAAGGAAACCCTTCTGCTGCATATTTTTGTTTGCATAATTTTAGCATCCGATTCTACAAATGACTCTTTGTGAACAAACTTCAACCAGGAGCAACTCATGCACAATTAGGATTCAAGTTAACAAAGTTAGAGCACTCAAAAAATAAAAATACCAGAGCTCACCTAATGCATAATGACTACATTTTTCGAGGGCATCTTTCCTCCTTTTAATGCACTATCATTTTCAAATAGAAAATCTTTGTGCAACGCATATTATTTAAATATACCCTTAAAATATAAAGAGCTATAACAACATATATTCCAAAGTATCAAAATATACTTTCCAGTAGAGAAACCGACAACAAGAAGAGGAGTGGAGGGGGGGCATGGAAAGATAGGGCTGCACCTTAAATGATTTATTAGTGATGAGCGAGATTAAATATGCTATTGTGATTCAAATGGCAAAAGCCATCATAGGAGGGAGATACTTGGGGAAAAAGAAAAAAAAAAGGCCAGAAAATGAGTCGGATTCCTCCAAAGTAAATAAATAAATAAAGTAACAGGATTATATGTGGGAGGGCAGGCTTTGGGGACGGTGGGGGGAGTCGGCATCTTTTATGGTAGCTGTGATGGAGGGTCTTAGCTTTCTGAACGCCACATGTTTTTGGCCAGGCCTCTGGTCACTGACAGAGCCGGTCCAATAAAAGAAACCCTGCCTCTTCCCCGCCAGTCTCTTGGAGGGAACAGTCCTTCTCCGGCCCAGCTAGCCCCTCGCTAAAAGCATCGCTCTCCGGGGCAGGGTCAAAATGCAGCTGCTTCGCGGGAGGGTGGCTGCGGCGCGGGGGGGGGGCAGGTGCTTGGCTGGGACACGAGGGGACAGGATGCGGAAGGCCCGCACGGGAAGCCCGGCTATTCCGGGCTTTATCCTGTGTCTGGGGCTGGGCCCGCTCGCCCAGCGCGGCGCGGGCCGGGGAGGGGAGACGAGGGGAGGGGGGGGCTGCGCCGCCGCGGCAGGAAACGCGTGAGCAGGAAGCGGGGGGGCGAAGGACCAGGAAGGGTCCCCCCTCCCCGCCTCGGGCAGGAGCTGGGCCGTGTTACCTGATCAGAGCCACCACCCTCATGGCGCCGCCGGCCGCGGGGCGCGAGACACACGGCTCTGAACCCGCCCCCGGCCGGGCCCTCCGCTGGCGGCCTGCGGCGCTGCCTGAGCGCTGCGCGGACGACCCGCGCCCGCCGCCGCCAAGCGCAACCGCTACGCCGGGGCAGCCGCGGGGACGTGGGTGTAGGCACCGCGCCGGAAGCCTATGGCCGGGCCGGAGCTGGGTCTCCCTTCGGCTCGCGCGGCTCCTGGCCCCTGAGAGGCGAGGCGGGGGCTGGGGTCCCTGTGAGGCTCCGGGCCTGCTGCGAGCACAGGGCAGCCTTTGGGCCTCTCAGGCAACCCACCGCCGGCTGTTACAGTGACAGCTGCCGCCTCCATTCAACCCCCTGCCTCAACCCGGAGCGAAGGGGTGCCAGCTTTGAACCACTGACAGGCCGAGCTGAGCACCTTGTGCGGATCTTCTGGGCTCTGCAGTGCCAGCAGCTGCAGCCCCCCTCCCACAGCATCCACTGGGAACCCCAGGGAGGGCAGCACAGGGCGCCCAGCTCGGCCTGTCAGTGGTTCAAAGCTCAGGTGTTGGCACCCAAATGCTGGGGGCTGAGGTAGCCAGAAGGGGCAGGGGGGTTGCCTCAGCATGGTGTCACTGTAACAGTCAGTTGTTAAAGGCCAGAGTTGCCTCAAAGGGTGCCATTGCTGCACTGCACCCGCGGCAGGCCCAGACCCGCAAGGCAACAGAGATGTTTGTCTGCCTGGCTTCTTGCGGATGCTTTGGCCCAGCTCCCCCTTTGAGCTCGACCTCTGTTGTGAAATCAAGTGCAAATGCCTTGAAAGTTGGATCCCCAGATGTGCCATGTGAGCCTCTTGGCAAACGAGGCACACAGTGGGAACCACGCTGTCAAGGCAGAGCTGAATTTGGAGGGCGTCACATACTCAACCTACCTATGCCTCATCTGCACTGGCTATTCAGAAGCTGAACCACGGCCCCACTCCCTTCTGCAAGTTAGAGCTGCTCCAGCAAAATAAAGGAGATGTCCTGGTCCCCTGGCATATTTCCTCCAGTGAAGGGTGGTATTAGGTCAACATTAGGAAGCCCTATGGCCCTCTTCGCTCACTGGAGATGTGATGGGGAAGCTCAGCGTTCAACAATATTGCCAGACTACAACACGTGCTGCGTTGTTCAGTAATCTGTGACTCAGAGGCTGACAGCAGTCTGCAGCTCCCAGTGTGCCAATGCTCACTGATCAGTACTGTATAATGAGACTCTACATAAAACAACCAATACAGTTCCCTACATCTGTACCCAGCTAAACAACACTAATAACAATCGACACAAACAGAACTACAAATATAAATAGTTTACCAACTAATTTTTTTTTTAGTCTTCTAACTCCCCAAGGTTATTTCTGCTGTCAGGTAATGGTTAACATGTTACTTCAGGATTACCAAAATTTCCAGCATTGCTGATGTGGGCCCTTTCACTTTGCCTGGCTAGCATTTTTGGCATATGCAAAATAATTAGCATCACTGTCTATCAATACCCATGTCAAAAATAGCTGAGCCTTCTCTTAAAATTTTCAGTAGCTGAACAATATTCATGCATCCTTTTAAACATATTGTATTCTTAATATTTTAGGGTTTACTTCCCTAATACTTTTTAAACACAATCTAATGTTGAGAGCCTTAAATTGATAAAAAAAGAGGCTAGGAATATGCTGTCCTGCCATTCTGTGCTAATAGCCTTCATTACATTCTGCAGAGTTTCGTTCAGAGGAGTGTTTCTGGCAACAGTAATTCACACTTTTTGAGAGGCTGGACAGGATTTTTTCCCCTTTTTTTTAAGTAGACTGACAGTTACATAATCTAACTCTGGACTTTGCTTCAGTGTATTTTTGTCAAATGCTCTAAAGAGTGGTTGTTACCATCAAATTTCTCACAACTTTTTATTTCCAAATCATAGCTGTATAGCTGAAAAAGGACTTCTGTATTCTGCTAGGGGAGCAGTCACTCTTTGATAGTGGCAATAAGTAGTCAGTTTCAATTTACTGTTGCCTCTATAAATAAAGACATGAAATTTTGGATTAAGCAAAACACTTCTTTATTTGAGTATATTGGCATTCTTTTTTTTTTTCTTTTAGTGCCCATTTACCATTCACTGCCTGTCTTTTCTGTCATTGTTAATATCACCGTTTCTGGCACCAGGCCAACTCTTAAATTTAAGAGCTGGTGTCCAACTTAAAATTAATAAATGTTTAATTTGTTTTCAGACTGATAACCCACTCCTCTGCAAAAATCCACTGCAATTCTTGTATCTTTTCACAAATACTGGACACTGTCTTAGTTGATATTGTTCATTCCTCTCCCAGGGATCACAGCCTTGACATGGTGCAGAGGCTTGTGTGCTACCACTGACTGCCAATGATGCTAACTGGAGTTTTATACTCCTGGTAGTCATCCATGGTGGCAAGGTTGAGAGCAAGGCTTCCAGACTAATAACAATCCAAATGTAACAGTCCTCAACAGTGGTGCAAGAGGATGAAGAAAGACTACTTCACAATGGCTGCAAAGGCAGATGAAGGCTTCAGTGGAATAGGAATCTCTATTCATCTAGGTTTTCCTTGCCACTGGATTAAGGTTTCCTTCTTGCGAGGTAATGCTGATGCACAATAGCATCTCTACATTAAAAGAAAATATGCGCAGGCATCTTCCTTTACTAGCACGTCCAACAGCAATGGATGAGTGACAACAAGCCAGGAGGTAGTAAGTATCCCTAGTCATGGACCTATGTGGAGGCAATAATTGTATGGTGGTCATTTTGTACTTGGAATTGAGACAGGTGTACAATGCAACAATTGCAGTCATGACTGAGAAGGCCTATTTAGGATCTCCTCTGCTCAACCATATGGGAGGGAGTTTAAAAAGTGTGCCCTAAACTGTTTAGCTTATTTCACCTGTCTGCAAAATTACATCCAGTGGGATTATTCTACTTGCAGCCCAAATCAAGTAATGAAGACTGTAACTTGGAATGTCTGCACCCTGAGGGACAATCCCAACAGTGACCAACTGGAGTGAAGGACAGCTCTCATGGCCAGAAAACTTGTCTGACTTGAGCTTCACTTTGTGAGACCAAACATGCAGGAGAGTGGTATCTTACAGAGTATGGAGGTGGCTACACCTTTTTTTGGAGAGGAAAAGCCAAAAAAGATAGAAATATTCACAGCATTGGTTTTGCTGTCAAAACCAAGGTTCTTACCAGACACCAAGACAACAGTGTGTCCAGCTGGCATTATTTAGTGTCTCATGACCCTTCATCTTTAACTGACCAGCAGACAACATGCAACAGTCATCATGACAAAACAAAGGAATTCTTTCCTAATTTAGCCAAGTCATGTCATCTGTCCCCAACGAAGATAATTGTTCTTGGCAATTTTAATTCTAGAGTGGGAAGAGACTCTGAGCTACGGAATGGAACATTTGGAAAGGAAGAGGTGAGAGAAGTCAACTGGAATTGAATTTTTCTCCTGAGCAAGTGCTCGGAACATGATCTGGACTATATGACCTTAGGAGGTCCCTTCCAGTCCTACTTTCCTCTGAACATAAAATCATTGCCATATTCAAGAAAGGGAACAGAACAGATTCCAGCAGTTATTTTGGTAGTGCACTCCTGTCCATAACTGGGAAGATCCTCGCCAGCATTCTCCTCAATAGAGTCACTTTCCTTACTGATGACATCCTACCAAAGTCCCAATGTGGTTAAGACCAGAGGTACAATAGATGTGACTTTTGATGCTAGACAGCTGCAGAAAAAGTGCTGCAACCAACACCAAGATCTTTACATAGCCTTCTTTGACCTCACTAAGGCCTTTGATTCAATCAAGAGAAGATCCTAATGAAATTTGAATGCCCATTAAAATGCGTTACCATCATCAGACTATTTCATGACAACAACCATCATAAGCAATTTTCTGAAATAGTCCCCTTCATTATTAAAAATGGAGGCAAGCAAGGATGTATGATTGTACCAACATACTTTTCCATCTGTATCACAGCTATTCTATATCTCCTTGCTGATAGACTTCTATCTGGAAACACCATCCAGTATCACATGCAAAGGAATCCCTTTAACATCAACCAGTTACTCTCCAAATCAAGATAACCAGCACCTTCATTACGCATCTTCAATATGCTGTGTTGTGTGTGCCCAATCAACCACTAGGTCACTCTTATTGCTTCTGTGAAGTATATGGAATGCCTAGGCCCTCTGTCAACTTCATGACAACCAAGATGCATTACCAACCCATGACAGTTGCTCCTCCACATATTAGAATTAGAGGACAATCTTTGGAGAATGTTGAGCATTTTCCCTTGCTGGGTAGCCACCTTTCTCAAAAAGTAAACGTAGATGATGATATTCAAAACTGAATAAAATCTGCCAGTACTGCCTTTGGACATCTTCAGAATCACAGCTTCAGTGTTCACGACCTCAGGATCCAAACCAAACTTCTTGTTTGCGAGGCTTTTGTCATTCCTACTCTGCTGTGCAGTTGCAAAACTTGGACCACATATCAGAAACACCTGAAAGCTTTGGAACACTACCATCAGTGATGTCTTCAGAAAATCCTTCATATAAATTGGAAGGACAGAAGAAGAAACAGCAGCATTCTGGCTCAGACAAACACCATCAGCAGTGAAACCATGTTTATACAGCACCAGCTGGACAGGACATGCCATAATGGTGCCTCTCAAAATAGGTCCTGTATTCCCAACCCACCAACGGTCACCGCTGTATGGTTGGGGGGTGGGATAGTGGGGTTAGTGGAGGGGGGACAAGATGGGCATAATCAAAGATTCAAAGACACCTTGAAGGCCAATCAGAAGAAATGTGATATTAGCATCAGTACTTGGGAGATTTGACCACTAACTTGCCCCCAATCGCAGCCTGATATACAAAAAGGTATCAATCACTTTGAGCATTCCTGCCTCACAACAGAAGTGAATATACAAGGTAGACAAAAGGAAAGAGCTGTGACCCAGTATTACCAAGGCCCCCTTTTTTCTTCTGGAACTATCTGCCATGCCTTCAGTTGAACATGAACATCTTGGATTAGCCTCAGCCATCTCTGGACTCAACAATGATTCCCTGTTTACTGGAAGGCCGTCCTCTCCATATCAAGTGACTGCCAATTATGACTTGTTTATGATAGCACATGCAGCTCCATGTGCTGGTTTTATGCACTTTGAGCTCCATGTATCTTCTTTTTCACCCCTTTTCCTTTAGTATTTTGGATTATCTGTCTTTGGTGTCGAAGTTCTGTCCCCCCTTTTTGTGCTTCAGTTTGAACTTGGAGATTTTGTTTGATTGGCAAATCCTAATTGTTCTCTCAGTCAATGTTGGGTCCTCCTAAAATACGTGTCTCTCTTGTTCAAAGTCCTCATCTGGATATGGCCTCTTCTCAGGGATACAGGTAAACTCTGAGAATTGCAAGATTATGATTTTATCTAGGGCTGAAGAGCCAAATTCTTCTCCATTTTCACTTTTGAGGGGGTTGGTTTTGGGGTTTTTTTTTGCTATCTGTTTAAAAAGCATGTTGCTTGTATTTTTCATTTATATAAGGACTATGGTACTTTATAGATATTTGTAATAAACATTCATGGTTAACCTCCTCTGCCTAAAAAAAATCTGTGATGTTAATGTAGCCACGATTCCCAGAGCTGAGACTTTAAGAAAAACACCAACTATTATGTCCCCTGAAGAAAAAAAAATCACAAAAGTTGGCCAAATAGAAATTAAAGCAGAGCCCCTTGGTCTCCCACTTAGGATACTGTAACTTGTGCAGTTCATGTCTACATCACAATCCAAAACAACTGGAGTATCAACGTGGCTTAAAGCTATGTAGTTTATACTGTCTCATCACAGGCAGAAATCTTAGTTATCTCATAGAGAAATTACTTTAAGATTATTATTAGAAATAATTGGGTTCTCCAAAGTGAAACAGCAAAAAGATAAATCAGGCCAAATCATGAAGCCCAATATAGTGCTCCATACAGTGTCATTTGTAGGACTGGGGCCTCAGTTTGAAATATTACATATGATTTAACATTTTTTAGAATAAGGGTTTTCATCTGTGGTCAGACCACGTTTTTTTTATCCTGTTAAATAGCTTGATCCTGGGTTGATGGGAACAATGGGACCAGAATGGAAAAGGATTGGTAACTACTATCCTAGAGCCAAGATAAAATTTTATATAGCACTAAATACACCAAAATGATTTTGGTAGGGCCTCAGAAGGCAAATACTAGTTTAGACATTGCTAAATAATCTGAAACATGTTTTCTTTATCAGTTAGAACTTGTAAATGTAAAAGTAGAGTGTGCAGTTAATATAGCAGTTATGTTATACTGCCTTTGATTGAGTTTCTAGTTTTTCAACAGACAAAAAGAACTTATTTGCAAATGCCACATAAATTATTTGTGAAGAGTAGGTAACTCATAAAATGGCTCACTCATAGATTTTATAGTGTTGGAAAAATATGTTCAGTGGGGGTGTTTGTAAAACTTACTTCTGTCACATTTAAACACTTAAATGAAAACCAGTGGGCACCTATACATGTGCTGCAAGGTGGTGGGGGAATGGTGGAGGGTGCTTTAATTAAAAAAGATCCAGCACCACTCTAATTAAAATGCCCACAGCATCATGTGCATTCAGCATTCCATACTTCAAAATGGTGGCAGGGGCACTTGAATTAAAGCTTCTTCAATGAGCTTTAGTTCAAACGCTGCTGCCGGCATTTTGAAGTGATGGGATACTGAATAGACGTGACATGGAGGCTGCTGGAGTGTATTAATTCACATGCTCCAGCAGACTCAATTAATTAATACACTCCAGCACTCGTGCTAATTAGTATGTATCAGAGCAGACATCCAGCACATGTATAGGTGCTCAGTATTTAATTCTAGATTTTTAAATACAGAGAATTCAACTAATACTGTAAACACCTTGTATAAAAGTATGGAAAATGGTTTTCACTTTATCAGAACTTCATTTTGTACCCAATAGATAAAAACATTAAGAACAAGACTTCATTGCAGCTTTTTCTAATATGTAATGGAAATTAATATTACACTCAAAGCAGGAAAAAAAATTCTGCCCAAAATGTTAATATCCCAACTATTTAAAAAACAATCTCTATGTACACATTGGCCACATGGACTAAAAGTTCACTAGACAGAAACATGTTTTACTGATAACATTTAAAAGACTATTTTAATTTTTTAGTTTGATGCTTTAATATACATTTTTATAATAGGCATTCATTCTAAAAAAATCCTTTCTTACTATTCAAATCAGTGTAGATGATCTGAATCAGATGACTTGGATGTGAAATCCTGATGATTCTCAGGAAGGGCAGTAATTTTTTTTTTTTGACTGAGAAAGGGAATGTAAGCCTGTTCTGAATTAAAATTCTAAGTCCAAGGGACCTGTAGAAAATTTAGGTGGAATTACCAAGTTAAATGAAGCAATAATACATAGTAAACTGACCTGATAGGAAATAACCACGCCTCTGAGAACTGTAAAACACATGATTTATTGCATAAAGTAGTATTATTTTATCAGTGATCACCCCTACTTTGCTTTCCTTGAAAGATATAATAAATACATTTATTTATGTTTATAATAATAAAAGGCATTTCAACTAGTAGCTGTGAACATTTAAAGGCTATTGGCTTAAAGTGCTTAGCAACAGTGTATAGAAAATCTAAGTTATCATGTACATAAATTATTCAGCCTCTTTGTAAAACTAGAGAACCCATAAAATCAGTTACTGTAATCAGACAGCTTTATAATACAAGTTCAAATACTTGTAGCAGCTCTCTTCTAAATAGTGTATCATTACAAGACCTGAAAAGGGGAATAATTTTAAAGTGCTTTCCTTCTTCAAAGGCTCCATTAGTATTAATCTACCCTGATATAACACTGCGGTTTTCTAGCTGTCAGTTCTATTGCAGTCCATTATACATTCTTTCAAAATACATATCTTTAGTTATAATCCACTCAGCCTCTCCACCTGAGAGGGAAGCTAGGTGTGAAACCGCAGGAGCAAATTCTACCCACTTAATGGGCATCAGCAGTTACTCACATAAACTGGATTTGACTCTGAGACTTTGGGAGTAGATAACTGGGTAAAATGTCTGAGGGCCTTTTCACTGACAATCAGTAGATTTTCCCAAATAATATATTCAAATTTTAAAGACACTTTGATATTAGATGTTAAGAAAGATCAAATCACATGGGGCGTGAATCTGGTCCTTTCTTGACAAAATCTTTAGAGGATTTTTTAAAGATGTTTTCAGACAGAAACTAAAAATGTTTTATTTCTTGGTAACTGTTTACAGACCCTGATCTCCATTATTCCACTTGCACTCTGAGAAAATTGAGGGAGAGGGGAAGAAAGGTGGGCAAACTCGCTATAAGACTCATTCATGATTCTTGTATTTTGGGGCTGTCCAGTGACTTACCTCCTCAAATATAAAGTTTCAACAGAGGGGACTCAGCTCAGAGGCAACTTAGTGTAATCGTTTTTAATGGAATGAAAAGCAAATTCCGTCATCTCAATTTCTGTCTGTTTCTATTTAGCATCCAGATAAAGAGCGTCCAATACTAGCAGCAAAATGCAGTTGCAAGTGCCCAATAGAAGCAGTAAAATGCTAATGAACTTAAAATATCAGAGAGATGCATCAGGCAGATATGCTCTCCCCTACACGTGTAATGCAACAGTTCCTGGATGTGGGATGGGGAAAAGGAAGTTTGAGGAAAGTTTGCCACATCTCAAGTGTTTGAAATCTGGAAGACCTCTAGAGGTCCCACCTTGTCCCCAATTTATGTGCTGTCCGACACACTGCTGTAGCTAAAACAACAGAATTGACTAAAGCCTTTGTTCCATCACAAGGATTCTAATGTGGCATTTTGTAAGGGAGGAAGAACAATGATTTGTTGCTCCTTTCTCATCTTTTGCAGTCAGTAATCGTGCAAATTGTAGCAATGAATTAACAGAAATGGAGGAATCTGTCAAATGATTAGGAAAGCAATGCCGTATCCCTAATGACCCTGAATAGTTAATTAAGTTCTGTCATAAATGAGATCCAAAAATAACTTAATAATAGTATATTCTGAGGAATAGTCACTGTTGTATACCTGAGCTGTGGTGCCTATTAGAGAAGGACCAATTATCCAATGACTGGCAGTTAAAGGTGAACTGCTAAGGTTCTTAATTAAAAGAAGATTTTCTGTTTAAAATCCCAAATCAGTAACAGAATTCCACATATGCAGAGTAGACATAACATTTGAAGTATATTTACATATTTAAAAGAAATTTTTGAAAATCAGCTCCTCCTTCACTTACCTGCCAAGTCCCAAAATTAGGTTGTTATGTTTTTCATTGGAGTAGCTGGCAATGGGCCATCCACTACCAAGTTATGGTACAGCCATATGACCCCACTAAAGTCAATGTGGTTTCACTGAGGTAACAAAGCAGATTTTTTCTGCTATTATTAACATGCAAACTAGTTTACAGAGGAGGGGTTTTTTTCCCCTGGAACAGAGCAGGTGTTTTTGTCTTTTTAATTAAGAAGCTTCATGGAACACATTTAACTGCCAGTCACTGAGTAATTTCTCAGACCTTTTACACACTTCCCAACAGGCAGTATACCATAACTATTTCTTTGGATATGCTGAAATTAAATTTTAACAATATTTTGCCTTTACACATATGAAGTGTACTAATAGTCAAAGAAGCTCAATACATGGAAGGTCTCTCATATATCCATGCTGATCAAAGTAAAATGGTTTAACATGACAATGGACACCTTTCTCTTTGGAACTCCTTATTGTGGCTACAAAATTACCCCACAGTTCCCAAGAAATGCAAAATCTTTCTTCTTCCAGGACTCAAGAAATCTCCCTACCCAAACTTTGCTCTTTATACCCACTATCCACTGCAATAAAAGCCAGAATTTGGCCTTAAATTTGGATTGTGTGTGCATGCAACAAATAAGCCAGGCACTAAAGATTCCATGCAGCTTTGCAGTGTTTTTATTATATTAATAATAAAAATAATCACAGAGAGACAGGGACAAGGTTGACAGGCAAAACTTTTCATATTTAAGATTTCTTTCTGTTCACAAAGTTTGTGCAGTTTTAAGATATTTTGTCACAAATAAAATTCCTCAGTAGTTTATACTCAATAAAAAGGTGGTACCCCTGTACTCAAAAGCAACCTAGAATACCAAAGTAAACTCCATTCTATAAATAAGTATACACGTGATGAACTTTACTACCCCTGGTCTCAATGGGACTCATGGTTGTAAGGTTAAGCACACATGTGAGTATTTGTAAGATCCAGCTGCACCCTCCATTTTCATCTCTCTTACATATAAACACATATGTACAAAGACAAGAAACATGATTTTTAAAAGTAAACATGTCAAGTCTACATTTTCAAGAGGTTAGTAGAGACATTAATATTTCCAACATGCAAAAAATGATGCTGAGAATTTCTGAGAGTACTTTTCAATTTGGAAAGAAAGACACCCCCCACCCTACCCCCCACTGAGGTACTGTTTTTTGGTATCATACTGACAAAAGTATACCGCAAAACCACAGCATTGGAAACAAATATGCACAGAAGATTCAAAATTAGGCCCCACATTACCTAAGTTACACAGGCATTATACTATTTGCCTATAAGTATTTAACAAAAGGAATGTTATCTATGTGTTGAAGTAAAAGAAGAGACTTTTATTTCAGTCTGGAGATAGAGAGAAAAACTGTTCAGTTTTGACAAGCTGTAATATGTTTCAACACCATCTCTACAGTGACTTTGAACCTAATGATACAGGCTTTAATATGCTATATCTTGGTATGGCTATCCATCTGATGGCATTGAAACACCCAAGAAAGGTACAGTAATATGAGATGGTGATTAACACTCCCAAAAGAACAGAGGGAAAGTAACCATCTACTTAATGATATTAGAGTACATCATCCTAAACACCATTGGGGGCTAAGCCACTGAGCTCTTTCACATCAACATTTGTATGTAAGGCTGAGTGTGGTACTTTTTAAGAACTAGCAAAATGGATGATGGGAGGTGCAGGCTGTTCTTCAGTTCTCCAGAAGAAAGTACAGGAGAACTGAGTTTATGGGAATAATGTGTATAAAAATATTAAAATATTCTACAGTAGAACTTAGGACAATTGCATGTTACCACAGCAATTCTACAGTGTATATTAAATTGTTGTAGGGTACTGTTATACACATGCATCTTTGATTTCAGTCATATAGATGAGTGATGCTTGCTTTATACTAAGAAGCAATGAGAATGGCCACGCCCCCAGGCCACTTCCAAGGAAAAAAACCAAACTCCATCTCTTTGAATTAGCCTTTTCTTGACAACCTTTTGAAAAAATGAATCATCACTCTCACACAATATATACTTATTCATTTAAAAAAATCCCATCAGTGATGTTAAGCTATTATTTTTAAAGTTCTGGAAAGAAACTTCCAGCATTTACTAGTGGAGGAAGGCACTCAGATACCGTAGTGGGCAATCATATTAAAGGACAGATAGAATCAAATCATGACTTCTAAATAGTACTTTTAAATTTACCAAGAAGTGCTTTTAAATTTATTGGCCTGAATTCTCTGTAACTAAAACCTAGGTTTAACAATATACTTAATGTACTTACTTTCAAGCATATGAGTAATCCCAGAGGCTCTATTGGGATTGCTCATATACTTATTGTTAGACAAACTAAGTTCCCCACTAAATGATAGCATCGGAGTATGTTTAAATTCACTGATAGGCATTAGGCTCGCATGTGGCATATGCGAGCCTGTCCAAAATTTGTCCCATTCGTGCTTCTCTTCAATAATCTCCCTATACTATGAAACATCTCTTAGATAACTTTTATTAGTAGAAATTAGTGGTTTCTCTCTAGTTCTTATTTTGTATCTGGTCTGATTTTACCTGTGTAAATATTGTTAATAAGTATCATAATTAAAACTCTTTTTAATATCTCATTTAAGAGGTTTTCCATTCATAATGAATATATTCAAAGGAGAACCAGTCCATTAAGAATGTAGCTGTTTTGACCTCATTAACTGGGAAGGCAGGAATGACTTTGAACAACCTAAAATTAAGAAAGCATTTCCTCACTGCAAAGCAACCAACCAGAGTGCAACGTGGAGTGTCCCACAGAACTTTAGGTAACATCAGATGGGGAATAGTGCAATGGAGGCAATATAGCCTTGATTTTTATGTCATCTGGGAGGGTTGTCTGTGACAGAGCCCTTTTAAAATAATATTGAAGTGTCATCTCTCTTGTCAACATCATACTCTAATCAGTGCAGTCTTTTTTTGTTGTTGTTGTTGCAGGGTCTTCCACCTCTTAATTGACCCTGACATATGCTATTCACTCTACCCGTTGGCTTTGGACATCTAACTCCTGTCATGATCAATTATTAGGTGATAGAGCCTGAAACCACTGGGACTATTGCTGAAAAGCATACTATATAGCAAGCCCTGAAGTGATCAAATTCAAATATGACCAGGGGAAAAAAAAAGAATCTAGTCTTTCATAAAACTGATACACTTTTTGCTTCTATATAAAAAATGTCAATTTCCATCATTCTGTGTGTTACTGAAACAAATGGTGACAGGACTATTTCTGAAATAGGTTAAAGAAGAGTATGAAAGCCTATTCCAAACTCTACCAATGCCAAGATGAAGAAATTATCTGTACAAGTATACAGTATGACTAATTAGATCTGAAAAGCAGATGAGATTATGAGTGGCAAGTGGGCAAGAACTAGAACTAAGGGTGTGCTACTTCCATTTTAACACTTCCTTGTATGCTTTCTTGTTGGATTGCAAGAACAGTGAGGAAAAGGAAATATTTTGCAATTGTGTAAAAGGTGCATAGCATACTTCTGGATGCTATGTCCCTAAACAAAGATGACAATTGATTATGATAAAAAAATGTATGGTTCCCACAGTAAAGACAATAGGGTCTAGTGGACTTTGGGTAAAACAAAGAGTCAAGGAAAACCAGGCCCATTTTCAGTTGTATCATCATCACATTTTAAATTTAAATTGTATTTTGCAAGTTTCAAGCAGAACCAAAATGCATCATTGTTCCACTTCAAAGTACATTTCAGCTCCATGACAAATCTAGGAGTGAAAACTGATGGGAGCCTGAAGTTTTGTTGTGTGCCAAAGACTAGTTTATGAATCAGGGGCCATATTGCATCACAAATCCTGTGGCCATTCAGCACAGAAGGACAGCAACCCTTGTTCCAGCCTAGTACTTGGTGTGGGGCATATGGATTTCAATGTCCTAACATGCCTTTGCTGCATCTTTGTGGAAATCAGTTCTGGGTGCTGAGAGATGTGGGGAAAAAAACATGCTATACGGACAGCAGCAGTGTGTTCCTTCAGCCCGGCTCTGCAGCATCTATATAGATCAGACACTTCAGTGGGGTTTCTTGGCACTTGTATCTAAAGCTGATTCAATCACTGTTGGATAAAAGTGCCCCAAAAAATCCCACTAAAGTGCCTGATCTATACAGACATTGGGCAAACCAGGTACAGTTAGCATGCTGCCACATCTAGGCGCATGCTGGGCTCAATGTGGGACTGTACTGAGTTTAAAGTGCCACTTTTTTGCTCCCACATCTTCAAGCAGCCTTAGGCATGAGCTTTCATAGGCTACTTGAAGTATTTTAACCCACTTCAAGTAGGTTGTTGCCTATGAAGGCTCATGCTCTTCTAAAGCAGTTAGTCTCTAAGGGCATCTATACATGTGTTTCAGGGTGGAGTGGGGGTGCACTTTAATTTGAGCAGCTCTGAGAGCTCTCAGAAAGCTGCCCACAGCATCATGTGTATTCAGCTTTAGCTAAAGCATTCAACGAGCTTTAGCTAAAGCACCCCCACCACCATTTTGAACCATGGGGACCTTGAATACACATAAGAGGCTGCTGGAGTGCGCTAATTAGCAAATTTGATACCCAAACTCTCTACAAATCAGAATACCCCATGAGAAGAATTTATATTCTCTTGAACCACAAAGTATTATCAGCCACTTGCTGCCACTGACCATTGCCAACTCATTTAAATTTCATGTAATTCAGCAATCTATAAGAAGATAATTCTTGAATAATCTTTGTACAATCATTACCGTACTTATTATTAAATTACTATCTTGTAAATTGTGTGATTCAAAGATATTTTTACTGTCCTTGACTGACTAGCCGCAAATGTAATTAATATTCATATGATTGTCTACATTTATAAAAAATCCCATCTGTACAATTTCTGTCTTTCTCTATTCACATATACATAACATAGTGATCCCAATAAATGTCAGTCAAATGTAAAGTGAAAAGCTTTCTATTTAAATCATAGAATTGATTACACACATCTGTAGCTAACTGGTTGTTTAAAGCAATGATCTAGAAAACATATAAGTACCTCTAGCTAGGGAAGCAGTTTGCAGGACAGGACCCAATTATGCTTACTGATTTAAGTATGGAATTATCTCTCACCTCCAGAACAAAAAGCACACCCTTTCCAACATGCTTAATTTATCCTCTTTCTTATATATCATATGACACTGCACCCCAAACCACTGTTTCCTGTCTCTTATTTCAGGTTTCAGGAGTCTCACACATGCCTATAAAGCCAGCAACAGACAGTGCCTACTTTGAGGGCAGAATCATAAACTTAGATAGTTAAATGGCTCTATAAAGTACACATTTAAATATTTTTTAAAAAAATTGTATTTAAAACATTGTCATACCCATGCAGGCTTGATCACCTAAGTGGATGAGCATCTAAACTGCTATTGAAGAGTGGAGACAGTATGGTCTGATAGATGGAACTTTTCTCTGGGGAGTACAACAGCTGAATTTTATTCCTCACCTGCCCAATAACTTGCTGTGTGATCTTAGACAGGTCACTTTATCTTGCAACATCTCAATTTTCCTATCTGTAAAATGGGAATAGTAACACTTTGAGATCCTTATCTGCAAAATCCTATTAGGTACAAATAACCGTTATTGTATAAAAAGAAAAATGGGAGCTGAAGGGTCTCGCCATCTCATAGCAGAAGAACAGTTTTCCACAGGATTATGCTCTAAGTTTCATATTAGAATAAACAAAGTTAATATTTTATCTCAGTTGAATACATTTTACAGGATTTGCTTAAATTTAATGTTTGTTTGCAGGTTATTCTAGGGAACTTTACAAGAAATTCACAAATGATATTTTAATCCTCACCACGGTAACTGATATTTCTATGTTACAAACACATCAATAATATATATTCTAGCCTGCCAGAGGGGCATAGAAACTGCAAAAAGGAAAAAATGGTTAGGTTTATAATGCAAAAAAAAAATAAAATCAGACACCTTATAAATAATTCAGAACAGTATACTTGGAATAACTTTTAGTATTTAACCAACTTCTAAAATAATGCTTTAATATTTGTCTGCATTCAGAGATGTCAAAAGAAAAAGTAAAAAAAAAAAAGCAGAAACTGACACAAATCCAAACCAAATACAATTAATGCTGAATATAAAAATGGTAAATATTTGGACCGTAAATCTTTGGGCAGTAAGAGAATGAGGAGATCACCAGGAGCTTTGGAGTAAAGATCTCTCTGGGACGCATCTAATCTCTCTGCTATGGGGGAAATCTGCAAAAAAGCAGAGCATTGGAAATTTTGATTTTCCCAGACTCCTCTATATGCAACCAGTATTAAAAACATTTAAAGACACCAAACATGCACAACCTCAGTGCATTTTTTTAACCTGATCTCAGTCTGCATTAGATCAACAACAGAAATAATTGCTGTCACTTTGTGCTTTTTGACCAATAATTCTCAGTATTTCCTGCAAGAAACTTGAGTGATGCAAATGACCTTATTTTTACAGCATGCTTTTATTAAATAGTTTATTATTTTGGCAGACTAATAAAGATTTTGGTATTTGCTTTTATTTGCAATAATATTACCACCACATAAAAAAGGATTTTATGTTCTTTTTGAGGAACAAGGAGGATAAAAGTGTTGATGGATAGCGCAACTGAGGCATCAGCAATGAGCTGGAAATGAGACACATAAATATGAAAGCAGAGCTAAGAAAATAGAACTGCACCCTTGGCCTTTCTTAAAAGAACATGCACATGCCACGGTTCATTCACACAGTTACAGAAACTCCTTTTGTTTCCAGTGAGTCAGTGAAAAATATGCAAAGTCTAAAACACTATTAATATTCTTAGCTGCCTGGCACATTTCTATAATTAATGTAATCATGAAATGTTTCCAAGGCTCTTTGAGAAAAGATTTTCTTATTACTTTTATTATGATTTTCCTAAAGATTCCTTTCTTATTTAGGAGACATTTTTTATGCCTTCTTTTATATATTAGCACGAACTGGTTGAAAAATCACCAGCTTCAAAGTTTTTTCAACCAAATCCAGGGGGACTTAACTTTTCATTAAAAATGATGTCCCCTTACCTCAGCAAGTGCTAACTTGCAAATATTCTTTATGGATTGACCTGATGGCCATGCTCGCCATTGTGCACAATTTAAAAAAATAAAGTGATTGAGCCCCAAGTCCAAGAAGAACATTTAATATATTGATAAGACTAAATTAATATTTTCTTGAATGAAAGCCTCAATTTGTCTAAAAAAGCATTCAAGTTAAGAGCAGGCATCCTCCTGAGGGATGCTGAGCCCCCCCAACACCCACTAAAGATCTCGAGAGTTGAGGGCACTTCACCTTATGTAGGAAGGGCTCACCATTTCCATAACTCAACCCTTAGTTCTTCCAATTAAGATATTCATTTACTTAAATCTGTAATGACATATGCTGTAAATATAACATTGTGTGATTGACTGGGGTATGTAAGGCTTAATTTTATTTATAATTCCTCCCCCAAAGTGATCATTAATGCAGAAAAGTATGAATGTAGCAAACGCCACAAGGAAGCGAGATCAGATTCTAGCGGAGAAATCGACCTGTTTAAGTGGAGTTCTATATTGGGAATTTACATACTTCCTTTGTCTGATGTCTAAAAGGCAATCAGTAGACAGGAATCATGAAGCATGAGTCTGATAAAAGCTTGATAAAATAGTAAGTTTAACAATTAATTATATGTCAAGACTTAAAATCAGAAAACTGCTTATGCCCATTGCCAGTCATTCACTCCCTGTCAGTAATAGTTCACATCTTTCCTGGGATGCTATCCAACCACAGTGGCATCTAAAATATAGCAGGCTATATTGTTACAGTTGGAGGTGAAATTCAAAGTTGCACCAAACAGAAGTGACAAATTCACATTGCTAAGTGTTGCCTAGCAATAAGAGATGAGCTTATTATGAGTGCTGCCTTTATCCATAGCAAAAGAGGGCTTTGTATTCACACCATCCTCATGGGAAAGGGGCAAGAACAGAGTGGGCAGAAGCAAGGGTGTCACTAGTTGTAAATACCTTCTGAATGTCAGTGCTTTCTATCTGCCTCCTGAGACAGTGTCAAAAGGGAAAATGCATAAACTGTCCCTACCTAGATCCTTGAGGTCACTGAGATAACTTGCCCAAAGTTAGTAGAGGTTTTGCAGTCCAGACACCTCATCCAGAGAAACTCTGGCCTGAAATGCCTGCTTAAAACTGGGCTGCTACAGTCGTCTTCATGACTCAGTGTAAGGGCCTTCAGCTTCAGTTATTTTGCTATTAACTACACTTAGTAATTTCTGCCATTAGCCCCCAAACTGTGGTTATATTCCAGGATCTGTTAAAATGCTGGTGATACACTTTTCCAAAAAAGGAAAATCTGTCACAAAGATTGAAACCAAAAAGAATAAGTACGCTCACTGTGAAATATTTTCATCTTATTTCCTATTTAATTTTTTCTAACTTCAGGTTTCAGATATTGCATCTTGTTATTCTTTTGTATGCATAATCTGAAGTGTAAAATGATTTGCCCTATTACATACTTAAGGACTGTGATCAAATCACCTCTTAATTTCTCTTCAATAAACTAAATAGACTGAGCTCCTTCAATCTCTGATTGCAAGCTTTCCCAGAACTCATTTATCCTTATTATTATTTTCAAAATAGTCTAATTGTCCAACATCCTTTTACACTACTTCTACTTCTCATGTCCTATCTGAGATTGTCGATGACAAGTATTTAGCAGAATTTGTGGATTTGTTAAAATCTGACAGGACCATGACATGAGCGCTTCTGCTATGGCCTTTTGCACTGTACACACCACAATTGGACATAGTATTCCAACACTGGTGTCACCACGGCTTTCTGTAATTGTAAAGCTCCCAACAGTACATTACAAATCCTTTTTAAGGCGATGTCATCAGGCTATATGTCATCAGATGGTAATTGCATAATTTTCTGCAAGACAGTGCAGGACCATTTGTAACCAAATGGATTGACCGTTTCAATATTTCAGATACTGTTAGTTAGGGATTACACAGAATATGCTAGTATAATTCACACAAACAATAATGGAGTTAGGAGATATAAGCAAGAATACATAGAAAGCAATGAAGGTTAAACTGTAGATGTGAGAATGCCTATACCAGTGATTCTCAACCTTTTCATATTCAAAATACCCCTTGTTAGACTCATGGTACCCCTTGAAAAATGGTACCTTTTAACTTTCACTTGTTTTTGTGACAATGAAAAAATAATAGAGCAATTCTGAGTTGCAAAGGATTCAGAAAGGCCATGGCAGGTAAAATGTTTTGACACCATGGATTGCCACTTGAAATTCTTGGGTCTATCTTATGAATCACCTGTAGGTTTCTGTGTGCATAGCAATGTTAATATTGTGCAGCTCCCAGCGGTATCTATAAAAACAACTTAGTGTTCTATGGCACCCTGGCTGAGAATTACTGGACTAAACACATGTTCATCTTTTAATTTTATATTTTCTCTAATATTTAAGTAAAGGAAGGAAGGATCTTTTAAAAAAAAGACTTATTCCAAATAATATTTTCATATGGTCTTCCTAACTAGCAGAATTTACAAGTGCAAAGCCTATATTTCTAGGGGCAAAACAGATCAGTTAATACAAACTGGTTAGGTCTACACGAGACGCTGACTGAGTAGTTCATTACTACTGCGCAGTTGCACCATGTGGCACAAAGCAGTAACAACTGCTCAGTCAGCATCTCATGTAGACACGGCCACTGCTATTTAATCATGCAATTACCTATTTTGCTTGTGCAAATATAGGTGTTTTGGCGGTACCAAACTAAATATGCTACGAATTCTATGGATGCAGTCATGGAAACCAGCAGTAACTTTGGCCCTTTCTTTATTTTTTATTCAATGTTGTTCCAAATAAACATATTCCACCTGTTACAACAGTCTGGCATATTACTTTCTTGATACGTGATGATACAATACCTCTCAGGTTTGCTGAGTAGCAAAGAGAAATGTAAGCAAATAGAAAGGTTTTCCACTTTCACAGGTTTTCGGTGCTTGGGTTCTGTTTGCCTGAGAACTGTATGAATGGGAGCCATATTTTATAGTATTTCTTTAACCTCTGCCATCTGGTGTAGGTTAGTTTTTCCACTGCCAACATTTCCTAGAGGCCCTGATACCAAAATGTTTGATTTTTAAGTAAATGTTTGGACTTTATAAATCCAGTTAAAAAAATAGAGCATTATTTTTTTAAACTATATATTGCTTTTGCCACTAGTAATGGCATTAATGAATACACAGGCAAGTGTTTGGGGTTAAAGGCTTCTGGCCACAATTTTATTTTCTGTAATGAAACCTCAAGGTCACCTGACATCTTTAATCACTATAGTCATAATCAATTATCAATGAAAAACTCAAATACTCCTTACTGGCCCAAAGCCTGTACACAAATAAAAGGAGTCACACAACTCCTGGTCACCACTTCTCAAGCCAAACATTGTTCCACACAGATTAGGCTCCACCATGCAAGTGCCCAAGCCTGACCTGCTTCAAAATTTATGTCAAAGTTTATTAAACAGTTAAAACAATATCACTCCTCTTTGAGAAATACTTCTGCAAAAGTAAGTGACTTTGGACCATGACACTGAATGACACTTTGGCCAACAACTGCACTTGAAAGAAGGACTACATGGCCTCTAAGCTGTTAATATGCAGAACATGGAGCCCTAAATTAATAGCCCTGAACTAGACTGAAGTAATAGCACTGAATTTGTCTGTGAAGGAAGGAGCTACCAGATAAGTGGTTCCAAACACACTCCAAATATGAGTTTGTCTCTAGTACTGGGTTTTCTATACTCCAGAGCCCATAAATGAAAGAGTGATTTAGCAAACCTCTGATTATTCACTTTTAGTGATATTGTCTTAATTTCTGTACTCTTTACCTCCTTACTTCTGGATTCTATTGGACATTTCATTCAAATGGATGGTGTTATTTTTTATTTCCACCACCCTGGGGAATCTTTTGTATGCTTTTGCCTAAAAGAGTTCCTGACTCTTCTGAATGCAGTCTTTATAGCTGACTGGCTATATGCATAGTAAATTGAGGACATAAAAGATTTGTATAAAAGTGATCTGAAAAGTAAAAGTCAAAACTTAAACTGAGTTTGTATATGTTTTAGTTTTCTTCTGCTCTGCCAAATAATTTTGCACATTCTTTCTTCCTACGATTTTTCTCAGTTTATTTCTAACCTTTGAAATAACAGTAATGTCAATTTGGGCTTAACTTTTTTTTACTAAATGTCTTTGACTCTTTTGGTAAATGTCTTTGTGGAATACTCAGAAAGATGTAATTCTGGCACTCTTTCTTCCCATTATGGAAGTTGCCATTTAATATTTAGTCAGAGCTTTATTCACAATCGTTATTCAGGTTCAAACTGAAAAGAAAACAAAATCGTTATTCAGGTTCAAACTGAAAAGAAAACAAAAAGTTTTGAAGAAATCTAAAAGACAAAACTTTATTTCTGAGGCCTGATCTACAATGAAAAATTCATACCAGATAAAAGGCTGGTTTAAAATTAGACTGGTTTAATCAGTGTAAAACCATAATACAGGCATGCTTAAATGAGTTTAAGCCTCACTCAAACCAATTTAATTTATTATGGCAATTCATTGACACAAGTTAAAACAAGATTAGTTTATTTAACTGAAGATTAACCAAGTTTAGGTTTATCCACATTAGGGTTGTTTTAACTTCTTAATTTGATCCATTTAATACTGATATAGGGAAATTGTTTTACCAATTCTAATACAGATAACAGATCAGTTAATCATATTTTTCTTCTATGACATTTATGATGACACAGGCTTTCTAGTTTTCTATACATTCATAGAGTTGAAGTTTGTTGAGATTAATGAAAGAAAATATATAAGACTACTATATTAAAAAAAACCCTATGTAATGGCATTTTTATTTTTAAATATGTCTAAGCATTTTTTATTCCTTCTTCTGTGAAGAGAGTTATGACTTCCAAGTCTCCACTTAAGTAATTGCAAAGAAGCAGTGTTTAACTTACCTTAATTTAAATGCCTTCTCAGCAAAGTGCATAATGTTTCATGCATGCTATCAAAAGTAAAGAGGCATTTTTAGACCACATGCTGCGTAAGGATACCAGTGAAATACTTCATAAAAACAGACAGAATGTAAACATGCACAATCACACAAACCACTAATGCCATAAACAACCTCAAGCTTAGTACAAACAAAATGTGTGCCAAAAAACCTGCTTAAAATTTCATATTAAAGAAAAATACTCTCATAATGTCTGAGAATTTTGGCTATTATACAGAAGGCAAAATTTTGCAAATTCTATGAGGAACTGAAGACAGAAAGCCTCCCAGAGCTGTAGAGTGTACAGGAGGATCATACAATCTTATGATCATAGGAAGAGATGGCTGGAAGTGACCTCACAAAGTGATCTAGTCCAGCCCTCTGATTAAGACAGGATTGCCCCTGACTAAACCATCCCAGCCAAGTGGGAGAGGAGAATGTACAAGTCATCCTGGCTGATTAATACATGTTGTTTGTAGGTCAAGAAGGTACCTGATTAACTAATACTAATAATAAAACAAGCTAGATGGAAATGCTGGGCAAATGCTGAGGAGAGGGGATAGGCCTGCTGCTCAAAAAGAATAAGGTATCTAACTGTGGGCTGAAAGGAGGTGCCTTCCTTTACTCAGAATTCAGAGCTGCAAATCCCTTCATGGAGCTAGGCACCTAAATCATGTCAGGTCTCTTTCTCTCTCCCTCTCTCTAAAAAACAGGAGGTACCACTCTCCTGCTACCCAGGAGCCCAGTATTTAGAGCACTTACTTGGGATATAAGAGAGCTGGGTTCATAGCCTTCTTCCTCTGCCTAATTTAGAGCAGTCATTTCAACAAGTTTTCCTAAAGCCATTTAGCATCCCACATTTTCTGGGACAGTGCTGAATTTAGGGGATGTATCTCAGTGCCCCAAAAGAATCCCAGAACTGGGCCTTTTGTCCCAGTTGACCAATTCCCCCATACAAATGTGGGCACCAGGGAACATCCTGATGCCTCTTCACTTAGATGCCTACCTGCTTCTCAGTGAATCTAGACCTTAGTGGGTACACCAACACAAAATGCTACATCATTGTAATGATGAGCTACAGTTATGTGGCTCATTGCTACGGTGACATAGCATCAGCGGGCACAAACTGCAATGCCACCACTACTGTGCAATAGCAATGACCTACTGCACAGTAGCTTGTTGCTACCACACAGTAGGGTCAGAAATGACCTGTGCACCACCAGGACTGAGCAGTACCGGCAATTACTGTGCAGTCATTTAGTACTTGCAGTTATTGTGCAGTAACAACTGTGCAGTCAGGTGCACATGTAGATGTGCCCAGTGTACACAAAATTCTCCTTCCACAGACATCATTGGCAGTTTTGCCATTGACTTCAGTGGGCAGAATTAGGCCAGTACTAAATGTTTTTAAAATCCCGCTAATAAAATGTTCTACAATTGCTAAATTTTACTACCATCATCATTATTGAAATGTTTCTCAAATAACATGCGCTCCATTTCAGTTCCATTTCTCTTAGATATGGTTACATCCAATTTTATACATTTTCTTTCCCTTTGGATTATATCACTGAGATGTGCCTCACAATTTTTCTAAGTTAATTAATTTCCATGGCAGCTTAAAGTACATTTTTCTTAAGGTTCCTTTCTTAGTAATTTAGAAATAAATTAGTTAATAAAATTATATCAGAAAACTCGCTTCACTTTTGTTCTGTGCACAGAATTGCATCCAGTCTTCTGAACGTGAAATATTAAACTTATTATATCTATTATTTCATACATAATAGGATGTGTTCAATCACTAGTCATTTTTGTATTATTGCACAGTGCAGTACAGTGACATCATTGCTTAACAATAATTGTTTATGTGATTTTAAATGAATTAGAAAGGATATAGCTAAGGGTGGAATCCAGATCCTCTGTTTACTACCCTTCTCTTGTAACATGCTGTACATACATTATTACTGAGAAGGCTAAATTCAATCCACAGAAAATAACATTTCTGTGCCTCAAGACATAAGAGCTATTCATACAAAAATGAGGAGCAAATTGTGTACAGAAATAAACCCTACATCTTTTGATTGTAGCAGCAGGTTCACAGTGTCAGAAAAAAAAAATCATGAAAGGGAGCCAAATCTACCAAACTGGACTGAGGCTCAGCTGAATGCAATGGAAAAAGATGAATTTCATTTCATTTCCTTAACAGAGCATAGGATTTTTTTACCACCACCAAATAGTAATCCGCAGTTAACGTTATTATGATCTACACTACCACAATGAAACATGTATATATTAAATAAACATACGGGTATATATATTGTTTACATTCCTACATCTAGGCCCTTATATATAAAGTTTTTAAAGTATATTTAATTTATCAACTGCTGAGTGAGAAAGGGATTACAATAGTAGCTAAATGAATATGTAATGGGGTTGATTCTTTAGTACTTTAAATAGTTATTTATATTTGTCCAACCCAAGAATATAATGCTACAAAAATGTTACATATATGAGTTTACTATTCACCTATATAGATGATACTTTACCCTTTCTCATACTTGTATAAATTAGGAGTAAATTGAAAGATATCACTGATATTACCCAATTGCAGGTAAGATTGTCATCTTGTGCATGTTGTATATACACAGAAAAATGTTGGGTTAAGACCAAAGAGCCTGTTTTCACATTTCAGGGTGTTTCTAGTTAATTATACATTGACCATTCAGACTTTGAACGTTACAGTGTTTTCATGGCATTTTCCAATAGGCTATATTTCTACATTTCAAAATGTCTAAGCAAATCTGACCTCTAAACTCTATTTTTAAGGGCACCAGCAACATTTGAATGCCTTGAAAATGGGTCTTCAGCTCCTAAGTGACTCAGATGGCTTCAAAATATTACTCATGACAAAACCCACTTTGTATTGTCCAATAAAATACTACTGAAAGAACCACATAACTTACAAGAATCAACAGATCTTTGGGGACTGACAAAATGCAAAAAGATAGCCACCAGTTCACGTTGGTCAGGTGAGCATAGTCCTTCTAATGCAGTGTGCTTGGAGGTATGCATATCCTTGATTCTGAAAAATATATTACATCTTTTTTGACCAGAGCTTGATTCTAATGCACAGAATTATTCCCCTTGGGACAGAACTTATGTTTGGCATCATTACGTGTATTAGATGCAGACCTTCTTACACACTGAAGGTCACTTCAGTTCCAGGTGCAACTGTTTTCCATTAAAAAATCAAGTGAGTAGGTTGTATTTGTTTGGTTAAAATTAAAGCATCTCACTTTGATGTTAAAATGAGTGGGAAGCTTTTAATGATATTTCCAAATGAATTGGAACTTCTTGCTTAAAATGATATTCTAGAGGCTCACTTTCTTCCTGGAAATGGGTCACAAATTTTTTGCCCTTGATAGAATTGGCACAGTCTCTCCAAATCTAATGTGTTAGCCTTAGCACCTTTCAAGTTATACAGTTATCCTGCAGAAAATCTTTGATAAATGTACTTAAACAGCATTTAAGCCATCATCTTCCTCTACCACCATGAACCTACAAGGTTCTGGAAAGTGGGCACCCATGCTACCACTTGATGTAGTTATGCTTCCAAAAACTTGACCTCAGCATGATCTTCTTTATCCCCAAAGCTTTGGCATCCTCTTTGTGTTACATTTTTCTGAAAAGCTCTTTGTTTGAAAGAGCTGGGCAGGGTAGAGCTGGCAGACTGGAATACTGCCCTGATGTGTTGTGACAGACATGTAATCTGCCATTTGACCACTGGTTCACACGTCAGTGTTAATGTGAATGCGACACCTCTCAGCACGCTGTTAATCATGCATTACTCTTCTGTCTAAAATATCACAGAGATGTGGAAGAGACTCTTTTCAGAAGATTGTATAAGGAATATAGCAAAAGGAAAATCTACAGTCACAATTGACACCTCTAGATCATAAACCATAGTAGAAAGACAACGTTAATACATGTATATTTATGGATTTCTACATTTTAAGGCCAGAAGGAACTATTAGATTATCTAGTCTGATAGAAAGCACTCTCACTCCAAAACTGTGCAGACTCTTAAACAGGTGTAAGCACGTGTAAAATAAAAAGCTGAGAAGATGGCCCTGTAACATCTAGACATTATACAAGTTCTGCTTTCTTTTCCTCACTTTCAGCTGCTTGATTTTTGTTTCTTTTTCTTCCTGGTGTTTCATCATCTAAGTTCCTAGGAGTTCGTCCGCTTTCATCAACTGAAATGTATGTACCAGATGGTGCAAATAGCCCGGTATATTTCTATCCTGAATCCATGTCAAAAAACAGGCAGACTGCTGCAGTTTTTGGTTGCTGCACCTCATGGTATCAAAGGCTGGTTAGGAAGAGTGACACTGCCTGACAGTGAATAAGATTTTTTGAGTCTGGCAGAGAAGTTGCTTTGGAAGCTAAAATTCTGCTTCTACTCAGTCGCGATTGCTTTTCATGATTAATTTTGTTTATGCTGATCTACAAAGGATATAAATAAATTGACAAAATACACTTGCAGAAAAAAATTTGGTTAGGATGTTTCATAGTAACTGTGTCATGCCTTGTATATTAACTATATTTTAACTGTTTTCTTAGAATTTTAATAGAAACTGACCTGGAATTGAAAGTGTTCACAGTGACTGTATAGTGCAGAGATACAACATTTTAACTCTATATTTATATTTTGCAGAAGCCCAAGATTTTTCAGCAAATATTTATAGGGCTACTGGAGCCAATTTTGCTATATATGTTGCCAGTTGTACTGATGTCTTCAGTTCTATGTAGTCTCAAGGTGTTTGAAGCATCAGAGGGATCAGTATCTTATAAAAGTAATCTGATAACAGCTGGGTAGAGTTCAGCAAAGTAGATGTAAAAGTATTTGTATTATAGAAGGTTATTTATTTAAAAAGGACCAGAAATATGGCAGTGTGCCTGAAAGAAAGGGGATGGTGACTTTATAAAGTCTGGAGCAACGGCTAACATTTTTACTGTGTTTATACAGTAGTAACACCATGGGGCCCTAGCTATGACTAGGTTTTCTAGGTGTAACATAATGCTCATGACAAACAATAAAAGCAACAGTAGAAAGCATAAGAATAGTCAGAGAATTGATTACCACAAAATGAATCACAAAATGATCAAGGTGCTGGAGAAACTCACTTATAAGGAGATACTAAGACCTTGTTCTGGTATACCTATGTTGGATAAGTGTGTGGTATTTTATCAATGTACAAGCATGATCAATTTTGGAGACAGTTATACAGAAATAATGGATTCCCTATCCCATAAGAGAATAAGCTATACTAAGAAAATTACATTTATTGTGGGAGGGGTGGTATGTCTGTAACTATACCACAACAGGTAAAACAGAGGCAGAAAAATTATAGTGAATATCTTGGCTAGTGATAAACAAATAGGCATGGTAACAGACTACATTATTTAATAAGATAGGTGGGGATGCATCCAGGACAACAGGAATTAAGCTTGGATTGGGGAAAAATTCTGACCGTGAACATAGACTCTCTAGAGAAGTATAGTCTAAATGTTTGGCACTTTTAAAGGCCATGGGAGTTGAAAATATATGGTACAAAAGAAGCCTGAATTGGCAGGTAGATGAATTAGCTGACCTCTTAGTTCCTCTCCATTTGAAGCTTCTATGATACTATGTGGGGAAAATTCCTTTTCAACCCACGCTGGCAATCTGTTTATGTTCTGAAGTACGATGATTGACATCCCTTTTAGCTTTTAACCTAGAGAAAGTCTTTGCAAGTGTTATTCTTACATATAAATGTCTAATGCTTTATTTAAAAAGAAAAATCTCTCAATTAAGGGACTGTACCCATGTGTAAATGCAGAATGGAGATCACAACAGAATTGGAGGTGTTATAGCGGCATGGGTAGCACTCCCACTCAGGGAGGTGGGGGCATTGAGCTGGGAAGGGAACATTTGGGGCTTAAGGACTAAAAAGAGGAACGGGGCTAAAAAGAAAGGAGATTGAGACAAGCAAGAGTGAAAGAGTATGAAGAAGAGGCAGAGATTACACAGGGAAAAGGAAAATGTGTGGGGGGAAATAGAACAAGAGAATGGAAGGAGGAGTGGAAAGGGATGAGGAATAAGAAGAAAGAACCAAGAATGAGGAGGAGAAAAAAGAAAATGAAATAAATTTGGAGTACTTGTATTTATACAGCCTATAACACTTGATCACCTCACAATTTTTAAAGTATTTAACCACCTCTCATGTACTTCTTTATTTTAAAGAACATGGTATTAACAAGAACTGATACTATTAAAACTAAATTTTATAGCTAAAATCTTACATCTATTCAATGCACCTTTCCATTTTTTGACTTAGAATAAAAGGCTGAAAAAGGCAGATACTACTGTCTTATATATGTGCATATATAAATAGGGTGTGTCACATTCTGCTAATTACTCCTGCATTTTGTCCTATATTGGCAGTGGAAGGCTAAGAAATGGATTTCTATGCAGGTAAACATTATGAAAATAATTTTAAAATAAAAAACTGAAAAAAGCCTAACATATTTGTTTAAATGATATTATAAAGAACCTCCACACAGTCTGTATAATATAGATGTAGCTTACTACAAGGGTCAAAAAGGACAGATTCAGTAAAATTGAAAATAACAGACTCCAAAAGATTTATAATCGCTCAAATATAACTTTGCAATATGAATGATTCTGAATTTGAAGATTTGTGCTGAAACATCAACTTCAACTTTATTGAGAGCTGCAAATAAAATTGAAGCCAAGGCCTGAAAAATGAACGAACAATGCATCTATCTGCTAAGTTAGTGCCCCACAGAATATTTTAAAATTATTTAACACAAATCATCTCAGTGTCAACAACTCATCACAGATAAACTATCTAATTAACAGAAGCCATCATAGTATTTGAGAACTCAGTCTTGGCTCAGTTATTATAGCAGAAGGGCAATCCTTGATAAGCAAAAATTATAAAAGCAGATTTCTAAAGCATTACTGCTGAAGTGGATTCTTTTTTAATTTTAAATTAACCCCCTGTTAGTTTTTTTTAATACTATTCAATAACTTGACAATATGTCTTTACTTATATTAAGTATTAGGTCTTTACAATGAGATTCTGTAGTGTGGCCTATATTATGGTGTAGCATTATTAAAATTTTTAAATTGCCTGTCATCCATAGCAATTGGACCTAATTTTACACCACAGTGACAGGTGGGTTAACAACAATTTGCCCAACTAGTTGGAACTGCCTCTGAGGTGGTCACACCCTCTTAAAAAAATTGCTATAGTTTTCATATACTTTCAAGCTTGATATGTAAAGAGACTCAGGCAGTTTTCAGCCGTGTTGAAAACTGCAGTGACTAACTTTAGGCTTCTTTACCGTCTTGTGGAATTTACAGCTTTGAGTTAGGTACTTAGGTTCCTACATGGAAACTTAGGAGAGTTACATGCCTAAGAATTGAATCTCCAAAAAACAGCACGTGGGTGGGAGTTGTCTTAACTAGCACTTATCTCCAATCTGGAGATAACTTTGTTCCCTTTCTTGGAGATAGAGCCATGATAGGGGAAGAGGAGGAAGAGAAAGAAATGATGGTGAAAGTAGTACTTTTTCTCCTGATTTTCAACTAAGTAAGGCAGGGATAAGCAACCTTGGCACGCATACCAATTAGTGGCACGTGGAGACGTTTTCCATAGCATGCCAGGAAGTATGCCAAGAAAAATGTTTTAAAAATTTCTTTTTAGTTGCCACTCTGGGCTCTCCAGATGCTGCCTGTGTTCTTCTGAACTTGCCCCCATGCCTGTGGTGGTACACAGGGGAACCTGCAAAATCAAAGGCAGTAATCAAACCACCGATTTTGCAGGTTCCTCCATGCACTTACTTGGCAGGGGAAGCAGCGTGACGTAGGCGAGCTCCCCAGGGTAATTGTCTCTGATATGTCCTCCATAGGAGGTCTATATTGAGCAGATTCTTTTTGGTATTGGGTGGTGAAACCGGAGCGTGCTCCATCCACTCCATGCATTGACCTGGTATTGCAGTGCTTCCAGGACCGGTGCAAAAAAACAGAAAAAAAAAAAAAAATCCTCCATGCACCCCCAGCCACCATTCACTACTCCCTCCTGATCAGTGGGGAGACAAAAACCATGGTTTTTAATATGGTGAGGTTTTTGCCTCCCAGCCAGTCAGCAGCAGACAGCAGGGCTGCCAAGGTCCCTCAGCCAATCAGTGGTGAGCAGCAAAAACAGCACCATATTTAAAACTGTGGTTTTTGCCTCCTTGCCAATCACAAATGACTGGCGAGCAGTGGGGCGGGGATGGACATGTCTCACACCCCTCCAATTTCTACCAAGGCTCCTGGCAGGGGCCCAAACAGCTTGCATCATGCTGCTGGCCAGGTCTGGAGCTGGGGCTGGGACCACGGCAAATGCCAAAAATGTAGCCTACCTCGAACTAAGGTGTTAAAGTCTTACTGCAAAGTGAGATAGACCTAAGTCTGGTTCCCTCCTCCATCTGAGGGAATTTGAACTTGCACTTCCCTGTGGAATGTTCTAGCCATTTCTCTACAAAATATTCTGGAGTGCAGTTGCAATAATTAAATATTCATTGTGTCACCGAGAGAGTGAGTTTCAGAGGTATGGTAGAGAGAGATACCACACCTCAGAAAGTCCAGGGTAAAATCTGCCCTTGTGCACATGGCGGCATAAGACCTATGGACTACTTATATTTTATATAAGCATTAGTTTGAGAGTTTAACTGAGATGTGAGCAGTACACAAGCCCTTTGCTGGCCTTCTGCACATTGTGAATTTCTCTCTCAGTGAACACAATTAAAGGGAAGCAGCCTGTGTCTCACTTTAATTGTTTTAGGTTTGTTCACAAATGTTACTCTATTCCTCCAATGAATAATTTAAATTCAAATTTTCCCTACTACTTGGTTATAATCCTTCCCTGTAGGCCATTATGTTTATCCAGTAGGAACAGATATAAATTAGAAACTCTTTTGCAAGTGGTCCAGTAATCATTAGTTGACATTCCAGTAGGTTGGATTTTGGTTCTTCAAGAGATTTAGAATTTACCATCCTAACAAAAGGATGTATATCTGTGAAGTAGTATTAAGGAATGTGACAGGTAGCTTTAAAGTCCATGTTTTCTAAAAACCTTGTCAAGTCAGTAAGAATCAAACAAGAGTGACAAATAAATAGAAATTTTAAGGTTACTATACTGATTAACAAAGAGTATAATTTCTACCTTAACCTGCTGCAGAAAAGGCTCTATCTAACAGCAATATTTTTAAAAAATGCAGTTTCTAGGCTGGGACACTTCCTGAAGAAAGTGTTAGATTTTAAGAGTTTTTGTCAGCTAAAAAAAATCACATAGCTCTAGGTTAAGAGATCATCTTCGGTAATCAAACAATCTTTAGTAACCTTTAGTAATGAGATATTCTAAAGTTTATATAACAAGTGTGTCTGAACATTTTTATCAGCTGGACACTCCATATTTTCTCAGTCTTATCAATTAGAATCAAAATGTAGTAGCAAATAAATAAGTTTAATAAAGAATTGGCAAATGATACACATTATTGGAGGAGAACAAGTTGTTCTGAAGTTTTTTTTCCTGATTAGATGTTAGTCCAGATTTTTAAGAGTCCTTTGGTACCTAGCTCAAACAAATGGGAATTAGTTTCCTGCCCTTTAACAAGTTATAGACTAGTTTAAAAAAGCAAGAAAAATTGAAAAAAATCAAGAAAATGTATCCTCAATTTTCATGCCAAAATTCAAAATTAATATTTTTCAACCAACTCTATAGCTTGCAGGAAAATTGGTAGGACTTTCTGTGAAAAATATTTCAGGAATGCATTGTTCCTTTTTTGAATTGTTGTCTTCCCCAAGCCTCCCACCCCTCTGAAACAGTTCTATTTTCTGTCCAGTTAATTATTATAAATAAATAATAAAGAATTTTGCTTCTTTTGGGCATATTTTGTCAGAGATATTGACAGAATATTAATATAATTTTACCTAAAAAGGATGAAGAAATTTTGTTCATTTTAGTAATATTAACCTGTTCAATCAGTGAGAGAGGTCACTGAATCCATTTATCTTTCTTAGTCTATGGCTTCACCCTACAATGGAGGTGTAGGGGGTTTTAAATATTTGTTCTGATTACTTTTATGTAAATTTGCATAACTACATATGTATAATTTATTTGGAGCCAATTTAGAAACTAATTTACTCAGTATTTCCATGTGAGCTTTTGATGTAGGAGTCACTCACTGTATTTCAAGGGTTCAACAGAAACTATTCATAAGTAAGTAAGTAAGGCCAATAGAAGTTTCCAGTCATGTTTGATGTCTACAGCATAATTATATTCAAAAAATCAAAGATTAAACACCTCTTTCCCCAGTTTACTTTCTCCTTATCACCATCTCTTGCCATAGGGTCTTACTACAAACAGACATAGCAAGGAAAGAGAAACCTTTATACATATATTCTTTTACAGAGAAGAAATACCTTTGACAAGAGCTGTGCAAATAGCTCATTTTTTCTGTTTGATGGCAGTTAAAAATAGTTTCATGTTGACCCCAGCTGTACTGACTCTCTCTGACACAAGTTAGTTTTAGCTGTCACCCTATTTCTTTTACATAAAGTGATATGCTGCTTTACTAGGCATGGAGAGTTTGAGAGTAAGCCCAACCTGGTGCGATCAAAGGACAATATCTGTTAAAGCTATTACACATGGCTTCCTGACGTTCTGAACAACCCCAGCAAGAGGGGGGAAACAACAATGGAATAGTCATTAATAAATCCTGAGCTATTGCAATATATTTGTGCTTGGAAGAAGCACAGATGTCCTACAAACCATTATGTAAATAATCACTGTCTTCTCTTGTATGGCATCAGATATCAGATTCCAAATCTATAAGCCACTGTCTGGTACTGCTCAATGTGCAGATTTCATCTATATGTAAAGATTTCAGCTTTTAGTTAAGTATTCTGCTGTTTGTTGGGCACTGTATTTACACAAAGGACTGTCTAAAATATTCATCTTGTGAGGTGTTGTTTTGAAGTGTCTGTATCCAGATCTTAGTTGGTTCAGCTTGACCCATGCTTCTTTCTCAATGGGGGACACATTAGGTGTTGGTATGAAATGCTGTAGGAATAGGCCTGAAGTTTCCCAATGGTTAGCTCAGTCTGTTGCTGCCCATAGGTTTGGTTCAGCATCCCCAGGGAGCTTGTGGGCTTCATGTACAGATGTCATATGACTTTTAAGCCTCTTAAGCCTCCATAGCTAGGAACAGACATTACACATAAGCTGGTTTAAGTGATCAGAAATTGGCTTAAACCTGTAACAGAACATATATTCAGTGCACATAAACCAGTTTGAAAATGGCTGAAACTTGTTTGAGATAAACCTGGTTGAATATAGTATCAGATTAACTGATTTGACTCAAACCAGTTTATGCAACGTCTGTCCCAGACCCCTTGCTGGTTTAAGATAAACCAGGCTCCCCCAGCATCCTGGCATGCTCTCTGGGTTGAGCAGGGCTCTCTGGTGCATAGCAGAGCTGGCCCCTCTCCTCTGCTCCCTGGCTGTAGCTCAGGCAGAAACTGCAGGCTGCTCCCTCTGTCCCCCTCACTATGCCCTGTTAAGCTAGAATTCCCCCCTCCCCTCTTCTCCCTTGCTAGAGCTCCAACAGAGACGGCAGGCAGCTCTCAGCATTAGCTAGCATTATAGCTATCAGAATTAGCTAGCAGACCACATGCTGGCTACAGTCTGTGCTGTGAGAGATGGCAAAGGCAGACAGGCTTTTTAGAGCTAATCAATGGGTAGCTGGTAATGTCCTTCCTTGGAAAAGTTGTTTAAGAAGAGCTTGGACAAATGGAGAGAGGCATTGTCTTCTTAATGGGTTGATAAACACTGAGTTGGGGGTGATAAACATTCCCCGCTGGGCTGCTCAGGAGGTGGGGGACATCAGAGCATCCTGCCTGGGCTTGGCCATGCCCCACCCCACTCAGCTCAGCACTGGAATGGAAGGGAGGGCTGCTCTAGCACCCCCTGGCTTCCAGCCTGGGCAACTGCAGGCATATGCCTGCATTTTTCAGTCCAGAGGTGATGTCTGTATGGCTACAGACTGGTTCAGCATAGCCAGGTTAGACTAACCTGCAAAGATTGAATCAATTCAGGCTTAGGCTTTTTTAATGTCTGTCCCTAGCCCATCTGTTCAGTCCTTCAGTTAACAGTTGATGGAGCAGGTGATTTTTGTCATCTCTTACCTCTATTGTCAGTAATGATGTTGGAGTCTGTCATCTTATATCACTTGGTTTAATACCTGAGAATACAGGGAGTACATCTCTGTCTGTGTATGTTGTGCAGCCTGTTATAAGTCTCAGTGCATGGTTAAATACAGCATTGAGATTTTTAGCATGAAATCTCTGGACCATACAGGAGCACAATATTCTGCTTCAAAATATACCATTGCAAGGGCAATGGTTGAGCACTTTGAAGTTGGCACCTTATGTTTTCTGGCTAAACATCTTAAGGCAATAACCTGTGCACAGACTTTAACTGATGACCTGCTGAATATCAGCAGTAAAGTCTCTCATGGGGTGCTGCCTTAAGATGTTTAGCCAGCACAACGTGAGATGTCAACTTCAAAGTGCTCAGAACCACTACCGTTGCAATGGTACATGCCCCAACTGACTAATGTGGTCTAATGTGACTCCTAGGTAGGTTGCGGTATACTCATGGGGAAGGATGCAGTTGCCTACTCTGATATCCAGCATGCTTATGGATCAACAACTCTCCAGGTAAAAGAGTGAAAATACTGATTTATTGATGCTCAACTTTAAGTGCCACTTGTGGAGATAGTCAGTGATGAGTTCCACTTCAGTGTAATTTCCTGGGATGTTTGCTTGAGAGCTTTGCCTATTTGAGCTAATCGGATGCAGCTGCCTCCTCTCAGGTCAGCAGCTTGTCCTCCAGTGAGATTCCCTAGAAGGTTCCCAGGGCTTCTCACCTGCCACGTCTTGTTGTTAAGGATCATTGCTGGGAGGAAGTTCTTTAATGTTGCCTTTCCTGGTTTCCTTTTGGTCTCTCGCTTAGGTCTTCATCTCAGGGCTTTGCCTCCCCTACACCCTGCATTGCACCAACTAGTGATGATGTTAATCCTTGGCCTAGGCTACAGCAAAGTCAATAAGCCATGACTGGGCCTTAGCCTTTATCTAATCTCAGTCCTGCCTGTTGCAGAGCACTCAGGTGCCCTGCACCTGAGAGCAGAAAAACAACTCGGGGGAGACCTCTAGTGGCAAGATGGGGGAGGTTCAGCTGCCAGTTGCCTGGGCAGCCAGAGTAACAGGTGCTGGTTTCCAGGACAACCACTGGGGAGCCAGCTGACAAGAAGGGGCAGAGCCTGGCCCATATAAACCCAGGCGGGAGGCCAGGAGGGCAGTTCCCCTCTGGTGACCAAGGAAGGAGGAGCTCAGCCAGTGCAGACAGAAAGGACAACTCTGACTGTGTGAGCATCCCCGGGGTACTGCTGGGGGTTGGAGTATTCCCCCCAGTAGGGATTGAATGTTGTTTGGCTGGAGGGGTTAGTTTTATGTTATAGCCCAGGGGGCTTGGTGTTTGTGTTTGTTGTTACACCGGAGCACCAGGTGAGGCTATTAGGGGTTGGAGGAGGCCTAATACAGGCTCCACGGTAGCATGGGGACCCTGGTGCCAGAGAGGGCACAATGTTCAGGGGTGTATCAACCCCAACCTCAGCGCGGACAGGTGCGAGAAGCACCGGAGAGGGCAAGTGGCGAGAAGCCCCGGAGCCAGCAGTGCGAGACAAGCCAGAGAGCTCCGATAGGGATGCAAGCTGTGAGATAAGCTAGAGGATGCCGGTGAGGGCACAGGCTGCGAGGCACGCCAGACAGCGTATGTGTGGCGCGGAGAGTGGAACAGACCCGAACAACATCAGGTACATCTGCAAGGCTTGGGCTGCCGTGTAAGGGGAGGAAAGGAGCTGCAGATAGTGCCCCAGGCACCGAGACAGAAAATGGGCAGCCTCCCGCTTGATTAATATTTTCCAATCAAACAAATAACAACAAGGCATGGCAGGAGAGAAGGCAGGCGGTTGGCCCTTAATTGGTGTTGTGGGGTCACTAGTAGACAGACCTGAAGAGTCACACCTGTCACACTGCCACTCTGGGTTCTCAGGAGGCCCCACTTCCAGTCCTCCTTGAATGTGGGTCAGAGGGGATTTTAACCCTCTCCAAGGACCAGCTCACAAACCAACATCAGCATGTGTCTACAAAATGTGCCCATGCCGGTACAGGGGAGTGCACCTGATCTCCAGCAGTGTTCTGCTGATGCCACTTGTCTCTCTGCTCCCGCACTGGCACAGCTTGTCTTCTGGTGGTGGCATTTCTGCTGCCACATCTTTGATCTTTGGCAGCATTCTGTAGCCACTGCTTCTCCCTCCATTCCAGCATGGGGGTAAGTTTTAGTTTGTAGCAGTGTCCCCACCACAGTCAGTTCAAGTGTCTTTTCCAATTCTGTCATATCTATTCCTTGGGCTACTATGGCAACATTGTCAGCATATATGTCGTATGTGGGAAGTCTGAGGCTTATACACTGAAAAGTACTGGTGCTAGCATTGCCCCTTGGAGGACTCCATTCTTCCGAGTTCATACTACTACTACTCTACAGTACACTGCTTTTTTTCCCTTGACTGGTAGTGAGTTTGAATGATCTGCTGAAAATCATGTTCATGATGAAAATGTATAGCTTGCAGTCAGGTATCATAGAATGCAGTTTATGAGGCCTTGATGCCATCCAGTGTCATAGGTGGCTGTGAGGTTGATAAAGACTGCGTCTGTTTTCTGCCTCATTTCAAATCTATTTTCTATGTCAGATGTAACTAATGTAACAATCACTGTAAAAGTGATGTTTAAAAAGGGATGCTGAGTGAGAAAATGAGAGTTCAGACATGAGTTGTACAGATACACCTGACAGCCTCCAAAAAGCATGCCTAATCAAAAAATTTCCGCTACTTTTCAGGTATAGTTTGATCCATATGATTCACATATGCACAACTGAAAAGATGAAGCAGATACCTTCAAGTCTTTATACCTTCCCTGACCCTTGGCTTGGCAGTGTGCTGAAACAGTGTCTGGTACAAGTTAGAGCGGCTGCTTAAGCTAACTACAATGGTCTCTTAGGGACCATTCTACAAAACTGGGATCAGTACTTTCCAGCTCTGCTCCCCTTCTACCTTTAGAGGCCAGGAGGACTAGCATAATTTAGTAATGACAAAAGGGATTTTAAATTCTGAAACTAACACATCTGCCTCTGAGCATGTTCGCTGTATTTCACTTTCCTTTTCTCTTTTTTGTTGTTACGTTCTTTTAAAAATACGATGGTTAACTGAACACAGTAATCAACGTGCCACCAATTTATATAATGGAATTTTAATCTTCCCTTTTCTATTCTCTATTCCCATTTTAATACAACTTTATATTTATTTGCTTTTTCTAATCACCACCAAACAAATCTCTTCTTTGAGCTGTCTACAAGGATGCCTAGATCTTTTTCCTGAGATGTTACAGTTAATTCAAGAACAACAGATAAGCACAAGCAGTTTAAATTGCTCCCACTAGCATGCTTTATCTTGTCCTTATCTACTGGTATGTTGAATATCATCTGCCACTGAGTTACCCAGGTAGTTAATTTTGCAATACCTTGCCTAATGTGACCAATCCAAATACATTTATTTTATCAGTTAATTTTCACACCTCAATATTCAAATTGCTACTAATAAATATAGAGAACAACGCCTGATCTAGACTGCTTCTACTCTACTGATTCTATGGTCACTGTGCCAGTGAGGTTCAGATTGACAGCTTACTTGTTTTGCAGTTAATGTATGTGTATTGCTATTACATCACAGTAGTGACTACAGCATAGTCATATACCTAAGATAGCTTTAAACTAGCCGGATCAAATACTGGTAACATTATTCTTCCAGCTGTACTAACTAGTCTTACAACAGTGCCTAACTGACTATGCTTAGAGGCTTTTTTTGCTGCCATGCCTATGCTGGCAAAGTCTTTGAAGAAGAGGCTAGCACTCTGAGCTCTGTGCTTCTGTGACAAGACTTTACTGGTGCCTAGCTAGTTAGTTTGGGCATGTCTATACTACATGGCAATCACAACAGTTTCAATAACTACGCCAGTCCTTTACCTTCTTACCCCTTGGCTATCAATCTTTCGTCTTATTGTTTGCTTAGAAAGGACTTTTTCAAATGGCTTCTAAAAGTCTGACCTCGTAGCTGGTTCCCCTTTATCCCTTGTTTTTACTCTGAAACAAAATATACCTGAATGAGAGAGTCTTGACAGAGGTTTTATTCCAGGTTTGTACAGCATTTTGCACAATAGGGTCCTGATTTAGGACAAAGGCTGTTTGGTAGCCACTATAATACAAATAATAGATAATCAAAATAAATAAGACAAGGTACCTTTTTTTTTAGGTTGCATTATCTTTCTATGTATAAATATTTTAACTTAAACTCTCAGTCAGACAATTTCCAAAATCACCTCTATACTTTTAATATTACAACTTAGCTAATTAAGTTCAATAAATAAATAAATAAGCTCTTGCTTCAAAATGCTTTGGAGATGGCTCTAGCTACATCTTTTACAATACTAGAGTAATTTCTGGATTCCCTACAAGTCTCTTCATTAACTGTATTATTATTATTATAGCTGCTCACAGAGCTCTTTTCATAAGGCTGAAAAAAAGAATCCAAAGCCTTTTTAAAAGATTAATTTCCTGCTATACACAATACACACAACTCAAATTACTGAAAAAAAATGTGGATAGCAGTGTGATGCAACTCTTTCATTGAACTGATATCATCCACTCAACCTCAGTGATACCTTAGAGAAATATAAAGTGGAGAACTGTCTTTTATATTGTGCTTTCTCAGTAAAAAAAAAAACAAAACCCAACAGAGATGCAGCAAGCACTTGAGAGGTGTCACATTAGCTCCTCTGTGTTACTGCTGAACTAAACAGGGAAAAGGCAAAGGGAAGTTATTGTTAAATTTCTTACATGCACACAGCAGACAAACACTGCTTACAAATGAGCCTTATTTAGTTTTAAACAAATTTCCTCAAGTAAATAGTATATTTCCCTAATTTTCATGTCTTTTGGTATGCTTCCAAAAAACTTGGAAGTGAATTAGTGTGCAATTTGCATCCAAATCTCAGCCAAGGGGATGTGGTTTATTATAATACATGGCCCTCCTAATTATTGAACAGCCCGAGAAAACTAGGCACAGTGTGCATCTGTTATTGCTTGACCACACTGCCAAACATAATTTGGCAAGCACAGAAATGTACATTGAGCAGACCTACAGCCTAATTTGCATTAGACTTTGTGGCAATTATATGAGAGCTATAACTGAACTAAGCTTGTCCTCTCTTTTTAGATCACGTTATTCATTAAAAACTAAACAGAAAAAAAACACTAAAAAAAATCCAAAACAACAATAAAAAGCCAAAGAAATTCCTTGTTTATGCATCTGAGTTTTTTCAATACAATTTAATAATTATCCAAGTATCATTTCTGTTTACTCCTGTGAAACCTTCAAAGGAAACAACTTCATTCCACATTTTCACATAAACTTCCTTGTCCAGCCCTGGATCTTCATATATGGACACTTTCCAGCAATAATACCGAATTCTGGAACTACCACTATCTGAGATAAGCACATGACCATTGATAATAAAAGTCAGTGCTATTTAGTTAGCCTAATTATTTGTGGGGAAAATTATTTGTATTTGGATTCTTTTTCTGACTGAAAAGAAAAGCATTTTCCCCATTAGACCTCTTCCATCACAGTAATTTGGAGACTAATGACTAGCTTATAGGAACATTCAAAGTAGTACCCAAAATGTTTGAGGACTTTGACCCATCTTCTGGTTTTCAGGAATTCTAAGGGCTATTATAACTTTTCTGAAACTGTATAATTAAATGTACAGAAATTGTTAAGATCTACATTGCCTGCTCAGAGACAGGCAAGGGACAAATGCTGACCCATCCTATGAAATCAACATGAGGAAGGGTTGCAGAATCTGGCCCACAGAAAACAGCTTTATGATAGTTATTGTGGGAATAAAACAACTTTATGACCTAAGGATAGCAGGGAACAGAAGGATGGAGTGCATCAGATCTGGCTCCCATTGAAGTCTGTGACAAAACTACTATTGACTTCAATGGAAGGGGATCATGCATGAAGGAATGAAATTTCTTTCCTCCTCTTTTCAATGCAATGTTTTCTGTGTAAACTGCAGTAGGTAAGAAATGGAAGTAGAGTCTTTGTTGTCATCAGTCATCTTGAAAATCCCAAATATAAAAACCATTCAGTACACAGGGATTTCTGTATCTCTAGTATGATTATTGAAAAAAAATAGAATAGTGACTATGTGGATCCCTGTATTATTAGCTGAGGGTAATTGTTAGTCAGTCAGACTACAGGGATGACCAAATGCATATATATTGTGAACAGTCATATGGCGAATCAGCAGATTTTACCCTGAGAGAGTTACATAACCAAATAGTTAATAAGTCAAACACTGGTATTGCTGCATGACAATACAGTACTTCTGCACTCTAAGTAGCTGAATAAATCTATTTCAGTATAATATTCAATAAGGGCAAACTCGCAATACATTAGACAAATAAACAATAGAGAAGAAAGAACAACCTATGGAAGTAACTTATGTTTTATATACAGATGGTATTTTATAATTGACCAAAGACCCTGAATTATCTCTCCCAGGCACTATATCATAGACATGCTTAATGAATATGAACATATCTGGGTTTATACAAGAACCGATACAAAATTAAAGACGATGCCACTCTTAATATTATGCCCATCTGCCTCACTTTCCAATTTACATTTTTGAATGTAATTCTACTCTGCAAAGTAACTATATAAAAAGAACTGCATTTGACTGAACAAGTCTGCTACAAAGCATATTGAGTCATAGCTACATATGAACAAAATACATTGTATTTTAAATGTTTTACAAATCTTCTATACTCTTGGTAGTACTTCACAGATACTATAGCTTTGAGATATGTATTTTGATCTATTTTAATTCTCAAAAAAATCAAGAATCTTTCATTTTGTATCACTTACTGTATAATAATTAATAATACAATATTATCTAAATTCCAGCTACAGAAGAGGGTAATTGAGGATGATGAAATGCAAGCAGAAAAAGTCAGTTTGGTTCTAGATTTCTAAAAGAGATTATAGAATATTGCGGTTTAAACTGCAGGTCTGATTTGATCTGGGAGTTAAAATGGAAAACAAATCATAATTTCTTCATCATAAAATCACACCTTTAATATAATGGGCGAAATCATCAGTAGTATGAATGAGAATAGCCTTACTGAGTTTGATACAGCAAAGCTGATATTTACCAGGTGAGGATTTGGGCAAAGATTATAAACAATACATAAACAATAGACTTTAGTGGAAAAAACTTTAGGATAGCTTGAGAAAGCAGGTGGGGAGGCTGAGTCATTCACAGACACCTCCCATGCCTGGTGGATGTGTAAAAACCCATCTCTGTACCCACCCAAAGCATATTCCTGGACCAGGACTAGGAGATAGGGGCAGGACCTGCTCACTGCTTCTGCTGGACAAAGCCAGCAGTGTCACTTTGAAGCTCACTCGCTCTGCTCAGGCCCAGTAGTCTGGGAACATGCCAAGGGGGTAGGGGCAGGGGTACAGGGATGGGACTTCCAGCCCTTCCAGGCTTGGAAGGTGGCTGTGTATAGCATAACCTCCCTGCCTGCTCTATGTGGCCCCACCCCAGCTGGGCAGCACCAAACCCCATGCTCCATGCCCAGAACTGCCTGGCTGCTATAGGGCTCCAAGGGTTTAGGAGCCTGCCAACTGTGGCTGCTGCCAAGTGAGCCAAGGGTGGGGAAGCCAACAGCCAGACCCTGCACAGCTTGCCGGTGCATGGGGTCAGCAGGAAGTGGGCATGGGTTGTTATGCTGCAGCTGCCAAGCTTCACCCTCTTCCAGTGGCTCAGCTCCACCAGGGCATGTGTCTGGGTTCTGGAGACCCGATTCTTTTTTATTCTCCAGAGTTCACCCCCCGTGCCACTGCTGCCTGGGCTGCCAGCTGTCCAGGTGCTCCCTGAGATCTGAGGAGCCCAATCCTTTCCACAGCTCAGGCAGCATCCAGAAGCAGAAGCAGAAGCAGCGTGGGGGTTGGGCTCTTGAGAACAAAAGGATCAGGCCCCTCAGAGCTGAAGCAGCAAAAGGCATGGGTGGCAGCAGAAGGCACCATGGCTCCTGGACACTCCAGGGCTAAGGCGCTCCCTCTGTCCAGCAAGAGCGGAGAGCCAGACCTGCCCCTAGCTCTGAGTCTGACTCTTGCTCACCAAGCCTCTAATGATAAGTCACAGTTGTGCAGGTGAAGGACAGTCAGATGGTTTTTCGCCTTAAGGTGCAACTGCACCACTAAGCCAAACAACAGTAAGCCAATTAATATTTGTTCAGCTTATGGCATAAGGCGTAACAAGGCCCTTGTGTCCCATATTCTTTCATTTGTATGAATGTGTGTTTATTTTCTAGTATGCACATAGGAATTTATTTTCCTGTCTCTATAGAAAAATGTGAGTTGGCTTTTTATTCCGTATTTCTGATTTCTCACCAACAGAGATTTGAAATAATCATATACTAGACTTTATATTTAAATGTACTATTGAATATGGATATCATACAACAGTAATCTTCAGTTGATTACACTGAAACAGCACATTACTAAAACGCAATCGTGTGGTGGATATTAATTATTTGCAGAAAATATTTTAGGAATAATAATCCCAGCCAAATAATCCCAGCCCAGCAATTTAATTCTTTCTTGTTTTTAAGAACAGCAAAATCAGAAGTACCTGGGAAACCTTATCACAGGAATAATTGCCAGATTAAAATTGATAACATATTTGTCCTTGTACTTTTTCATTCTAATGAATTTCATTTGTTCTCTGTGATTTTGTATGCTGAAATGCAGTTAAATATAATGCTGGATAAGAAAGTTCCGTAATATATGAAAAAGTTCTGTTAATAAAAGATTGAAAAAGCAAAGTGACCAAGATTAGTATGCCAAAAAAATGTAGCTGAATTCACATCACTGCGTGAATCTGGTGGGTTTGTGTTCACCAATATTGATATGTATGTTGCATGCCTTGCGATTTCTTGAACACAGGGCTCATTCTTTCTTGTGCAAAGTAACCATCTACAAAGCTACTCACTTTCACCACTGTAAACAGCCACTGAGCCAAAAGGAAGCAGTGTTTTAATCTCTTCCCTTTTCCATCTCCACAGTGGCACCTGCTGTCACTGATTGGTATACGGGACAGGGGAAACTGGTGACTTGTCTTTCCTAAGTCAAAATGTTATGAAGCTGTATAAAATTCCCTTCCAAAGCATCTAGCACTATTTCTAGGTGGCTAACAGAAAGTTGTTCTAAAGCAACTGATGGAGGATGTGCCTCTAAACATCCTTTTCATTTCCCTGGCGACATGGAGTAATTTGCCCCCACAGCAGATAGAAAGGGCAAGAGAAAGAGGAATTTAGAAATCTCTCTCAGGTAGTTCTACATGTGAGATCAGCTGATAAGGATCATAGAAAGTAGGTCTGGGTGGAACCTTATAAAGCCATCTATTCCAGGTCCCTGCTCAATGCTGCCTAAATCATCTTAGCCAAATGTTTAACTTATTCCTGAAAATTTCCCAGGATGAAGATTCCACAACTGCTTTAGTTAGCCTGCTCCAATGACCACTCCCACAGGCAGAAAGTTCCCCCTAATCTCTAACTTAAATTTCCCCCACTGCAGCTGGACTCTGAACTTCCTAGTCCTGTTCCCTGTGGCTATAGAGAAAATGCCAATTCAATATAGTCACCCTTTAGGTATTTGAAGACTCTTACCTCCAGACTAAATAACCTTACTACTTTTAGTCTTTCCTCACAAATCATGTTTCCCAGTCCTCTAATCATTTTTGTCACTGTCTACTGGACTCTTTCCTTGAAGTGTGAAGCCCAAAACTAGACACAGTACTCCATGTGAGGCTTTGATTAGAGCAAAAGAATCACTTCTCTTGATTTACACATGCCACTCCTCTTATTACAATCCAGTATGCTATTGGCTCATATTAGGCTTAGTCTATTGTAACCTCCAGGCCCTTCTCTGAAGTACTGAAACCTACCCAGATATTCCCTAGTCTGTATTTGCACATGCAATTATTCCAGCCCAAGTGCAAACTTTGCAGTTGTTCATTCTGAATTTCTTCTGACTGATTTTGCACCATTTCCCCATTCTATCCAGGTCATTCTGGATCCTAGCCCCGCCATCCAGAGAGTTTGCAACTTCACCCAATTTAGTATCTTTCACAAATATATGTTAAGTGTTCACTCAATCTCACCAGCCAAATCATTAATAAAGATGTAAAATAATACCAGACCCAGAACCACCCCTAAGGAACCTCACTTAGTACATCATCCCAAATAGATATGAACCATTGATGACTACTCACTAAGCACAATGATCCAATCAGTAGTCTGTCCATCATACAGTACTTTCATCTAGTCCATATTTTCTTAGTTTGTTAATGAGAATGGCATGGGAGACACTGTGAAAAGTGTTGCTAAAGTCAAAGTATATCACATTTACGGCTCTCCTCCCATCCACAGAATCTGTCAACTTACAATAGAAGAATATCAGTTTGGTCAGACATTATTTGCTTTTGGTGAATTAATGCTGGCTGTTCCTGAACCCCCTGTTCTCAGCGAAGTGCTTCAAAATAGATTAGTTGACAACCTACTCCACAATCTTTCCAGGTATCGAGTTGAGACTAACTTGTTTGTAATTTGCACAGTCATCCTTTTCCCCCTTCTTAAAGATGGGCACTCCATTTTCCCTTTTCTAATCATTTAGAACCTCACTTGACTTCGCAAGTTCTGAAAAAGGATAGCCAACGGCTATGAAATTACTATTAACTCATTCTTTCTGTAACAACTTGAAAGCATCCAGCTTCCCTAAGTAATCTCTAACCCAAAGGCTGGCAAAATACGGCCCATGGGCAGGATCTAGCCCACCAGGCAATTCCATCTAGCCCAAGGGCACCCAACAATTTACTGTACCCCACACAGCTCACATGCTTTGCTCCCACCCTGGTGCATGGAAGGACCTGGCCCAGCCAGCTTCCAGATGGGACTGATGCTGCCACTGCTGCAGCTGCTGGGGGACCTGCTCAGCTTCCCCAGCCTCCAGCAGCTTCTTCTTATCTCCCTTCTGGTGGCAGGTAGGGAAGTTGTGGGGGTGGGGGAACTGCAGTAGGGGCAGTGGGAGGAGTTGCAGCTGGGCAGGGGCAGAGAGCATGGGGCTGTGGCTGGCAACAGCGCAGAACACATGACCAGGGGGATGGTGGGAGCATGGAGCTCAGGTGGGCAGGGTGTGGCTGTGAAGGAGGGGAATGTGGGGACCCCCATACACTCCACCCCATGGCACACAGCCCCCACCAGCAGTAACAGCTGCTGCAGCAGACAGGGGGACTTCTGGCCTGTGCAGACACTGCCTTCTGGCCAGAAAGCTCCAACAAGATCTGCACATGGTAGGAAGAAGAGCAGCCTGCTTGTCCTGCCTCTACTGCATGGGGCTCTTGTGCAGTGCATGTGCAACTCTAGGCATTCACACACCAGTGGGAGAAGCCCCACACGATGGAGCCAGCTGTCACCATGGAACCAGGGGACAGAGGTGGGGCTCCCTGCCAGTTCTGACAGAGTCCTGGCAGCTAAACGTGGTGGGGAAAGCAGCCAGCTCCATAACACAGGGCTTCCCACAGTGGCATGCGAGTGCCGGGAGCTGAACATGTGCTGCACAAAGCTCCATGTGATAGATATGGGCCAGAGAAGCTGTGCTTCTTGCTGCCATGTTCAGAACTGGCTGGAGCTTTGTGCCACTGGGTGGCAGTACCTGCACAGGCCACAAGCGCCCTGACAGACCCTGTCTGCTGCTACTGCTGCTGCTGCCACTGACAGAGGCTGTGTGCTGGGGGGGGCATGGGGAATCCTCACAGCCCCCCATCCTCCCTCACACCCCACACCCCACAGACCCACACCCTTTCCCCACAACCCCCCACATTTACACACACCCTGCAACACACCCTACAATCCCTGCCACACACAGCCACACCCCCTACAAACCACCCACACACACATCTACAGCCCATAAACATAGACCCACCCCCAAACATACCCCATACACTCCCTCACATTCAAAATACAAGAGCAAGACTTTATTTTTGACCTATTACACAGTCACCTCTACACCAACAGAAATCATGACAAATATTTTTTGTAAGAAAATTAAAATACTTATAGCACATGTTTGACATTTAGTATATGATTTGGGGGGGGTTCTGGTGCAGATGGCAACCCCCTCCCCCAAAAGGAGTACTTCTGGGGGCAAGGGGAGGGACTTCTGGTGGCAAAGGTCAGGAGTTAGGGGCAGGGCTTCTGGTCCCCAGATGATGACCAGAGGGCAGGGCACCTGACAAGGAGCAGAGCTACCCTTGTGGCCCTCGACAGCTTACCAAAACTCATTAAGTTGTGCTCAACTGAAATAATTGCCTGCCCCTGCTCTAACCTGTTCTTTCACTACTGTTTAAGCCCATAAAGATGAGGTTAAAAAGGTTCAACCTGGTCATTCTCGCCACCACCCCTACCTATCCCCCACCCCCTCTGCCCCCCAAGACATTGATGAGGTGAAAACAGAAAAGCTCAGCCCATGGTCCTCCTTACTGCAGTGAAAGGAAATACTCTGAGGAGCAATTTTCTTCTGATTGTCATTAGAGTGAGACTGAGAATTTCTGCCCCACTATCATTTCATTTTTTTCCCCCAAAGCTAGGTAACAAGTTGAAATCTAGAATTTTTTTCCAGAAATTTTGAAATATTTTATTTCAACATTTACAATAATTTTCCAAGTATAAAGGTTACATTTTGGTTTATTCTACTGACCTCTGATACTCTGCTTCAAGTCAGTTCAATGTCACACTATATTTTCAATTGTACACATTACCTTTTAAGAGTCATAGCCAAAACCTCATTATTCTATATGAGCCAAGCTCCACAGCCAGACTGCATCTCCCCTAATGAGTCTAGAGTTAAGTGTTTCTCATGATGTACCATGCAGCTCAGTCAGAGAGAAGTCTGCATTCTGTGAAGTTCTGGGAGATGCATTCTTCCAGAAAGAGGATAGGGGCCTGTATTGTGAGGAAATGCAGAGACATACAGCTTAAGATTTTATTGAACTACAGTTTTGAGTAAGTTCAAGACACACATTTTTCCAACTCAAATCTAACCCAGATTTCAGAATGGTTAATTTAGGTTTTTTTGAGAGAGAAGTGAAAGTGGAAACTGCCCTTTCTGTAGAGAAGCCATTTCAACAGAAAGTTTCCAGACAGTTCTACTTATTAGCACCATATAGGAAGAGCTAAGAACTTAACGTTACTTCTCATAAGACCCTTTATGGCCCATATTTGTAAGGTCCCCTCACAAGAAGAAGCTTTACCAGACTCTGTCTTTAACAATTAGGATATAGCACTCAAAAAGCATAAACCCTGCAAGACAGACATGCCAGGGATACTTTCTTGATAAGAAGCATCTTTTATTTTTATAGGAAGGATACAACATCCTCCATTGGTAACCACCAAAAGCACCATTTTAAACTGCACTTATACACTAAAAGTGATGCTACATGTTCAACTTAAAGCTTACTAAGAGCAGTTAAATGCAGGAAGTCTAACTTGTGCTAATTGCCCTTGCGGTGTTGCAAAGTTGCTCCCTTTTGGGTTAGAGTTACCTCCTGACACATACTAACTTTAATAGGTCACTACATCCCAATGATTTGCAGCTGTTGTAAGTCAATGTGTGACAAAGCCCTTTAAAAAAGCCATGAAAATGGCATGCTGGATTTCTCTCTCAGTTTCTGAATGTGAAGTAATGTGAAGAATATTTTTTCCCTGTTCCCTGCCTGGAAGTGCAACCAAATCTCTAAGAATAAGACTGGATCTTTTCATGTTTTGCTCATCACCATCAATAAAGATTCCAGAGATCCAGTAGGTTCTTGATTATATGTTCTATACTTCTTCAAAGTATGCCATTTGAGACAATTGTGCAAGCCCATTGACTGCTCCCATCTCGGTTTGTAACAGATGTAACAGATTGGGATTTAGTAAATAGTTCTGTTGAAAATGGGCAAAGATAGAAAAAAGCCCTTTAGTACCAAGTCACCACTTCTTTTGATAAACTAAGCAGAGTGTATCTGATGAAGTAGGCTGTCGCCTACAAAAGCTTATGTCTCTAAACAGACTGAGCTGCTTTAGAATCTTTCTTGAAAACAATTTCAAGTTTGTGTTACATGTTCCTATAGCTAGAAAAATCACAAGAAAAATATTTTATAAACTTTTCCTTGTTTTAATTGTGGTGTGTATTGTCCATGACAAAACTGCAAAATAAGTAGTTTCAGACCATATGACTGTGGGCCTGCAGAGGGAATCTTACATCAGGGAAAAATGTTAATTTATATTGTCTTCTCAGAGTGAGGCTATGTGTTCACTGCAAAAAGTGTGTTAACTATCTTGATAAAAAATCCTGATGGAGACAAGGCTGTATTTTTTCTCTACATTTACTACACAAATACATCTAAGATGGGAGCATGATTTTGACCTCAGCTAATACACTGATGTAAAAACTACTTATGCTCTGTATTCATTTTACAGTAAGATAATGATCTTCATGTCAACCACACCTTTTATTTGAAGTGAAAATCCAGTCTGAGTTTTAAGGCAGCGTGGAACAATAGTGCAAACTGCTCCCATCTAGCCTTCTAGTGTAGTAATTCTGTAACCTAATCTTAAATGTAAAATTATTTTTAACATGTAATTAAACATAATTTAACAGAATTAGCTGCAATCCCCAACTAGCTTGACCCCAGTTATTTCTTATTTGGTTGTGAGACCTCACTAGATTTCTAATCCATCTCAACAGTTTCTGCAATGTAGTTATGCAGTATCAGTCAAACCCTGCAGCACAAAATATAAGGACAAACAAACCAAATATGCTATTGAATTTAACAACAGAGAGATTTACTGTACTGATTGTATTAAAATTTAATTAATCAAAGCCTTAGTTTTAAAATAGATGCAGCTATTTCAGGACTTCCAGCCTACACCAGAGAACTGAAGAAACAGAAGCCTAGGCTTTACTGCGGAGTGAAGTTGGTCCATTTTGCTACAGAAGAGACAAGGCTTTGTTTGTATAAGTGGTTAACAGAACAGAAATTTTGAATTAAATCTTCATGTTACAGACTCACATTTTTCAATGTACACAGGTTTGGTCAGTAGTTATCTGATGTCTCTAAATAGAGAATAAAAACAAGAACAATATGATTTCAGACAGACAGAATTAACATTCTTGGCAGGAGTGCCACAAAGTAATCCCCACACACTTTATGAGTACCATTCTGACTCCCCTCCCCTGCCTGATCTCATTCTGCTTTCTGCTCTCTCCCCAGTTTGTTGCTGTGTTCCCTATTCCCTCCCTGATTCACTGTGTGCTCCCCAGAGAGGCTTCCCATGCCACACATAGCACACATGCCACAGTTCGGACACCCCTAATTTAAAGTGTAATTGGCACAAGGGAAAACATATTTGATCTTGGTGAATATTTAAGAATGTGAGCCAAATTTTGTTTTTTTGAGTGTTCTTGTTAATTAACTGATGGACTCAAACATTAATGTGAAGCAAACCTGAAAGGGTCTCTAAAAGATTGAACTGAATTTTCCTTCTCAAGTGAACAATGTGAAAAAAGAACTATTTTCTTTATTTAGTTCTAGATCATGTCATAATTTAATTCTATATCAATTATCAATTTAGTTCTATATCTAATAATGATTTAGTTCAATAACACGTCAATCTCCCATTTCTCATTATCTCATTGTTTTCTTATCCATTCCTTTTTTGGCCACTGTTGGCACTGCTGCTTCAGCTAAAATTCATACTAAGGCGTCATGTCTACATGAGATGTTTTACCACACAGGAGACTAATCTACTGCACAGTAAAGCATCACTGGGCATGTCTACACATGTCCCTATGAAGCCTTTGTTACTTCATCGTCATTCATCACTTCCGTCATTTAGCACACGGAGCAGTATGGGCTATCTTTATATTCAGTATGGGCTATTACTGTACCGTCGTTTAGCACTTCCTTTTGGCCCATACTGAATATAAAGATAGCCCATACTGCTCCGTGCATGCCATGCACGATTATTTTTAGTTGCTACATTGCCTTAGCAATGCACTATAATGAGGGTGCATATTGCTACAGCATCATGGTTGATGACCACCAATGCTATGTCACCGTAGCACATTGCGATGGCAATGTAGCATCATGTGTATATGTGCCCACTGTCTATACATGTAGGCTCTTACTGCACAGTAAATTTACCTGGTAAAGCCAAATAACATTAACTGCAAGTATAGACATGCCCAATAAAAAGTAGAAAATGTGACCTGAACCTCAGAGTGGCTGGTTTAGGGTTACAGCATATATATATGTCAATCAGCAGAGAATTCAGATCCAAGAGTAAAATTCACAACTTTTTCCCCAGGAAAGAAATAGATTTTCTTTGTGAAATCTAAATCAAAAGATTAATATCAGAGTCTAATATCAATGTTGTGATACCTAGATTGAGCTCATAGCCAGAAGGCAGAAAAAGAGAGACTGTTCTGCACACATATACTTTACTGTATGACATTGCAGTGTCTCACATTTTTCTATGAAGGCCTATTTAATTCATGTTGGCATACACTGACATTTAATAAACATCTCATTCCTCACCAGGTGTTCTACCAGAAAGCAGATATGGGTAAACTGCATTGTACAGCATACTAACGGTCAGAGCTCTACTAATTTAATAACATTGGAAATTGTATGTGTTAAAAATATTTACAAGGTTGCCTTTGAAAATAAGGATGATGGAAGGGATGCCCAAACTAATTTGCATAATTTTATGCACAGTACTTTTCCATTTAGAAAAGTATTCTTATGCAGCGTATGTTGCTATTTGCATGTTATGCAATTTTTGTTTCATCTTCTCTAGTTTTTCTTTGCATCTGATCAATGATTAGTACCAGTCACAGTAAAGATATTGTGACTCTGTCCACCCTGAAGAAATCAACAGAGAATTTTGACAACAAACAAAAATCTGCTCTCAAAGATATAATCTGTAGAGAACATCCACCTCATCTGACAAACATGATCTCAATTCAGGAAATAGCTCACAATCAGTCTATTGGATCTGACATCAGTGGTATCCATATAGCCATTCCATGCACACTCCCTGCTTTTAAAGGTCTTCCCATTGCTGTTATTGGTCTCACAGATGATGAAGTATGACACTCCATAAACAATGAGCTGGGCCTTTTGTAGGCTGCTTTGCTTTTCTTGGCTTCAAACTGCCACTGAATGTCAAATCAATTTGGCTCTCATTAGAACAGCTTTATATGTGCAAATGTATTTGTGTCTGGTTGCCACTTTTTTCTATTTTTGCCCTCTCTTTGCTTTGCTTTTTTCTCCTCTCCCTTAGATGATGTAATTTTTCTCTAATCAAAGACAACACCTGTTTCTCTAAAAAAGGGTTTGTGTATATAGCTCTTTATCACAGTCTGAGTGCACCCTAGTCAGACTCATTATGACACAAGTTCCCTGAAAACAAAGAGGAAGTGCTCTGTTACAGTGGCATTGTACATCATAGAGCTTGGATAAATTCAAGAGCCTATGTAAACCTAGCCTATTGACAACCACAGAACCTGCTGTGTAGATAGTGCAAGGTGTGTAAGCCATTTTTATTGATAAGTGATGAAACAAACAATAAATCTGACTCCATCTTTAAGAACAGATCATACTCTACACAATAGTGGACTGAAAATTCTTCTTTTTGATAAGATTAAAAGGGACATGGAATTGCACCTTGGAAGACTTCTGCTTTTGTGAGTCACAGATTTGAAGGGATGATAGAAATAAATAATTATCATATGATGAATGACAAAGGCTATCACACGATGAATGAGAAAGGAGGAGAGAAAAATAGGGAGGGGAGGGAATGTTTTATGATTAATTACTCAGATCTGGTCTAATGATATATACTGCAAATAGCCTGAAAAAATTAGAGATGAGGAAAGAGGGAATTAAAGTGAGTGAAAATCAATGACATGCTGGAAGGGGTTCTTGTTAAAATTGCATCACCAATCTGAAGGGGAAATTGGGTTTCCCTTATCTTTCTGATCATCTTGTCTCTTTGGTTCCTGAGAAATCATCCATGCCAAAAGATGGATGATTCTAGTTCTGCAGAGCAAATTTTCTGCATTTAGAAGTATCATACTTTGAAGTTCCCTTAGCAGATTGTTAGCCTCACTTTAAATTACCCAAGCTAAACATCTTGTTATACCACACTATCTTTATATTCAGTATGTATTTTAGGAATACAATACGAATATTTTCATTATGCATCTTCATATACATTTATTTACCCAAAGGTGTTATCTCCTTTCTTGTTAATGCTTATAAGAGACTGGTTGGGAAAAAAAATAAAAGAGGCTGTGGAGGATCAGTTCTACGTCCAGCAAGCTTGGCTACCCTGGTATTTAGCCTAGGGATTTTGCAGGAGCTCCCTGTATCAATTAGTACATCAGTGGTGAAAATTTGTAAAAGGCAGCTTAAAGAGAGGAGCTCTGTATCCTTGGCATGTTCTTCTCTTTTCAAGAACTGAAAGGAGCTCCTTTTTAGTTCTTGAAAAGAGAAGAACATGTCAACATTAACAGTGGCCATGTCTACATGTACTAAATGACTGCACAGAAACCAGAGTTACTGCACAGTAGCATCGCTGAAAGGCTTTTAGGATTGCTCAGTAGCTCACTAATACTGCGCAGTAGCTACATGATATTACTGCACAATAGTAATATTACTGCTCAGTCAGCATCTCGTGTAGATGTGGCCAGTGTGTAAATTACAGCATCATAACTTGAGAGGTGGACGGCAGAGCTGAGAGCCAAACATTCATGCTTTTTTTTAAACACATCTCTTAGCCTATAAACATTCCTAGCTTAACCCAGAAAGGTGTAGAATTAACTCTGCTCTTTATATGTTATTCACTTCAGGAAGGACTGGGTAGAATTTGTGCCTACATATCCATGGCTCATAAACACAATTCATCCTAGATCAATATTTCTCAACTAGGGTGCCTGAAGAAACTTTCACAGGTGCTGCATAACATTAACAGTGTTAGGTGTGCAAACACCTACATATGTTCACAAGATAAACTCAGAGCTTTGAAACAGGAATCTAGTGTCAAAAATGTTCTGACATGTTGCTGTCTTTCTGGGTTCTTTGCAATGGAAGAATACCTGTAGTATTTTTCATAGTCAAAAACTGAGTGAAAGTGAAGAGATAGTACTTTCTGAAGGATGCCTTGAGTCTCAAAACAGTGCGAGCCATTGTTCTAGGTATTTGAGAACTCATGGGTGGTGAAGTCACATGATTAGCCCCATTGCCAATGATATTTCTTTTGGTTGGAGACTCTGAAATTAAAAAAAAAAATATATTCTCCTAAGTGATTCTTGAGTTTCTCTAAATTTGTGTAAGATTAGTCCTGTTCACTAAGCAGCCATCCTGTCAGAGATTTCTGAGCAGAACATAAAGGGATTCAAATTCCTCAGGGTCTGCAAGAATCACCTTCTTCATTCTGAAGTATTTGGTCCTGATGGGAATATGAGCTGGAGACTTTGCAAAGAGAACTTCTGTTAGGACTAACTGAGATGGTCTTGCAATTCATTAAATTGATTATACAGCATTTTTCTCTAGATCAGGGGGTCCAATCTGGTTCTAGCTGCAAGTGAAATGCTCTTTGACATTGTTTTGTGCCCAATTTGAGTTAGGCCTTAGTTATAGTCCAGTTCCTAGGAGACAAGAATTTGTAGCACAGTACCCACTCTCGTAACTAACACCCTTCCTATTGTGTCAGCAAAAAGCCCCAAAAGTGATTGGCAAATGAATTATGTATCCTCCCCATCCTTTTGTATAGTCCTTCTCAGGATAGGTAGGACATAGCAGTGAGACTATATAATTAAATTTGTGCTGCCATTGCCTGTCCTCCACATAATCATACTGGAATCAGTGTAGTACTTTTTGTGAGCAATAAACTTACTTGAATAGCCCCTCAAATCTATGGATAAATAAAAAGAAAAGGAACATTTACATTACATGAATAAAAATATTTAAAGCCATCTTGACTGATTTGTAGAGGCAATGCAAAATTCCTTCATACAGTAGCCCCATGAATGAGATTTTGGTAATAAGCAAATGAAGCATAATGATTGGCACATTAAATACAAGATCTTTGTCACCATCTGTTTCCTGATTGTGTCAGCAAGTGATTTTTTTTAAGGAGAGTGTGAGAATACACCACAGCCTAAAAGTAACAAAGTGTCAATTATACACCATATTTTAAATTTGGAAGCCTAAATTACAAAAGCCAGTGTTAGAAACGTCCTTGAATGCTATTCCAAACCTTGGTTAAATATTACCTCCGTTTTATACTTCACCTGACCGTACAGTGGCATGCTCATAGTGCCAGCAAACAGAGCAAATGGGAGCAGTTTGGATGTAAAGTCTCCCCTCTTCTTTCTTTTATATAAATCATGAGAAAGAATCAAGGATCTGAGAACTCAAAGAGTGTGATGATTATAGTATAACTGTAAAATACCTACTAGCTTAGGCTCTTTAAAGTACATTGAACATTTCTGCATTTCTGTTTCTTTATACCCCATGATAAATACAATTCACTTTTTTAAGCATGACAATAGAACTTATTTGCTGAATATTTATGTCGTTTTCTTTATGAAAATAAATATGCATAGTCAAGAAGTATGTATGCAGAGTAAGGACACAGCATAAGACACAGATTCTTCCTTTAGAGATCCTGTGCCAAACTGTAATTGAAATCGGTGGGAGTTTCTATGTACTTCATATTGCTCACGTGAGGGATTCACTCCACTCAGTTGGTACATTGGCTATTAGGACTGCTGGCACTGTACTCTGTGTTAAACTATCTGCAAAGGTGTGTTTGTGTCTTTCAAGGAGCCTGGTCATACCAAACAGCACCAAGAGGATAATGCTGAAGGGAGTGCATATAGCAATTCGTTAAGAGGCAGTGACCACTGTTTTCTACCTCCCACATCATCTGAGGCATTATTCTGGCTACTGAGGAATGTCAGAAATCAATTTAAGGAGAGTCCGGGTTGGAGTAACTTACACCTTCTTCCAACCTCTTCCAGCATATATGTGTATTTACACTAAGATTCACATAAAATAAATGCTTTTACTAGCTCAGGCCCCAAGTCAAATTTATGTGCAAGGGGTCCAACATACTTTTGTGAATGGATGTAAGAACAGAAGTCAGCCCAATTCACTTATTAGTCCAAGGCCCATTGAAGACAATGGAAAGGTTCCCAATGATTTCAGTGAACTTTAGGTTTGGAGTTAGATGAAAAATAACACCAATGACACTACACTTGTATGATACTAAATCAAGAGCAGAATCAGACAATGCAGGTCAAGATGGAATAAAATGAACTTTAAGGGGGTTTAAACAAAGTATAATTTATATAACTTTAGGTGTGGGGCGGATTCATGATTTTGTAAAGGGAAGTGCTAGAGCAATGACCAGTGCTGAAGGTGTGGCTGTCCCTGCCTCCCTACTCCCCCAGCAACATGGTGATGAGCTGGGAGCAGCAGACAGGGACTTTTTAAAGTACGTGAATCAAGTAAGACTCTTCCCTGCTCTTGACACCCCCTCTCTTCCTCTCTGTGCTCAGAAGCACCTCACCTCCCCTCCAATTTTCCCTCTCCACTAGCCACTGCTACTGCTGTCTCTGGATGCCCCAGGAATGGGAGAGCTCCAGAGCTGCTCCTGCTCTGCTCCAGTCAGACTGAGCATGGAGTCCAGCTCAGTGGTGGCAGCAGGTTTTCATTCCTGTGCCTGCTCCCAGACTGGCAGGGAACACTCGGGGCAGTAGCCCGCTCCCTGGGAAGCTCAGCTGAAGCAAGTAAGGAGTGTAGCTCTGGGACTCCCCCCCACCCATGGATTAGCTCAGGGCAGTGGCGCACGTGGGACAGGCAGGAGGGGAGGGAAGGGATCATGCAGCTGAACATGGGTGGGCGGGGGTGAGGTGGGGAAGGTTCTTACCTGCTTTATAGATTTTAAAAAAGTTCTCTGCTGTTGTTCCGAGATGTGTGGTCTGAAAGAGGGGGCTGACCTGCTCCACCAGGCTTTAAACTAAGCCCGCTGGGGGATGGGGGGACTACTGCCACTGCTGGCCTGCTGAGCAACCCTTGCAAAGCCAGCAGACCAAGGCACTTAAGGGAGCCCACCCCTGCCCCAGCCCTGGCACAATCTGTGGGCAAGGCAAAAGCAACCAAGGGGACACTTGCCTGCCTGTACACTAATGCCAGGAGCCTGGGCAACAAGCAGGAGGAGCTCATCCTCCTGCTCAGTGCAAAGAATTATGATGTCATCGGGATAACGGAGACCTGGTGGGACTCCACCCATGACTGGACCATGGGTATAGAGGGCTATACCCTGTACAGGAGGGATCGTGTTGACAAAAGGGGCGGGGGTGTAGCTCTCTATGTGAAGGAAAGCTACATGTCCCTGCAAGCTGATGTTGGTGACCAGCATGGACAACTAGAGACCCTCTGGGTAAAAATTCATGGGGAATACGGCACAGGGGACACAACGGTGGGAGTCTACTACAGACCTCCCACTCAAAGTCCTGAGCTTGACCAGGAGTTTGCCCGGGAACTGACTGAGGCCGCTTGCTCCAGGACCTTGGTTGTCACGGGTGACTTCAATTACCTGGACATCTCGTGGGAAGATCACTCAGCTACATCCGAGCGGTCGCAAAGCTTTCTCTCATGCGTGGATGACCTCTACCTGACTCAAGAAGTCTATGGGACAACAAGAGGCAAAGCGCTGCTCGACCTGGTACTGGCTACGTGGGACGACCTAATCGGTGACCTAGTGATCGATGGGAAGCTGGGTGACAGCGACCATGAACTGATCACCTTCACCATCCGCCGTAAAGCTGGCATGTCAGTCAGCAACACAGAAGTCCTTGACTTCAGAAAAGCTGACTTTGACAAGCTCAAGAGGCTTGTCGGTCAGGCCCTTAGGGACCATGACCCCAGGGAGATGGGAGTTCAAGAAGAGTGGTTGCTTCTCAAGGAAGCGATCTTCAATGCACAAGCTAAATCTATTCTAACCCAGAGGAAAGGCAGCAAGAAGGCACGGCAGCCCTCCTGGATCTCCAGGGACCTAGTGGACATCCTGCGGCTAAAAAAGGAAAGCCTACAAAGGATGGAGGATGGGATTCACCTCCAAGGAGGATTATTCTGCGCTGGTCCGGTCCTGCAGGGAGCAAACCAGGAAAGCCAAGCCTGCAACTGAACTCCAACTAGCTTCAAGCATCAAGGACAACAAAAAGTCCTTTTTCAGATATGTGGGGAGCCAGAGGAAAAGCAAGGGCAACGTTGGACCCCTGCTAAACCAGATGAGGCAACTGGCAACTGACGCCCAGGAAAAAGCCAACCTATTAAATAGGTACTTTGCGTCAGTCTTTCATCAGTCCCATGGGATGCCCATGCCTGCTATGGGCCAGGGAGATCCGGGTGAGGGGGATCCCCTGCCCTCCGTCAATGCTGACCTCGTGAAGGAACATCTTGAGAAGCTGGATACCTTCAAGTCAGCTGGCCCTGACAATCTGCACCCCAGGGTACTCAAGGAGCTGGCGAGCGTCATAGCCCAGCCCCTGGCACAGATCTTTGAAAACTCCTGGCGCTCTGGTGTAGTGCCCGAAGACTGGAAGAAGGCCAACGTGGTGCTGAACTTCAAGAAAGGGAGGAGAGTGGATCTGGCTAACTACAGGCCCATTAGCCTGACTTCTATCCTGAGGAAGATCTTAGAAAAGTTTATTAAGGAGGCCATCCTTGATGGACTGGCCCAGGCTAACATCCTAAGGGATAGCCAGCACGGGTTTGTTGCGGGTAGGTCTTGTTTGACCAATCTCATTTCCTTCTATGACCAGGTGACCTATCACCTGGACGAGGGAGAAGAGATATGTCATATATCTTGACTTCAAAAAAGCTTTTGATCTGGTATCCCATGATCACTTCTTGGCCAAACTGCCCAGTTGTGGCCTTGGCTCCACCATGATCCGCTGGCTGGGAAATTGGCTCCTTGGTCAGACCCAGAGGGTTGTAATTGATGGCATTCACTCATCATGGTGCCCTGTGACCAGTGGGGTCCCTCAAGGCTCTGTCCTGGGACCCATACTGTTCAACATCTTCATTAATGATGTGGACATTGGAGTCAGGAGTGGACTGGCCAAGTTTGCCGATGACACCAAACTTTGGGGCAAAGCATCCACGCCAGAAGATAGGCAGGTGATCCAGGCTGACAAGCTCAGCAAATGGGCAGACGAGAACCTGATGGTGTTTAACACCGAAAAATGCAAGGTTCTCCACCTTGGGAGGAAAAACCTGCAGCATCCTTATAGGCTTGGCAGTGCTACATTGGTTAGCACTACAGAAGAAAGAGACTTGGGGGTCATCATTGACCACAAGATGAACATGAGCCTGCAATGCGATGCTGCGGCTAGTAAAGCGACCAAAACACTGGCTTGCATCCATAGATGCTTCTCGAACAAATCCCGGGACGTCATTCTCCCCTTGTACTCAGCCTTGGTGAGGCCGCAGCTGGAGTACTGCATCCACTTTTGGGCTCCACAATTCAAAAAGGATGTGGAGAAGCTTGAGAGAGTCCAGAGGAGAGCCACGCGCATGATCAGAGGTCAGGAAAACAGATCCTACGATGATAGGCTGAGAGACATGGGACTCTTTAGCCTGGAAAAGCGCAGGCTCAGGGGTGATCTGATGGCCACCTATAAGTTTATCAGGGGTGACCACCAGGATCTGGGGGAACGTTTGTTCACCAGAGCGCCCCAAGGGATGACGAGGTGGAACGGTCACAAACTCCTGCAAGACCGTTTCAGGCTGGACAGAAGGAAGAATTTCTTTACTGTCCGAGCCCCCAAGGTCTGGAACAGTCTGCCAGCGGAGGTGGTTCAAGCACCTACATTGAACACCTTCAAGAGTAAATTGGATGCTTATCTTGCTGGGATACTATGACCCCAGCTGACTTCCTGCCCTTCGGGCAGGGGGCTGGACTTGATGATCTCCCAAGGTCCCTTCCAGCCCTGATGATGTCTATGACCGTACTGCTGTATCCCCTGTGGATACACCTGTATTATATAGTCTATCCGAACTTCCTTTGTTTCATTTTGATTTGGTCTTACATCCACATGTATAAATTATTCATCCCTTCTGTCATAACTTTCTTAATATGTGACTTTAGAGTTACTGATTTCATAATTCCAGTGAAACTCATACTTTTCAGATAAGTTATTTAGGAAGGCAAAAACTTCTGGATGAGCTGAATGTTTTACACTGGGGTGGCCCACCTGCAGCACGCATTGCACAAGTGGCACTGGCACCCTCTGTGTGTGGCACATGGCATGTCAAAGAAGGGATGGGCAGCATGATGGTAGATAGGGAAGGAAGCAAAAAGCAAACAAGGAGCACAGGGCAGGAAGCACAAAGCAGAGCAAGGGAAGGGGATCACAAAGGCACTTGGGGAGGGTGCATGGCTAATTTGTGACATGCCTGCTAAAAAGGTTGACTCCCACTATGAATATCTTCAAATCAAAAAAGGAGTCTCAGCTATTTAAGTTTTACAAGACACCATGGAAGGAGGAATGTAACATTTAAATGACATCGAACACCCATTCTCACTAGGAGGGGGTACTCTGTGGTGATTCTCTTCTGCTGAATTCTTCAGGCTATCCATTCCTTTACAGATTAGACAATATGGAAGAGAGCAGCCATAAAATCATAAATGTTATTAAATATCTCGTTATGGTTGCATAAAAGTATAGATTTTGCATGAATAAGAAGAACAAGCTTTTAGTGGGGCATGCACTGGTAAATCTTGTTTTGAATTCTTGTAGCAAAAATTATACATATAAGAAATTTGTGCATATATGTTTGAAATAGGTCTATGAAGAATGATCATATTCAAATTTATATAGGATTGTAGACAAGTTAACTATGTGCAACAGGCTACTTATAGAATACTTGCATACAAGTTATGTATATTCTATTATAATAGGAGCAAAGGGACTATTTTATAAGTTACTGATTTAAGAAACAGGAAACGTTTGAATCACCGTGTCATCTTTGGTTGATTGGTTAGTTCTGAATTTTCCAGTCAGTGAAATGTTACTATTTATAATTTACTATTATAACAATAATAGCAATATTATTTACTATTATAAAATAATTTGAGACCTACTGGGTGCCTCTACACATGCGCTTTACTGCAGAGTTGACTATTAGCTCTGCAGTAAAGCATCACAATCTACATCTGTGCTGGTATTAGGGCATAGTAAATTAAATAACTCTGTTGTAAGATAGTACAATCTTACAGCAGAGTAATTAAGTGCAACAAAATGCACATGTAGACAGTGACCAGGGCTGGCTAGGACCTGAGGGTGCTGAAGTGTGGGGGCTGCCTGCCACATAGCCATATGACTTTACAGGTTCTGTACCCTCATGCTGTAGCCAGCTCCTCCGCTGCCTGACACCACCTCCTAATGCCTGGGGCTGACCCCCTAAGTCTGTTCCACCCTGGCTCTAAGTGCTGCTCTCCCAGGTGTATGTGTAGACACTGTGCCTGGGAGCAGTTAACTCTGGCTCAAACAGCTCCAGAGTTTATTGTGTCACATGAATTTAATGTGTAGATGCACCCACAGAGAAGGACCTAATTCTTACAATGGTTAACTCTATTTGTGGTATAAATTAATACGTTAGAAAAGTCCATATCCCGTGTTCTACTTAAGGGCGCTATTCATATATACCAAATATAGACAGCATGGCTTAAGGTATAAATATTCACTCTGTCTCAAAAGTTTGTGAAAATGTTATGTACAATTGCAGCACAGATGTCTATATTTTCTTGTTTCCAGTACAGTTGTATTTTCTGCCAGATATTTCTCAGTCTGTTCATCAGCAGATGTGTATTGCAATTACTGTAAAAAGCAGAATAGAGAAATATAAGTCAAGTATAAGTCAGAAATCAAACTGTTTAGTTGTAGTATAATTGAGAAACTTTGTAGTTTGAGCCTATACATACATATGAACCACCAACTGGGAGAAGAAAGTGACTATGTGAAGGGAAAAGAAGCTTTTCTGAGAGCTTTCATGTGTGCCTGTTGCCAGGGAAACAACTATATATTTGTCTTTAGAACAGGTGCCTCTTTTGGGGTTTGGCTCTCAGATTGTGCATCTCACATTGTGGTTTCAGATGAAATAAAGGAAGCAAGAACACAGTTGAAATACACAATGAAAAATGAAATACGTATTATCAATGTGCTGTGTGCATATACACTATATAGACCGTATATTTTCTTTTAAGTTGGGATTTGGTGAGCTTAATTACATCATTTTAAACTCGGCTATAAGTAGTCTACACCTGTTATCTCTGTCTCCAGGGAATAGTCCTTCAAAATCTCTGTCATTTTTTCTCCCCTGGAAGATTATCCTACAACAGCCCCCTTCCTCTTGTCACCTCCCTCTTACACTCTTTTTCACTTTCATATTAGACATTTTCTTTTCTCCACAACTGAGAATTTTTCCCACTCCTTTTCCTGCTTTGTCAGAAATAAAACAAAAACAAAAAATTAAGCCCCCTTCCCAAACCCAATATCTTTGTATTAAATTTTTGCTACATAGGACTGATCCTGAAACCAGTTAGTCAACAGGAGTTTTGCCAGTGACTCCAGTGGCAGTAGTACTCTCTTTGTTTGGTAAAAGAAGCAGTATCTCCACCTCAGCCATGTCTTTCAAGTCTTTCACATGAGGAATAAGATATAACAAAAAATATGCTTTGTTCTAACTATTCACCTGGTACTTTCAAAAAAATCCTTGGAGGATATTTTTGTCTTAACCCACTCAGTTATCACAGTTGCTATAGAGTAGTGATTACAAAATTCATCTGTATTGTTAAAAAAAGAGCAAAGCAATTTTCTTAAAATTTTGGTTGAAAATGCATGATGGCATCACTAGGGACTTCCTTTATCATTTGTAAAATAGCTTTAATCCTGCTTCAGGTTCTTATTTCACAGCAGCATACATACTGCTTAATCCTACAAACTTTTATATACAAGAGTAACTTTACCGAGAAGAGTAGTCCCACAGAGTTAAAAAGGAAGTGAGTTCAATTGTATTACTCATGTGTGAAAGCATTTATAGGACTGCTAACATATGATTCCTATCTACTTTGCATAGCAAATTAATAATACCTAAAAAGGTTGGATCAATATAGCAATATATTGTGTGCAATTTAATCACTCTAAGTTTCAAATTAATTTGATTCGGACATTCACATTCCTTTTGGGCTCATTTTGTCCAATCATTCAATCAGTCAAGTATCATTGGCATTAATGTTGGCTGAAATTAAATATAAAACCTACAAAACTGTATGGAAAACAAATTTTTCATGAGTATTATATTTTCACCAGAATACTTATGCATTCATCATAGAAGCAATACTCTGTCATTTAACAGACCAATGATAATTAACTAATACAACTCAAATATTCAATGTTGAATATCAAGAGCCCATAGAATTCTAACTGTTATCAGTCCACAGATTTAAAACAAGACAACCACAAAATATTCACTGAATGATTTTGTACGAGGCCTCATCTGAAGTCCATTAAGTCAAAGGCAATTCTATTCACTTCAGCGGGTTTGGGGATCTGCTTTGCTGGCCATTCTTCAAACAAAAGAATTTGGCAGAATTTGGCCAAAATTATTAGTCAGAAATTATTTACAATGGTGAGTAGGAAAATTATGGTAGAATATTAGGATGCTAAAAGTAGTAAGGTAAAGAAAAAGAATATATAAAACTAAAATAATTGTGGTCAGAGTCAAAATATGGATAATAAAAGGAATGCAGCACATAAAATTATTTAACTCAATGCTTATATGCAGTAAAAAATCACTTGAATTCTGAAGATGTGAAGATCTCTACATATAACTGTTGAAGGCACTGGTGGCAATTATTTCTATATAAGGGACTGGAGACAGAGACCACCTTTGGAATTATTGGTTGAAGTAGTCTTGAAAACTTGGCTGGGATATACCAAATGATTCAGAAAAGAAAAGGGATATCTGAGATTAGAAGTCAGAGTTTCTGGACATTGACTCCTTGGATTAATTCCTTCAGTCCATGCAATTTGCTGAGTCTATGGCTCCAATTTATTGACCAAATGGTGAAAAATAAAAATTGTTACAGCAGAATGTCATTTAGTTCACGCATATCTCCTCAGAATGAAATACTCCCTTGACAACTGCAATAAAGATTGGGCCTTATATTTTTAAGTCATTTGTTTCTGCCTGTCTTTTCTCCTTCTACTCCAAGAGTTTTAAAGGGTTCTCTAGAGTGAATAATAGGGGCCAGTCCCATCTGAGATTTACAAAGTACATGTTATATATTTTGAAGAAATCCAACTAAAACACAGTCAGATCCATATCATATAATTTTGATGGATGTGGAGATGCTACCATTCATAGCTTGAAAACTATGAAAATATTCTTTTCATTGAACTAAATTTCTCATCATATTCAGATTTTTGGTATAAAGCAGGAAGAATAAGACACAGGGCATGTCTACACGAGACATTTACTGAGGAGCCGACTAACTAGCTCCGCAGTAAAACATTATGTGTGACCCTATTTGATCGCAGTAGACTAATAAAAACTGCTGCAAGGTAGTCTGGCTACGCTTGAGTACTATGCTGTGGTGCAGCATGTGGAGTCCCATTAGAGCAACCCTGGGCTGACTGCTCTGAAGAGCTCCACCTCCTGCAGAGGAGCTGGTTGAGGTATGAGGGTGCTGGCTAACCACATGCTGAAGCACCCTTATTCCTCAGCTGGCCTCTCTGTAGCATGTGGAGCCCCGTTGAAGTAGCCTTGGGATGGCAGGCTGACTTCCAGGGTCCCCTGCCAGCCAGGGCTGCTCCAACCAGGCTTCATGTGATGCAGACATATAAACTCTAGAATTTATTCATGCATATTAATTGCACATGTAGATGCACCAATTTTAACTGAATTTAATTGCTTGGAATTTACAACAGCGTACATGAGATCTAAACCAGTGAGATCCAGTTCATGGAAGCTAAAGAAAAAGATAACATTTTACAATGCACTGTATACCATAAGAGGAATTGGAAAGGAAACAATGCAACGTAACTTTCCCCAGATCTTGCAGAAGATTTTGTTACATAAGCCTTCAGAGGTCCAACTGCACCTTGCTTAGGAAGAAAGTGACTACTTAGAGAAGTGAATGGGGAACAAGAGTGTAATACTAAGAAGGCCATGTGGGGGACCGCTGTCAGACTGCTGATTATTGACTTCATTTAGACCATGGCTGTCTTTTATTCTGACTACTCAGTTTGACAGACATCATCTGTTGAGCAAATTGGTAGTTGGAGTTTTTAAAATATCATTAAAGAAAGATCTATGCTTCATGTAGACATTAGGCAAATCATGTACACTTTTTTTTACCACTCTTATTGGGTAGTGGTGCTTATTTTAAATGTATATGTTCTTTACTACGAAGTCCCAAGATACCATAGAGACAATAGGTTCCATATACAAATGTGAACATAAAGCAGGGGAGGTAAGATAATTTATCATGGAACAGAGCCACTATATAACAAGTGAGGAACAGTATAGACTCAACAATAAATGGCAAATTGGAACTGCAAATAGGTCAAATTCAAAGACCATAGAATAGTGTTTTGCAAGAAATCAAGATAGGCTATAGGTGTGATTTACCACTGTTATTCCTGTTTTACCTTGGAATAAATTCATTGATTTCAAAGAAGATTTTGAAAGATGGAAGGCTTGTGCTGTTGCTAGCCTCACCTGAAAAAGAACTGTATTGTTCAAAAAACACTTGGACTATTTATAGATGTAAGTTTTAGGTCTGCATGGCTCTTCATATCTGTAGGACATTTGACTGAATTATTAATATTTTACTTTTATTATTGTGCATTATTAAAATGAGAGCTCAACACATTCTTTTTTACATCTGACTTCAACCAGACAAACAAGACAAATGAATAATGATATGTTTGAATGTTGATTAGCAGATTATGGGAACATCAGGAATAACTCTGTAGTCAAGGATCCACTGAGATTTAAACTAAAAGCAGAATTAGCATCCCTTTGCACTCTTTAGCGATGGAATTCAGTCTCCAAATTTGGCAGAATAATTCCTTGGAATATTTAATTTTCTTTTAGTAAAATATTCAGGGGGGTTTAAAGGAAATGCTTAAGAGATGACTTCTCTTAAAAAAAACCATCACGTTTTTTTACTTTATGTCTATTTAAGTTCTTAAACTAAACAAATACAGTCTCCATACATGGGGACACAGATTATTCTGATAACAACAGAGGCTACTTTTGAACCTTAGTCAGGGTAAATGAACAGAATTACCTCAAGGCTAACTAAATGAGCTTTCAGATTTCATTTGGACCTCCCATTCTTTGAAGTTGCAGATTTGCTTACTTGACAGACCAGCTGGAGTTTTCAGTGAAGGGAGATGGCCAGCAGACAATCTGAGTATTTAGGATGACCATCTGGGAGAAGAAGCATGGTCACTAGGGCACAACAGACGATCAACCAGGGGTACAACATGCAAATATGGGTTTAATAGGGTAAGAAGAACTAACTTTGTGGGAGCTCAGTTGGCTTCTCTCTGTGCTTGTCTTTCCAGTGTCAGCAGCATCATAATAGTAGGAAACCCAAGGTTTCTTATGGTACTCTAGATGGAGAATTCAGGGTACAAATCTCTGTGGAGACCTGGAAATGCGGATACTTTCCTGTCTACCACTCAGCATTACCACAGAGATTCAGGAGTCAAGAAGAAGTTCCATATAGGACACCTTGGGAATCAGATTTCTAGAAATGAGACGCACATGGGGAAGAAAAGGAGAGCTAGAAAAGTCATGGTGCTGAATGAGCATACTAACTTTTTATCCTTGTCTATCCATTTTTCAGCTCAGTCCTCTTACCAAATTTTCCTCACGGGGAAGAGAATCAGGGATTTTTGTGGAAGAGGATTAGGAAGAGACACACAGAGATCTGTAGAAAGCCTGATGGACACCTAGTTTCCTCAAGTCTCTTCCTTTCAGACCTTCATTCTCAGCCTACAGTACTCCCAGTAGTCTGGATCCATTAGGTCAGTCAAACTACAGTCCATTTCTGGTGCACCACATATTACTAGACCAGTGTAAATAATTGTGAGGACTACAACCAGGGCATAGGCAATCATTAAGCTAAGTCAGAAGCTGGCAGGACAACTAGGGGCAAAAGGGTCGACAGACAGGGACCAGAAACAAGGAGAGAGGTCACGAAGTGGAACCCAGGGAACAGGAAATGAGAAACAATAAGCAGATATAAGACACAGGGATCAGATCCAGGAGTTCACTAGATGCCAGGCAGCCAAGAACAAGCCAGGTATCCTTCCAGTTGCCAAGATGTGAATCCAAGTGTTGAGACAAGTTCATGGTCAAGGTGGCAGTTAAATAAGGCCTGAAGGTCCAAGACTGGATCAAGACAGGCAGCACTGCCTAACAACACTGTTGCTCAGACAAGGTTTGGAGGAAGTGGGAGAGTTTTATCGCTCTCCATCAAGGGTCCCTATGTCACCTGGTTCCCCATCGAGTATCTCATGGGAGGGCTGAGCTGGGCTGGGGCTGGCATTTGGTTAGTCAGTGGATAGTGCTGTAGCTCATGCTTCTATCTGTGGGTGCAAAAGCTTCAGATCCAAATTCCATGAGCCCTGATGCTGAAATCCCTAATATGATGTAAAGAAATAGTGAAGTGTGTTAAGCCCCATTTATGGTACACTCATTAACTCATATTTTCATCTAAATTATCTCTCTTCACCACTCAAAGCTCACACAAATGGAATATAAAAAACACATATATAATATTAATTTGGAAGGGACATTGAAAGCTCATCTACAGTACCCCCTGCTTAAGGCAGGGTCAAGTACACCTAGAACATCCCTGCCAAATGTTTGTTTAGCTTTTTCTTAAAAACCTCCAGTAGAGAAGATTCTATAACCTCTCTAAGTAATTTTCTACAAATATCTTTACAATTACATTTTTTCCTAATAGGCAATCTAAAGTTCCTTCACGGCGATTTAAGCAAGTGTTTCTGGTCCTATCCTTGATGGATATTGAGAACAACTGATCACTGCCCTCTTTATAAGAATCTTGTACATGTAGGAACACTGTTTGCATGTACCCCTCCAGTCTTCTCTTTTTCGAGATAAAACATACCCAGTCTTTTCCCACCTTTCCTCACAGGTCATAACTTCTAAGCCTTTTATCGTATTCATTATGGTTCCTGGACTGGAGCCTCAGATAATATTCTTACCCCTTATTCTCCCAGAAAGGGAAATCTGCAGCCTGGGTGGATCTTGAGCTTTATTTCTTCTCCTCTAGGAAAGTTTCTTTTTATGTGCCAGGGGAAGAGCAAATTTCCCCAGCTACATTAGACTGGGGCAGTCATGGAAAAAGCTTTTAATTTCACACGCCTTAACCTAAACCTGTTCTTGCTGCAGAACCTTCACCAGATTTGGTCACTGAATGTCTGGCAGAAAATTCAGGAGTTACAACTAACATTTCAGTTGTAACTGTGCTAGTCTCAACATGTGAAATACTAAAAGAAGTGATATATTGAGAGAAAATTTCAAGTGTGCAAGGATTGTTTCTCAACTTAGGATTCTGCCTTTCTCTTATTGGAGGGCTTTCTCACTAAAATGCAAAACCTGCCAACACATCTCCACCACCCCCGCTATAACTACACCCCACAACAGAACTATCACCATTCCTATATCCTACCCTTGCACCTCCAGAAATGTAATACATCTCATCCAGTGCAGTAAATGGCCTGATGGAAAACAACAGCTGCACACCAGAATGAATGCACACTAGAAATCTCTCGAAGACAAGAATACCCAACTACCTGTGGGAGCACACTTCTCATAAGACACCTGCTGCCCTTCTGATCGCTCAGTTCTAATCCTCAAAGGGAACTTACAAAACACCTTCCATAGATGAGCCTACAAACTTCACTTCATAAAACTACGGATACAAAAAATCATGGACTCAATACAGTCATTACAACCTGCCTGATATCTGATTCAACCGGTACCTGCCTGGCTTGACCTCTTACATTCTTCTTTCCCCCCAGCTTTTCTCTCCTTCTCTCCCCTACTTTTCTCTTTTGTCCCCCTAATTTCCTACTATTTCCTTCTTCGTTGAGAGCTTCTTTCTTACCCTGTATTATTACTTCTGTAATGTTCCCCTTTGGCCTTTTTTCCTCTGCTTTCTTCCCCCTCCCTCCCCTGCTTTACCTTTTGTTTCTCCTTTCTTCCTATTTATATTTTCACTACATCCTCTCATACTTTGAGCTTCTCTCATTCCTGTTTTCCTATCTCCTACTATTTTCTTTTTCGCTGACATCCTCTTTTCCACCTTGTATTCTATCACTGTAACGTCTCCCTTCAGCCTTTTTCCCTTGCTCTCTTCCCCCTCCCTTTTCTGCTTTACCTTTTGTCTTTCTAATTTCTACCTATTTACATTCTCACTGACATCCTACCACACTTTTAGCTTCTCTCATTCCTTCAAGTCTCAGAACAGCAGAGACTCTCTATGCCTGAAGAAGGGTGACTGTGCCCGAAAGCTTGCTAACAACTTTTTCCCAGCTACTTAATTGGTCTAATAAAAGATATTACATCTACTCAAAGAACCTGGCCTGCCTATGTCCTTAGACCAACATGGCTACAACCAAAAACCTAGGAACAGATCCTCTGATTTTTAGACAGGATTCAAAAGTGGCTGCCTTCACGGGCAAGGATTTCTTTCTTGCCCAGTTGTTTTTACAAGTATCTGCATAGTTTCCAAATTTTCAGTAGGCTCTTGAAAGGTATTGTAGTATTACTTGAATGAACTATATAAGGTCTTGTTTGGCAGGGGGAACTGGTGGCCTGCTAACATAGCCCAAGGAAATAGCATTTATAGTTTTGCTCCTCCCTCCCTCCCCTTGCTTCCAGGGTCACTTTTTCTGGGGGCACATATTAGCATGATATATCAACTGATGGCCCATGATGGGAATTTTTTCACTAACATTAACAACAGATACTAGAGATGAAAGAGGGGAAAGAAAAAAAAATCTCACTGATTTTATATTCTCTTTGGACATATGGTCTTTTCAGTAATGCCATACTATTTGTCTACTTGCCTAACCTCTTCTGCTCAAAACAGAAACCCAAGGAAGCAGGCGTCCCAACCAGAGCCCTTCTGGTGATTTTCTTTTTAATTAAGTTTAATTATGAAGTTAAACCCTCATGGATATAGCAAAAATCTCAGATTTAACCCTCTATACAGTGTTTGGCTAACCAAATAAATTAAAAGTGGCAAAATAGAATAGGGGGATCATTTTTTTTTAAACATATCACCCTGAACAGTTCCATCTTACCACTGGAGTGACACAATGTATCTCTGTGCAGTCCACAGGACATCAGCTGGTTAAGACTCACTTTAACTAACTCAGACTCACTAACTTTCTACCTCACTCCATTTATCTAAATCGGACATTTTTCAGTTTTTAGGCTCTGATACCAAAAGTCACTGGAAAAGAAGCCTAAGGAAGTGACTTACATCCTGTGGTGACAGAACAAGACCCCAGGAAAAGGGGCACAAGGGCAGATTTCCTGGATATTCTGTAGTCAGCCAAATCTGTTATCTTAGTTCCATCTTTACAGTGTCTATAAAGGATGAGCTGGGAGTATGATGTCAATGTATCCACTCTCAATAATTGATATGATAGATAATCTCAACCTTCCACCATTTTCTGTATCTCCCCACATCTCAAGAAACTTCATTCATCAACCATGTTTGAAATGTTTAAGTAATTTTAGTGATGTATGGAGCACTGACACTCCCTTGTTAGAAATCTGTACTACTAACATTCTATCAAATTAAAAAGCCACTGAGCTCTTGTGCATAAAATTATCATAAATTATCTCTGAAGGTTCATTGCTGTCTGGAATGTTTAATTGCTCACTCAGCTGAAGTTCAGCAGCTCAGGATTATTAATCAATGTTAGGAGGTTTCCCATAAGATCATCTTTTACACTGGAGCTGGAAAAGTAGCAAACTTTTGTGTGAGTTTGTTAGATACAGCAAGTCAACAAAAATTGAATTTCTTCTGGCACATTCCTTCCATTTATTTTATTCAAAGATGATCTGAGTGATGGAGGATGAGACAAATTATAGCACCCCTGTATCATTTATTTGAATGGAAAACTAGATTCTCCAAAGTATAATGATAAACCTCTACCTAGTGATAGCTAATAGATAACAAGTGGGGTTTTCAGAAATGCTCAGCATTGGTCTCACCCTTTTCCCATTAAAGTTCAAAGAAAGCTAAGAAGTGCTAGCTGATTTGGTAACACTAATATAACCATTTATGTAGAGCATCCAGTTAATAAATTTCCCACAGAAAAATGGATTTTTATAAAAAATATTCGTAAGATAATTCTGTTTTGATCATGTTTTCACTTTTCTGGGGAATTTAAAAACAAAACCGTATTAAATGTAATATTTGATTTTATTTTTAATTCAGTCACATTTCATCTTGTTTTTTTTTTAACTGAAAATTTATTAGGAATATAGCATTTTATGTTTTTTCTCTTTTCTCCTACTCTTTTTGTCTTTTTCTCATGAAGTACAATTGAATGGTTAATGTTAAATTTCGTTGGGGTAAAGGTACCTTAACCATTTCTTAAAACTGCCTCAATGGTTGCACCAAGGTGCAGATAAAAAAACCCAACAAAACAAAGGTCTGTAACTCTGCCAGAGTCAAGCTTTTCAAAATTTGGGAAATTTTTGAAAAGTTTTTGAGAGGCAGAGGGTACTGTGCTTTACTTTTTGTTTTGCTATTTTGTTAAGGTTTCCAAAGCTGGAGAATACTGGAAAAGTCACAGAATTGAAAAAAAACAAAATATAAAAGAAAAAAAATCTTGAGTATTATTCATATTGCTTTTAGTAGAGCAGGGACTGGAACAATGTGGAAGAACAATGTGTGTTATCACAGCAATTAAAATATTAGTTTTCTTCCTATTAAAGACAACATTTTTTTCCCTGTCTCCTTTTATCCTTTTTCCATTATTTTCATTTACGTCCTTTGGGTTTGAGCTTCTTCACCGTGTAGGAATGTGAAAATACAAGTGACTGGGCCCTTTCTTTATAAATAAAATGTAAGCTAGTAAGTAATGAGTCTTCACCTTTCCTATAACAGTAGAGGTATATGCCCAGCATTAATTCTTTAAACAAATAATTATGGTTCAATACTGGCATAGAAATATTCAGTTAACATAGATTCATAAATTTTAAGGCTGGAAGAGACATCAGAAGATCAGGTGACCCCAGCAAGGTGCGCATCTAGTCTCCTCTTGAAGATTTTCGGGGCAGGCAATTGTACCATCTCTGGAGGAAGCTTATTCCACAGTCTGGACACCCTAGTTTGGAAGCAGTTTTTCCTAATGTTGAGCATGAAACGGTCATCCAGGAGTTTGTGACCATTACTTCTAGTTTTCCCCAAGGATGCCTGGGTGAACAGTTGTTCACCAAGCCCTTGATGTATGCTTCTGATGTAGTAGTAAGCTGCTACCAAGTCCCCTCTCAGCCTTCTCTTTTTCAGGGTGAAGAGTCCCAGGTCCCTCAGCCTTTCCTTGTATGACTTGCCTCACAAGGCTCTGATCATATAGGTGACCCTTCTCTGGACTCTGTCAAGCTTTACCACATTCTTGTTAAGGTGCGGTGCCCAGAACTGGATGCAGTACTCCAGCTGAAGTCTCACCAATGCCCAGTAGAGAGGGAGAATCACTTCTGGTTTTGCTGGAGATGCATCAATTGATCAATTGACGCATCAATTTACAACTTTTAAGTATAAACCTCTTGGATTAACATTCAAACTTCTTTATTTTAAAATGGTTCCAGTCTGGATAAACATGGTCCCTAATTTGTAGCTTTTACTAATCACCAGTACACTTCCAGAGGGAAATTGAGTTACTGCTGATTGGTTAGTTGCTGAGTGTTAATGCTGGTTACTGTGCTGCAGCACAATTTGTCCCTGAAATGGACACCTAACAACTGTTTTTAGTTTGTCCCAGACATTTTTTTCCATTTGCCTCAAAGCCCTAATCTTAAAAATGATGTTCATTTTGTCGCCAGTGAATTAGTCCTCCTTCCATTAACTTCAGTGGGAGCATGACTGACTTCTGAGTGACAATGAATGCATGCCATTACACAGAAATATGCTTATATTATTTGCTTATAATTCTGAAGGGACTGAGTGAAATGAGTCCTTTGGTACAACACATGATCTATCAATTTAAAGCATTGTATTGCAAATCAGAAGTGTTCAAATATAGGCCCATTTTTCACAAAAATGGCAAAAATGTGTCCTTTTTATTCATCAAAAATAAGCAATAACAGGGGGTCCAATAATTACGCTATTTAAGACACATTTAAAAAAAAAAAGTGAATTTTACCATATAGTCAATAAACCTAACAAGCTTTTTTTTGATCTGTATACTCTCATACTACAATATTTAGAACAAACAAGAAGAACGTTGTATGAAGTTTTAACTTTCAATATACTTATTTTAATGTAGCTTTAGTATTATTAAAATATATTACATAAATCATATTTGAAAATGGCTCTGAAATAATACATTTTCCAGTATGTGTGAGTAGTGTTTCAGTTGCAATGCCTGTGCTTCAAACTATTGCCTATTTTTATGCCTCAAATACCTTTTTTCTGAGTCTTCAAAACCCTCCTTAAGACATGTTTTCCATTAATATATAATAAACCAAAAAAGCAACAATAGCAACATTCCATCTGTATAAATTGTTCCATCTGAAGACGTCAAAGTACTCTACAAATAATAATGCACGTCACCACAAAACACCCACTTAAACATAAGTATTGCCATCCCCGTTATACAGAATTTGTGACACTGAGATTGTAAGACCTCTTGTTTTCTTCTTTGGTCATTGGCTCAGGTCCTAAACAACTTATCCAGCATCATGCAGGAAGTCTATTTATGAGCTGGGAAGAAAAAGGTGGATTTTCTGACTCCCAATTGCATGTCTTAATCACTCAAATCCTTCCTGCAATGGCCTTCTCATCTCATCGTTGATGTATTCTCATCCTTATAAACTTGAACTTTTGACCCATACTTTACTTTTGATTGCAAACTCTTCAGACAGGGAGTAGGAGTCTTTTTGTTACTTGTAAAGATTCAGATTTACAGTGGCCTATAAATCATCAGCAATAATATGTAGCATTTAGTAAATGCATAATCAAACATGGTGTTTAAAAGTTATTGCATAGGTGACAATTTGCAATCACTTCTATAACTGTTCAAGTCTATTAGGTAAAAATATACTACAGCATGTTTGACATTCATGTTAAAATTCTCTTCTGTTGTTTTATCATCCTGTGTACTTATTTCTAGCCACGTGGCATCTGACCAAGCTATGATATATAGGTATAAACCTATAAAGCCTTACTACTATAAGTAATCTCTTGTCTCCAACAAGAATATACTTATAGCTCAGGATCAGGATTGTTGAAGTGATTATTAAACTTCCCCTGAAAAAGGCAAATTACTTAACGTGAACGTGTAGAAATTTTCAGGATCAGTCCCTACCTCTGTATTCTAAAAGGAAATTATTGATCTCAAGTCAAATACAGAGGTCATAAATTGTAGCATAAGCTACATATCAACAAATGAGAGTGAAGTGGATGAGAATCAGTGTAATTTCAATGTTAAAGAGACAGAAGGGAAGAGTTGACATACTTAAAATAATCCAAGAGAAGTTACAAATTAAAGCTGAGTCCTCCTCTTACTTAATTTTACACCCTTTTTATGATAAAACCTTCCCACAGTTCTCCTGGTATAAAAGTTACTTCAGTTTCTATTCCCTTTTCCCCCACTTAGACTGCCTTCCTGGACTGTAACTTACATAATAATTTATGGCATTTTTGAACCTGACCCAGGAATTCTAATGAGGGAAGATTCATGCCTGACCTCTAGTTCCCATATATAGGTGTATAGGTAATGAATGTTAATTCATATTTTGCCTCACCAGGTGCCAAAACAATATTACTAGCTGTGTTGTGATGCATGCTTGCACATCAGAAAGTACATTAGAATCCTACTGCAAATCTTCCTAAGTATATGGACCATTAATTTAATAGATCATAACACTGTATTATGTCAGTCCAGCTATCACACGTGCTTTAACTTTATGCATGAAAGAGTCTTATGGAATGTTTACTTGAAAAAAGTTACTGTACTTAACTTGCAATGAATCCAAAATCCTAATATATTGTAATAATTTTAAAAGTCAAAACTTTTTATTGCCCGTTAAACTTCTTATTTATTTATACACTTATATAATTTAAAACTGGGGGAAATGATTTATTTAACCCAAGAGCTGAGATTTTGACTATCAAGTTTTAACCCAGGGCAATTATTTATTCCACTGTCAATCTGAGTCAATCTCTGGATACAGGGCTTTGTAATGTAAATGAGTAAGGATTCTTAACGACACTGATGCAGCTGTACTGTAACTAGCTATAAGAATAAAATATTTTCTAAATACAATTTCATGCTTGAAACCCAGAAAGTTGTTATAAAGAGTTTAGACCTTTTTAATGAAGGACAGACTTAATATAAACTTTCCTGAAATGTATTTTTAAGTAAATTCAGAACAATGCATTATACCTTGTTTCCTTTCTCAGAATTTGCTTGAAACTGAAGATATATCTAACACATATAGATTTGCATGCATTAAACCTTCCATTCCTTTCACAGACCATTTATATTCCTTAAGATCATTACTCAGGGGTTACAATATTGTCCTATATCAGGAGTGCTTAACCACTGGCCCATGGGCCAAACATAGCTTGCAGAGACTTGGAATCTGGCCTGTGGGACTCTCCATGGGTCAGGAAATTTGGCAGTGGAGGAACAGTGGCAGTTAATACTGCCATCCCTCCCCACTGCCAAAATCCCAAGTCCTGAGCAGCTCACCCTGTGTGGGTGGTTGAGGCTGGTCCAAGCCCTGTTCCCCATAACCCTGCCCAGCCCCCTTCCTCCTGTAGGGTCAGGCTATGCCTCTTTTTCCTGTACAGCTAGATTAGGCCTGATTGCCTTCCCACCCTCCCCTGTATGGCTGTTTGGGGCCCCACAGCACCTACCCATGGCACTGAATTGGGTCCACCACAAAGGAACCAGCCACTGCCCATTTGGCCTGCTTGGCACCTCTGTCCTATATAATGTGGCTAATATAGATGATTTCATTTTAGTTTTTGCAGACCCTGTTCACATTGTTACACACTGAGGTCACCAGCTACAGTGGATTTTCACTAGTGTAGCTGAGACCAAGATTTGACTTACTGTATATTCTACATTAGTGATTGTCTTGGGGTGCACCAGGCAAATAGTTGCTCAAAGGCTGTGAACAGATGTTGCCCTTGTGGTGACACAGAGTTTTATGACAGGATAAAATGTGAATGTATTAAGGTCCTTGCTGCATGTTGCACCACAAATGCCTCTAAAATGTTTCTGCAACAGTACCTGTTAGCAGTTCATTTCGCTTTACTGTGGCAGTCATCTATACAGTTATAGTGCATTGACTGAATGCACTGTTGAAGGGTGTTGGTGGTACATCCTATATCTCTGTCACACAGGGACTCTGAGATCAGAAAGCCATTCCCTGGTGCGTGCCAGGGCCGTCTAGAAACATGTATAGTCCAACTGGTCTTCACTGTAGCACATTGGGGTTTCAGGTGGCTGTGACACCTTCTGGTGGCTCTGCGATTGTGCCCCGTTCTGCCCCTAGGGTGCCTTCACATCTTGTCTGCCATGCCTTGATGGTATAATGACAAATAGGGAGGCTGCCCAAGGGTCCTTGCATGACCCCAGTTCCACTGAACCCCAGCTTCAGTTTCTCAGCTCCCTATTGTTCCTCAGGCCCCTTGCTGGGTCTCACTCTGTAACTGTGCCACCACAGGGCACCTGAAGCTTTAGGGGCTAATTGTGTGGCTCCAAATTCTCTCCTATACCACGCCCCAACCCTCAGGGGTGTTACCATACTGTTCACTTGGTGGACTTTGCCCTCCTTGACCATCACCCCTTTCCTCTTAGCTCAGCCTTCTAGCCTGGGCACAGGGCATCAGACCTGGCTTTGAGGCACTAGCTCTAATTCATCCCTTCTGGTCACCAGGCCCCTGGCCCCTTTGTGGCTGCATCCCTCTTGGGTGCCAGGCCCCTGGCCCTGCCTTACAGCACCCCTCTCAAGCGCCAGGGCCCTGGCTGGCCCTGTGGCCTTAATGTAGCACTGTGCCCACTCTGGGCTCAACAATCACTCATGACCACATTCCTCTCAAGCGCTGGGCCCCTGGCTCCTGTGTGGCTGCATCCTTCTTGAGCACCGAGCCTCTGGCTCCTGTCTGGCTCCATAGCCTTTCACTCTGCCCTTCTCTGAGCTCAACATAGCTCTATCCTTGAGTCTGCCCCTGGCAGGGTGCAAGATGATCACATGCCCCACAGGCAGTAATGGGACCTCCATCAACCAACCCTTACAGTCCCAACCCAAACTGCTGGTGTAACTATAACATAAACATAGGCCGTGGGTGATAACAGAAAGAACAACAGAAACAACGGAAGAAGCCCTCTGCCCCTTTAAGAGGGCAAACCTTCCTTCACTCTGTTGCTGGCATACCCCCCAGCCTGGGTTCCTTGTGAGCTCCCAGGGCCTCCTGCAGGCAGCAAAGCAGACCGTCCAGCACCTCTGGGTAGATCTCCTGGGCAGAAGCTTCTAACCCTGCAGCTGGCAGGGCTACACTATCTTACCAGCCCAAGCCTCAGGCTTATATCTTCCCAGGGCCCTGCCTACTTTGGGTCAGGAGGCTGCCTGCTACCTACTAATTGGCTCATTGGCCTGTTACTTCAGCAACCTGCATCTGCTCTGCCTAGCCTGCAGAGCTCCCTGGCTGGGCTGCCCCAGGCACTCTGTTACATGCACATACAGGTTTTAAAGGTCCTGGTGCACCTGATTGTCAGCCTTGGCCCCAGTGGTCTAGGACTTTCAAAAACCACAAATGTAACCAAGCTGCATTACACACACAGTATTTTAGACATCTGTGGCACATGAGGACCCTGGGAACACTCCCTAATCTCTGGGCTCCCATGTGCTGAGGATGTCAGAAAAATGTCTGTGCAGCCAGAATGCACACACAGTTTTTAAAAGTCCCAGCACACCAGGCCCAAGCCAGTAATCAGCTGCCTGCAGCAGAGGGGAGGAAGGAACCAGAGTCAGAACCAAAGCCAAAGGGCTTCCCCCACCAGGGACTTTAAACCCTGTGCCTGGCAGCTCTAGTCATGCAGCCAGGATGTGGGGGATCAGAGGCTCTTCTCAAGATTTAAAGTCTCAGTGATGAAGGCCCTTTAGCTTCCCTGTGGATACAGCCTCTGATCCCCTGTGTCCTGGCAGCCCAACCAGAGCTGCTAGGTGCTGAGTTTTAAAAATCAACAGATTGTCAGCTCCTGCCTGGACAACCCTGATCTCCAGCCAGACCCCTGGGGCCATCCCATCCAGGGCTGACAATCAGCTGATTGTCAACTTAACACACAGGGCCCCTTTTCTTTAAAACTGCTTTGAAAGGAGAGGCATGGATATATACCGATCTTTATCATGGGACATGTTGCAGTACAGCCAGTGCCACAGGAATTGTGATGTCTGTTTAAAGACTAAGTGACACAGACCTACTTGTGCACTGGACATATATGTTTCATTTGCTCTGCAGTTGTATAATCAGGGTGAAAATAGGAAAGAAATGGCTATTCCATTAAGAGGTAATAGTAATATCTGATCTTTCAGGAATAATGTCAACCAGATCCAGACTGCAGGACTAGAAATTTCAAGGTAAGAGGGAAGACTAAATGATGGCATAGAATGATATAAAGATAGATATGGCTTACTGATTACTAAATAGAGCTGGGTGAAAAATTCATAGAATCAACATATTTTGCCTTCCCCCTCTGTTTATGAATTATCCACAGTTTTTTCCCATATTCATGTGTTATTTGAAGGCATTTTCTTTGTAATTTCTGTGAGCAAACAGAATTAACACTCATCTTCCATTATTATTTTGCAAAAATAAATAGAAGGATCTGGCTTACTGAAAAAGCTTAAAAGTAAACCTGGTGGCTAGAGCATCTGTTAAAATTGGGCACAATAGAGAAGTGAAGCCACTTACTAAAAAATTCTGAAAGAACATGAGTGGAAATGTTCTTATACTACTCAGCTTACCCTTTTGTACTGACTTTTCAGACCCCAATTCCTTTTCCAAACAAATAAATTCAGTATAAAGCAGGATAAGACTGTTAACCTTTCATAGAAAGCAGAGCTGATAAAATGTGTAATAAAGATGCTTGTTTCAATGTCTAAGCAAGATCCACTCCACATTAACAGAGATTTATTAACAGAGGCTGATACTGAAGGTTTACTCAGAATCTTGCAAAAGAGAATGTATATTAGTTCATGTACACTTTGGGAGTATTTTGACTTTTAGGATCCTTGGATACATTCAATAAAAGATGCTATTACTCTACCTTAATACTAGATCCTAATCTAATAAATCAGCATTCTCATAATCTGTGATTTAGCATCCAATTTCATTAAGAGTTAATAGATTCATTAACAGGGGACTTTATGAATGTATTTCAGGAAAAAACAGTTTGAACTTGTGCAGCAATTGTTAGCCCCATTGTGGACAGTTCACATATGCACATACACACACAGTGTGAAAAATACTGTTCAGCAGTATCCATTCTGAGAAATATAACTTCTAAATCAACTTCTAATATTTTTTCTTATCTGTATAACAAATAATGAGACCACGGTGGCATAGAGGAAAAAACTTGTGACAGCAGCAGCTCCGCAACACCGATTCAAAAGAGCTCTATTCACATTTTCATTTGTTATGTTTTGAGGCATGTAAATACCATTCTGTTTCTCTACAATGTTAGTACTTAGAAGTCTGGTAAGAAATCATCCATGCAGTTGTTTTCAATACCCTAAGTCTGTGTGGTCCCAATGAACATTTCAGGGTGTCTCAGGGTGACCCTCATACTTACCGAATACTAACACTCTATGATGGTTGCAATGGCAGCAGCCATCTCATTAAAAACTGAACTAAAGCTCACACAGTAGCTCACAGTTTGCAGTCATGCTTATTTCAGTTTCATAGGTTTAGCAGAGTTAGCAAAAATAAACTTTGCCTCCAAGAGTGCTGAAAGATAAATGGCTTGGTGTATGAGTGAAGGAAATGTACATCATGCACGTATGGCTCTCAGAAGGACAGGTCATATTCAATTCTTTCTAGGACAAGAGGCAGAAAAGAAAATACATATTCTAAAGCAAATTCCTAGCCACTTCATGATATTGATCCTTTCAAGTTTTTCTAAAAATCTTTTGATGGACTAAGATACTGACAGAGAGAGACGCATTTTGTAAAATTAAGTTACTTGAAAAGTACAATTTAAAGATGAATTAATGTTTTGAATAAAAGTGGTCAGATTCATACACATCTCTCGAAATGACACCAATCATCCACAAAGCAGGTATTCTTCTACTTCTAGTGAGTACAATTAAAGCATAGTGATCCAATGGTCAATAGAGAGAGAGAAAAAAAATACAGGTTATGATGAAAGGCTAGGGAGTTGAGAGTCACCTCTAACAGTTGCTAGTAGCTGTTGATAAGAGATGACTGACACCCTGGCTGGAAGGAAAGATCAGTTGCATATTAGCACCAGTGAGAAGATTTCCAAGATATGCAGCATTGACATGATTCCACAACTCTGGAGACGTAACCAGGCACTCGTGCTGATGTGCATGTTAAATAGTTCTAACTATACCTGCAACAGAGAGGGTGAGAGCAGGACCGAGTCCAAACGTGTGGCAGTATGTAAGCACAACTGAAGAGGAGGTAAGAATATGGCTGTCTATGTAAGTAATTTGCTGCTTGCAGAAAGGCTTGGCAGCTGACAAGAACAACCCATCAGAACAACAGCCAAACCCATTCAGAGCATTTAGCCATATAAGAAATTTCCATGAAATGTACTGATCTGCTGTTTTCATTTTGTTCTGGTAGTCTGGTATAGTGGGCTGTTATTTGACAGTCTGTTTCTAGGGCAGTGGGGAAGCTATAGTTGTCTTTGGATGCATATAAGAGTCAATTAATGTCTAAATCAAATTAAGGGCCTGATCCTGTAGGGTCCTGTATCTTCTCAAGTATCATTGTCCCAAAGATATAGAACCCTTTTCTGAAAGAAGGAGGTTGGCTAGAAATCAAACTGAAAACCTCCAAATGCCAGAAGCACTAGTTGGTCAAATTATACAAGTGATTATGTAAGTACTTGATATTGTTCCTTTTATGCAGACTTGTGTGGAAATAATCTAAGCTTTCTTTTGTTGCCTATGTTATTTTCAGTGGTACTTCCTTTGATTTACCCAAGGGAGGTTTTTTTTAATTAATGTTTATGATTGGCTTCATGACCTAAGCAGCGCAGAAAAAGTATTGAAATGGATGCTCATTGTTTATGGGGTTTGAATCTAATTATGTCATCCATAAAAATAGACCAAACAATTTTGCTTGTCTGCCAGAAATCAATTCTTTATCACTGGATTTCAGGTCTTCATTTTGTTTTCATTTAAAAGTAATAAAAGTTGTTTACGGATCATTATAAAACCAGTGTATATGGAAGTTCACATTTATTACATTTCAGTACGCAGTGTTATAAGGAGATGTGACAACTACCACTGAAATACAGCTTCTTACCAATCAAGATCTTTTTTAAAAGAAAAAAAAACTTTATTGATAGTTTAATGACCACTCCTGCAAATCTCTATTTTTGTGGTCAGTCATTTTATTCACACACACATGATTCATTTTCAGTGTGGTTACTTACATGAGTAAGGGTTTACGGGAATGGATGATTATAAATAATATAAATAGTGCTGATACCTTTTCTTTAAGGAGAAGAAACATAGTGACAGTTATAAATGTACAAACATTTCATGCAAATATTTTAATTAGTACATTGTATACGGTGAGCATATATGAATGTTAATACAAGTTTTCTTTTTCAGGACAACAGTGTGCTGCCTCAGTGTTGGCGAAAGGTGTTGAACTGACAGTCTTAGGCTGGAAACAGTCTTTGTGCCATGCACAGGCCAAGGAAACAGATGTCTATGTCCCTTGTCACACCACAAATGCCAAAAAATTGTGGTAGAGTCAATAGGTAGTATAAAGTTGTGCCACTTTTTTGGTCAGATGTCTGTTTGCTTTACAGTGGGAGAGTGCAGGAATTCTGGGCTGCCCCTGCTGCCCAGCTGCCCTAGGCAGGCTGTCCTGATCCTGCATGTGTCAGGAATTCCCATTCCCAGGGTGTTAAGGATTAAGCCCCTGAAACCTTGGGAGCAGCTGCCTAGGTTCTGTTTGGTGAAGCCCCAAGAATCTCCCAGCAGGGAATTTCCCACGTGTGTATCATGCTGCTGTACTCTGACTCAGAGTGTGCCTCTGTAAATGGGGGAGCCCTAGGGCTCCCTACTTGCAGAGGCACAACCCAATGGGGGATTCCCAGGTGCACCTCTGCAAACACCTGGGAAACAAAGAAACCTGAAGTTTCCCCATTTCACGGTAATGCATCATTGCCTTGCAGATGGAGCTCCTGCTGCTCATGAGACCAGCAGGAGGCTATCCTTGCAGGACAACCAAAATATCTGTTTCACCCAATGAAGCAGATCAGGTGTGCTGGATCAAATCCTGACACAGGTGATCCATTTTATTTGTTTATAGCCTTAATGATATAAGTCATTTTCTTATCTAAATGGAAGAAACAGAGCAATGTTTTGCCACACCCACTGCCCCGCCACATGCCTCAGTTATAGTTTGTGGGAAGACAAATCTTAAAGACACATTGAAGTCTTCCAAACTGCCTATGTAGTAGTCTACTACCCCAGGTTGGGCACTAACATGTATGTTAATTCTGTTCTTTTAGGCTCCCAACATGTGTAGGAGGTCTCCATAAAGCAACAGACTTTTATGTTATTTGACCACTCTAAATCAGCAGCACTCAAGTTTTTGGCCGAGTGGATAACATGTGTAGTGCATGGATGGACAAAATTTTAACTTACTTGACTTAAAAAAGGTGGCAGTTAGTTTTGTTTCTTTCCTTTATCAACATAAAAAGAAACAAGTTCTATTGGGCCCAGTTTTAACATCTTCACAATAATTCCTCTGTAAAAAGGGTAACATTTTTATTATCTACAGCTTTGTTATTTATTATACAAACAGTGCTTTCGGGCCTTGTTATATAGTAATTTTGGGCAGCTCCTGGAGCTCTTAACACCTGGATTGTCTGCACATTAACACCTGAAACTAATTTTAAGCACTTGTTAGGCAACTCAAAGTTACACCCCTTCAGGGCAGGATTATGTCTAATCCATGTTACCCAACTTGTGCTACACCTTCATGTAAACACCCCACCTGTCCCCCTTCTCCAGCTGGCCCAGATTGGGCCCACTGCCCCTCTTTTACTCCCCAGAACCCCAGATCCTCACCCCCCCACTCCCTACCACTTACTTATGGCTGCCAGCATTGTCTGTCTCAGGGGAGCAGGCAGGGAAGGGTTAACTTTCCTGCATGGCTGTCACTTCCAGGGCTGCTGCTCTCTGTTTTAGCTCAGCCCAGAGAAGGAGAACAGCAGACCAGTAACAGCAGTGGCGGACAGGCAGGCAAGGAAAGCCTGGGACAGACAGCATGAGCAGCCATGACTAAGTGGAGGGGGCCATGGAAAGGGCAGGGGAGAAACCCTGAGAGGCAGAGGGGGAGCCCTAGGAACAGGGGAGAAGCCCAGAATGGGCAAGGGGAGTCTTACCTTTCAGTTCTTCAGGGATCTGATGGCCTGAACATGTGGCTGTTCCAAACTCCATCTAGCACTAACAGTGATTAACATTTGTGCAGTTCATTGTAAGGTATAACAAAGCCCTTATACATATTGCCTGGCTTTAACTTTATGAACATCTTTCTCACACTATCTTTTTTGGCTTTTTACATACATGCACTTAAAAAGCTACTGTATTTTAAAAAATCAGCAACAGAAGTCAATCTGCTTTTTCTTTGAAATTGTCTATGTTTAGGTGCAAAGCACAGTTCAAGGAGAAATAGTGTTTTATTTTCTCAGAGCTAAGCTTAAAATCTTTTTTTTCCGAATAAGATATGTTGGAAAGAAACAAAATTTGGTTTTGTACAGCATTATTCATCTTCAAGGGTCCAGTTCTGCTATCACCATAATCTTATACTGGCATCGTTTCACTGATCTTATGTCAACAACACTGCTGATTGACACCAGTGTAAGAAAGAAAAGGATCAGAGCCAGAGGGTGCCTGTAGATGAATGCAGAGGCTGCTCCTATGCACTGTAATTACAGCAAGGTGGAGCAGACTCGATTAATTGTGTCTGCTGGAGTGTGGTAATTACTGCGTTCCAGCAGCCTCCTGAGTCTCATGTATCAGCATCCCTGTGCTTCAGAATGGTGGTAGGAGTGCTCACACTAAAGTTTGTTGAACAAGTTTTAGTTCAAGTGTCCCTGCTGCCAGTTTGAAGTGTGGGGACGCTGATACATGAGACACTGCAGTGCTTTAATTAGAGTGGCTTATAGAGCCACTCTAATTAAAGTGCTGCCCCCCACCCCGCCACCCCTGAAGCATATGTGAAAGTGCCCAGAGCTCATATAGAGACAAATGGAGCAGTCATTATATAGTCAGCTGTAACGCACGTTCGGATTTATTGCGAAGGAGCATTTTATGGGGCCAGGGAACTTGAATTAAAAGCAATTGTTAGTTTTCTTATAGGTTTTGCAGGCTTTTACATTTCTGTATTTCTGTTTGGTCTTAAAGTCATGTTCTTTCCTAGCAGCTGAGGAGGTAAGAGGCATTTTAAATAATATTTCCAATTTGTGTCCCCTGTAGCTTCATGGGCTTGAGGTAAACAGTTCTGACTTAACTGGAGTGAGTCCTGGCCCCATTAAAGTGTATTAGAGTTTTGCAGTTGACTTCAGTGGGGGCAGATTTCATCCCTGATGCCTCTAGAGCTATGTTTTAATGGGTCTTCCCATCTGTCTGATCTGAGTAATGAAGTATGTGTAGCTGTATGTATAGTTGAGAGCTGTCAACAGATTGTTCATTCATTATTGTGTTAATTAGGTGCATATTGTTATTCATTACATGGTTTTGAAACTTATTCATGTAAATTATGAGTCAGAGATTTAGGCCTAAGATTGTTGGAAAATAAATACTTCCAATTCCAGTTCCTATCGTCATTTTGACCAGAGGTCTTTGCTATAATGAGACTCAGGCGTTTCAAGTGTCACTGTTTCCATACTTCAAACAAACTTTCCTGCTTAAAAAAGAACAAGGCTGAATGAAAGAATCAAACGCTTAAAAAACCCTCTCCCATCCTGAGTGAAACAGAGGGGCTTTTCCAGGGAACTCCTTCAGAGAACAAGGAAACAAGTGCAAAAAGATTTGTGACCTTTATATGCAGGAAAATGAATCAACTGACAACCTGAACTTGCAGACAACACTTAAACAAAAATGCACCAAATCTGCCTTACTGTGTGTCGCTGGAATTACTCTACACTTACACTGTACTAGTATACTACTATTTATACTACTGTATACTAGCAAAATTTGACACAATAATTTTCATATTAGTCAATGGCGTTTGCCCTGTTGTTAGAGAAGCTAGAGTTTTGGCTGAGAAAATCATTGCAAACTTGCACACAGGGGCAACGTGTAGTGGGTGCACGTGGGTCCCACGGCTGTGCTCCTGCCACCGCCAGCACAGCTGTGCCCCCACAGCCACTGGGGGCATGCCCTCTCCATGCTGGCACACATTATTGAGAGCAGACTTTAGCCTGTGTTTATCTATATTATTAAAAAAATCTGCTTTAGAAATAAAGGAATTGTTATATTTGATCAGCCCTGAGGTTTGTCCTATCTACTAGCCTTTGCTAATACCGGTCAGGGCAATACCATCCCGAGGAAGGTGAAAGAACCCTCAGGTAGACAGCTGTGGGACATTGGGTGTGTCTACATGTGCCCCAGCTGCACAGTTGTTGGTGCACAGTCTCAGTGGTGCATGGGTCATGTCTGACCCTGCTGTGCAGTAGCAACCAGTTACTCTGCAATAGCTCATTGCTACTGAGCAGTGGTGGCAGTGTCATGGTTTGTGCCCACTCATGCTTTGTTGCTGTAGCAACAATGTTGCTGTAGCTCATCACTACGGTGACATAGTGTCTCATGCAGAAGCACCCACTATGTCTTATCCTAATTTTTGACAATTAGATCTGAAACATGAAATGGATGAAACATCAAAACACTTTTCAAAATTTCTGTTAAGAAAGCAGCTATAAACACTGGATATTCCTGCTTTCATAGGATATTCAACTGGATATTTTGGTTAATCCAATCCTGCTTTTTAAACTTTGTGAGTCCTTTGCTACAACAGCTGCTTGTTGCAGTGAGTTCCACAGTCTAATTATGAGTATGTATAAAAGTATTTACCACCTGTGATCTTTCCACCTTCAAATCATGTTGATTATTCCCATTCCATTTTGACTTGCTGTCCTGTTTCTACAGCCATCCACTTATGAACTGAACCACGCTTTGCTCCGTAACTTGTACATTTTTTGTCTTTTGAAGAACCTCATAAAAATGTCAGACATCATTAAGGAATGCGAAGCACTGAAATGCCACATTAGGACAAATTTAACTTTTATGTTTAATTGGCACAAAGCCTTTCTTGTCTTTGCTATAAATACATACAAGCTGCAAGGAAAGGTAATACAGATAAAATAACCAACGTTAATTAGGGCTACTGTTTCATGATTTTTAATGGAAGTCAATAAAGGAAATCTATGAGCTGGTCTGGTTTACCCTTAGTAGCTCCAAAACTAAGCAGGAAGTATTTCAAATTTTACTATGACATGAAATACTGCTACATAAAAATTAATTATGCATTAAGCATTTTTAACTTATTGTTTTTGTTGATGGGCTTATTACTTAAGTACCATATTGTCTTACATTTGCATAGCATAGTACAGTTCAAATAAAGATGGCTCTAAATTAAAATTTGAAAGTAAGAGGTTACAATATAACACCAATACAGGAACAGAAAGACAGTGGAATGGTAAAATCAGACGAAGGACAAGTGATAGATTTCATATTTGGAAGGTCTTATTGCTACTATATGTTTCATGGGTAGGAACAGACATTGCACGTAAATCAGCATAAGTGATCAGAAACAGGTTTAAACCTGTAGCAGAGCAGAAGCTCAGTGCACATAAACAGGTTTCAAAATGGCTGAACCCAGTTTATGATAAACCTAAAGGGATGTAGTATCAGACTTAACCAATTTAGGTTAAACTGGTCTATTGAATTTCTGTTCCAGATCCCCTCCGGACTCAAATTACCTTCCAGTCTTGCAGCATCTCAAGATGCTTTGCAGCCCCTCCCCCTGCGCCCCCTCCTCACAGTAGCCTGCTGGAACATGGTCATGTTCTGCTGCTCCAGCCCAGTGCCTAGCTGGCTCCACCTCTGGGCTGTCACAGAGCCACACAGCTCCTGTGCCTAGCCATGGCTCCCGGCTCTGGGCAGCATGCAGCCTGGGGGGAGTGGGGTGCAAAGGGAGCCATAGAGTACCAACATATATGCTTCCCTCAGGGTCCAGCTAGCTCTGGCTCAGCAAACACACAGCCAGGAGCTGGCAGGGGTGGGAGGTGCCACCACCACCACCACCAGTAGTAGTAGTAGTAGTAGTAGTAGTAGTAGTAACTGTGCTGATTCCTGTGTTACTCTTGATTTTAAATGTAAGCAAAATAAGCAGTCAGCTGAATATTTCAATAGCAGGAAGACCCACCCATGTGTGTCTGAGACAAGCACCTCTGGAAAACAGTTGGCTATTATGGGCGTTAAATATGTATGAAGACAGGATGAAAATGAAAGCTCCAAATGGCAAAGGAAGAGTAGCAAGTGGCCTACTGAAGACATATTTGCTATATACAAGCATCTGAATCTGAGTCAGGACCCAAAGACTGACTTAAAATAATGAAATGATGTACACACACACACACACACACACACACACACACACACACACACACAAATCCTTTTATTAATGTTCTAACTCTTGAATCGTTGGGTTCACATTTTCAAGGTTTCTGTGCAGTCATGAAAGCTAGAAAACTGAGAGTCTGTTGTATTTACAGGATTTCCAGGAGAAAAATAACACATATAAGATTTTCAGTAAAAATCTTGAGTCTGCAACATTGCATTTATCATGAGGACATAACTTAGAGAGATACCAAGCCATACATTGCCCCTGTTTCATAGGCAGAGAAATGAATGGACTACTGGAGACAAAATATTAGATTAAAAAAACTGAAAGAAGGAAGTGGGAGCAGTAAATAAGTGGACCTTGTTTACAAATGCAGTTTTGGAAGACAGGATAAACATTTCTCGTCATTTTGGGGCTTGCATCTTACTGCCTGTAAAAATGGAAGTATGTTGGCTCAAGTTCAGGCAAGGGATGTTGCCTATGAAATTTCTCCTTTGTCTTTGTGACTATTTTGTAGCTTAATCTGCCATGGCAACATTCTTACTATTCTAGTGCTCATCTCACCAATTTGTAACACTTTTAGTACATTTTTAATGTCATTAAACAAGATAGGATTTGTCTGATGCTTCTGTATACTTAGTGTCATTACTCACATGTACACATATAAAATGGGCGTCTCAAACTGAGAACACTTTTTTCAGATTAGCTTTAGAGAGGTGACTCTTCAGTATCAACTGTTTACACTGGATATTCAATACCAGCCTTCAGGACAAGGTAAGTGTCCAGGTCTTAGAATTATTTGTAATAACTGGCCAATTTGTGACTGATCCTAATGTAGTCAACATGGAAATAAACTCTCGTCCCACTCCTTTCTCTAGCCTTTATGGCCATATTGTTAATTGTGTTTTTACAAAAAGGTGGAAGAACAGCAAATGCGTTCTTCACAATATTATCACCTCAAGAAGTTGATGGGAGAAATAGGCTGGTTTTGCTCCTGACACCTCCAGCAGTACAGCTAGGTCAAAGAGTCAGAAAAAGTAAATTCCATCCTTTTTGGGGGCTTCAGCAAGTTACTACTCCTAGTAGCAAGTGGAAAGCAGGACATGAACTATGATCCTCACAGGTAGTCCCTTCTCTGAGTTGCTCCTGGGTCAGTATAATTATAAAGGATCTGATATATGGAGCTTAGAGCTAGGACTTGGTTTAGTTAAACCTAATTAAACTGAATAATACTCATCACTTTATGTAGATAAAGAAACTATTTCCATCCAGGATGGTGAAAGGACTATAATACTGCAAATGAACACTATTTCAGGTAAAGTAATTACATTTAAAAAATGTAAATATATTTAGAAAATACCTTCAGAAAATGCAGATTTTATTTTGTTTTATTTTATTTTAATTTATTTTTAAGTTTATGCAGAGGGCAGAAAGCTCTGTAAACTCTGCATTATTCCCTGGCATGGAGTATTTAGTGACTCAGCTCCAGTATCACTATAGTTAAAAGAAGCAAACAATTCTCTGCTGTAAATCTGAGTCTCGCTGCATGATTATCCAGCTGTTAGATGAAGTTTACATTAATAAAATGTTTGTCTTCTACCCAAGGGCTTTCTGAGTGGCCTGTATAAAGAACTCCGGAAAAAATGAAGAGTAGATTTGTTCCTAGCAGGCAGGAAGGAAGTTGTCAAGCGGAAAAAGGAAATGGATCTGCTTGCATGCGAGGGTCAGTATTTGCTTGCTGGATATTTCCTCTGTGTCCACACGACAAGAAAACCCTTACTTTCCTGCACTGGACAAAAAGCAGGAAAGGGTGTGAGAGTTATTGAATGACATTATCATCTTATAGCTTCATCGGTGAGGAAGGCTGCTTATCACAACTGATAGCAATGAAATGAATTTTTGGAGCAGATGTGAAGTGCTGAAATTTTTCAGATGTTCTTCTTTAAAGATGTTTAAATCTATTTAGCTATTGAACTGTACTACTCTTCCTTTAACGTCATGGATTTCTGCAAGCATTTTCGTTCATCTAAATGGAACATCAGTGTATAAACTGCTAAAGCATCAAACCTCGCTGATTTTGATTTGAGCAGAAAGAGGAAGAAATTTGAGAGAGTTTAAGCCAGCTTAAAATAGTGTCCATTTTCTCTTTTCTTCTTGTAATTTTTGTATGTGCAGTTGATAGACTTATTTGTGCATGTTAACTATGCCATTCACAATTTTATATCACCACTATGATGTACCAATTGTTTGCTGGTAAATTAAACAAAGCCTAACTGGGCCTGATCCCGTGAACATTTCCTTCTAATTTGTGTGCTTAGAGCCTTGAATAAAAAAAGCACCTCGGGCTAAAGTGACTATGCTCAGTAAAGTTAGCATCATTAGCAAGATCAGGCCATCTAGTTAAAGTCTTCAATATTTGACTTCAACATGCAATGAATCTTATTTATCAAGGTTGACAACCTCTTTCTGCTTAACCTCTGCAACATTTTGGCTTGATTATTTGTGTATTTACTGAAAGCAATTTTTAGATCATATATAAGGTGATTAAATGTTGAATCTGCGCTTTGCGCTGTGTTGATTTGTGATGTGAATTCTCAAAGCAGAGTATCAAAACAATATTGTGTTGTTAGTGTAATTAAACAACAGTGTACTGATTTTTGTAGTGATCTGCAGATGACGAACTGGTTATTGAAAAGTCCTAAATACTCTGGAAAAATCCCCAACCACGTGCAAAGAAGGGTGAAATACAATGGTTGGAGTAAATTATTTGTCATAAATTAATATAGTGCTACAATATTCAGAGTATGAATACTCTATATACATTTCTATCTTACACTCTTTCACTGTAATGTGAGAGGCAGGATTATTTATGGATCTGGAAATTGGGAAGTTCCTTTAAATGATTATGCCTAATACCCTGAATCAGCTAATATCTAACTTGTGGCAGGTAAGTTAAAAATTGGTATACTTCTTAGTAGAGCACAACTCCAACTTTTTTCTTGTGCTGTTGGAGAGTTATTTATATTTACTTCATGCAAAATGATGGATTCTGAGTGAGGTTGACTGGGCACATAAGCACAATGTACTCCATAGTTGTTTTTTTAACATATTTTGCATTAATCTACATAATAGCAAACACACATACTTCAGAAAGTTGCAGGCGGAGTTGTTCATTTAAAACAGATGGCACAAGGCAGGAACATGATGAATTGGTATGAGGGCCCTGAACTAGCAGGCACATAAATAAAGTATCCTCCAAGCTACTTTGGGGATCTAGTTCAAAAAGAAGAAAAGATGAGAAGAAAGGATGATGGGGCACAATATGTGCACGTCTCTCATCCTGTGTAGTGTAATCCCTAACACGTGCCATTTAACTGAAGGATGCTCCTCTCAAATCATAATTTTGAGCATCTTCCATCTGATAAACAGTGCTTTGGTGCTGCTTTTTCACCTTCGACACAGTGCAAAATAACAATGTTTCCTATAACCATTATGTTTACCTATCTCATGTTCCTAAGCAGTTTAAAGTGTTTAAAGCATAGGGTTACCATATTTCCAGTTCCAAAAAAGAGGACACCTGTTGTGGAAGTGGTGGGGGTATAAGATTGTAGTGGAGTAGCGATATGTTGGTGCTCTGCCCCTGCCCATTCCATTGCCCCTCACTCCTGAGCTGCAGATCCCCCTCCTGGTCCTCCTGCTGCCCCTCACTCCCAACCCCTGGCCCTACCAGTGCCTCTCACCAATGACCTGCAGCCCTGTGCCCTTCCCAGTCCTGCCGTTGCCGTCACCCCTGGCCCTCTGGCTCTCTGTCCCCCAACCCTGTCAGTGCCTCTCACTCTGGATCTGCAGTTCTTTCCCTGTGAGCATGGGCACTGGTCCCAGTGCTGCCAGCCCAGCAACGCACCTCCCTGCTGCCCTCGAAGGGCCTCACCACCTCCTATCCCCTCTGGAGAAGCAGAAATGTGTCCCCCACCTCCCCTGCCCTGCTGCAGCCCCAGCACTTGGCACTTCCTCTTGTGCTGGTAGGCAACTGCCCACCTCACATGCTCATCCTACCCACACAAGCTGGGAAGTGCCAGGAAAAAGCTGACCAAAATCCTGGACATTTGTTCACATTTAAAAAAAACCTCCTGGACGGAGATGGGAGGATCCAAAAAAAGGACATATCCAGGAAAACCCAGATGTATGGTAACCCTAACAAAGTAGGTAGTTACACATAGGGCTGTAGCCTTAAAATCCCTTTGGCAGTTTTGACAATATTTGACAATATTTAATGTGCAATGAGATGTTTCACAGAATGTATAATGTTTAAGAAAAACACCCAGGCTGTCCTTTACTTTACCATAGCATTGTAAAGTCTCCTGAGACCAGCAGGAGGTCAAGCACATTGGTTCACAAGCATTTATCCATAGCACAACTTCAAACCACAAAGGAATTTCCTAACCCTCCACACCATGCATATCTAGTGCAAAAAGAAGGAAGTAAAAGGAACTAATGCTTCACTCCATTTACAGATATGTAAAGCAAGTACAAGGTAGGTGTAGAACACTACCAGAGCAAAATGCTAAAGCCTTACACCCATTTTTTTCTGTGTACAGGCAGTGAAGAAACAGACCTGCCATCTTCACTGGAGAAAACAGGGAAAGCAGAGTGAATCTGAAAGATTTCTCCTCTCAAATTCTCATTGAGCATAGCTATTCTTCCTCTCCACTACCCCATGCCAAGTAAGCAAATACAAGATCTGGTATATACCTAGGGGTATACATGTAACAAAATTCACTCACTTCTTTGCTGTAACTGCAAAACCAGTAGAATTCTTAAGTTTCAGGAGAGGTGCAATACTAATTTCAGTGTTAAACTGAAAACATAAGGTGGCTTTTTCTAAGGACACAATGGGGAAAATAAATAAAATGGCTATGAAAGAGGTTCCAATTGGCCTGTTTTGAAAAGTCATAACAGATCAAAATCAATGTAACCTCTGCCACTAGGCCAGATCCTTTGGAAGTGGATATCCATTTTTCTATGTTCTCACTTATCAGAAGTATAATACAGACTATCTCCTTGCAGATCACATTGCAGTTACAGTGATTATAAGGAATTTTCCCCATGATTAATATCAATTACTAAGTCACTAGTACAAAGAAAGAACGAAAGAACAAAATTAAAAAAAAGGAAAATGGAAAAAAGGAACTAGGTTATATAAACCTCTCTGTGACAGGTATTTTGGGGAGGTTAGATTGATCAAAAGTAAATCAGGATGTGGGGGCTAGCAGGGAGGCTTGAGGGGGATCAGGGAGCAAGTGAGGTCTGGCGGAGGGGCTCGGAGAAATTAGAAGGGAAAGTGGAATTTGTGGGGGGACTTGTGGGGATTGGGGGCAAGTAGGGTCTACAGGGGGACAAGGGGGAAAGCAGAGTCATTGGGGAGATCAGGAGGATCAAGAGGGGCAAGCAGGGTCCACAGGGAGGAACAGGGGGATTGGGGGTTTACTGGAACTTGCAAGGAGGCTTGAGGGGATCAGGGTGGATAGTGGGATCTGCAGGAATCCTCAGGGGGACAAGCAGGGTCTTAATGGGGGGATCAGGGAACTAGCAGTGTCCATGGAGGGGACTAGGGCAGCAGGTGGGGTCCACTGGGGGGTTGGGGAGATGGGAGGGCTCTCTCCCAGGACCAAAGGCTAATTTTAGCCACCTGACCCACCACTACCCCCAGACAAACAACCCTCCTTCCCCTTGGCAAAACTACCACTCCCTCGGTACTATGTGCCCTTCTCCCCTCCCCAACTTACTTTCTTGGCTCCTGGCACCACCAAATGCCAGTAAAACTGGCACAGGGAGTGGCCTATGGGATGGGGGTTTGGTGATCTGTCTGGTCTGCAGGTGGAGGTTGTCTATATGGGGAAGGGCTTAAGGGCCAGGGGCCTAAAAATAGCTTGGTTCCAGGATGGATGGGTAGGAAAAGTGCAGTCCTGGGGCTGGGGCCAGTGGCTGGGCTTTCCCAGCCCCAGGGCCACACTGGGAACTGTACAGAATTTCAGTTAGATCAGTCTCGCTAGACCTGATCTAAGTTAGACTGCCTCCAAAATAAAGTTAATTTAGATTGGGTCAGCCATTGTTAAACCAACCTAAACTTCCTGAACTTCTTTATAGTTTGCATTAAGATCCCTAGTTAGGTCAATCTAAATGTAAGGTCTGCACCTGGGTGAACTAAGTTAGATTGGGCGGTCATTTATAATGCAATCTAACCTCCCCCTTATGTCCCTGAATGTGTGTGCTTGGCCTGAAAGCAGAAAGGACTCTGAATAGCTTTTACTTTACTGCTGGAGAGAGTAGTGCTGGCAAAGCAATTGTAAGACAGCACTGGCATAATCAGGGTGAGATGATTAGGGCAACAACTAGAACCAGCAAAAAGAAAAAGTCATCAACAAAAGATGGCTGTCACCAGCAACTGTGCAATTGTGCTGTGACACGGCAGCATCTGGAAGTCCTCACTACCCCATGCCATGGGTGCCTGGCTGCATTGCCACAACCCTGGAAGAGAGAGCAAACATTACAGAGAAGTTGTATTAAGGCCAAAAATATGTAAAAATGAATGATTGGCCTCTTGAAACAAAAAAGGCACAGTGCAATAGAAATTATATGTTATATCCTATATTTGTCTCAAAAAGGAACTGAATTTAATGGACATACTTTCCACAAATCCAGGAACTTCAAAATTATAGCCGGTGTTCTGGAAATTTCACGTGGGTCGAGTTTAGAGTGAAATATCTTATTGGGCATTTTGGCAGTACCAAAAACCACTGATAATTATGATGCTCAGTAACATAAATTAGTAAGGAATTTTTCACAATGAGGAATCCAAAGCAGGAGTAATAGCCTCAATGAAAGGACACAGAATTTCCTTCTAGTCAGCAGCATGCTCACTGGTCAGTGAATGAAAATGCTTTGTGTGCCTTTAAAAGACCTAATGACCCTCACAGAAAATGAAGCTTTTATATTTTTTTTTAATCTGTCAATCTCAAGGCACTTTACGAAGTAAGGTACCGATCATTATTCTTGTTTTATGGGGGAACTGAGGTATGGTACCCAAACTGAGATAGACTAGTGGGAGAGTCGGGAATATATTATTTATATTCCACACTTCTAGTCCAGTGCCCTGTCCTGTGGTCCATTCTACTTTCTATATATTACACCATATATGGTGCAGCTGCTATGTTATCTCAGATGGTTTTTATTTTTTTTTAAACTTGCATGCCATCTGTCCTGTGAGTGAAAAACAAGAAGCTATTTAAACATTCTCTCCACTGCTCTCTTTCCTTCCTTCCCTCCCCCAAGCGGACCTGGGAACAGAATGCTTTTTAAATATAATGGCTTCTATGTATATGTATAGATATATTTAATTCAGGAATATGTCCCCAAAATTTTTGAGACTACATTTTGTTTAAAATAAAACAACATTTTTTTCTTTTTATGTAAAATGCTGTCAGCATTCAAAATCAACCATAGTCCTTCTGATTTCCTTGGGCAGGAAAGTGTATTGAAGTGATTAGATACTAACCTTATACTTATCTGCCTCAAAGATGGTGATTTATCACAAAAGACTCAAATTACTGCATTATCCAGTATATTCTTTAAATGTCTCTCTGTCTCTTGCCAAGAGGAGAAAATGTAGTGAGCACCCTCTCTTATCAGTCAACATATTTACTCTTTAGGTTCATAGGATGTGGTTATAGAAATGCAAAGAGCTATTAGATCACCCTCCTGACATTGCAGGATATACGGTAGTCCCCAGATAGTGGATGTATCAGATCTTGAACTGGAACTGAACTTGATCTTAGCTAAATGCCTTAGTCCTAATTCTGCTCTCACTTACTCTGCTTTATATTTGCGTGACTGTGAATGGAATCAGGTCAGATTCATTGCTGTCTTGTGAATTCCCTGTGCTGGCACAGTTGTAGGGGCCAAAGAGAGGAGGCAATCAGTAATATGTCTACCCTCTTGCACCCCCACTCACATAATGAGTAACAGGATTGCAGCTGATTTGACTCAGTCTATCCATGGGTCAGTGTGGTTGTGCCTAATCATAATCTGTATCTAAACACGAGTCATATGTGAGTGATCTGAAAACACTCACATCACATCACATCTTTTCCAACAGATGGAGAGGCCCTCAAAGAAAAGGAGAAAGTTCATGGGTGCATGCATGATCAGCCATTATTTCCTACTGACTCATAGTCCTGTTTAGATAGATAACTGAGATAACTAAAGTCATCTCATTTACACTATTAGTGGTTAATTTTCAGTGGGCTGACCACCTGCAATTCATATGGACTTTAATTTGCTATGAGAGTGCTTAGAGCTTCTGAAAATCAGGCCTCAGTGCACATTAGCATTGTATGAACTGAAATCTGGTTTCCGAGTCAGCCTTTATTTTTAACATCTGTCTTCTAATAGCCAGTTAAATCATGAATCATGTCCCTCTGTACATACAAAATCCTTAATGAGTCCTCATCTCTTCCCAATAGTATAATATAATTCACTTTATTATCTCTTGCTGTCTCAGTAGCAGAAGGAGTATGGAGTGACTTTTTGACATCTAACTTCTTAGTTTGGCTCATAAAAGGAAATAATTACTCCATTTGGTCCATACTTTACAAGTGTCTTTGAAATCATGACGTGGGTCATCTCATATATCCCTTTCAATCAGAGCAGCAAAAGAAAAATTCTACAAAATAATGTTCCTAATAATGAGATTCATCCGAAAGTACTAAAATATATAGTACTATTTCACAAGTTCAGTTTAGCTGACTGTGGGTGTGACTACACATGCATTAAGGCACTTTTTCTAATGTGCTTTAAATTTAGTACCTCCAATGTGAGGTACTCAAGAAGTGTGCATTAGGCTGCCTTAATGTGCAATAATGAATGCATAGAGTTTTTAAGTGATTCTTAATGCACAGTAGCCTATTTTTACTGTGTATTAGTGTAATCACATGTTTTTTATGTCATGCTTTAATTCACAGTAAAATAGGCTACTGCACAATAAAGCGCATGCATAGACACACCTTGTATAGATTATGAGATCTTGGAGAAATACCTACCGCTGGTTGCATTTATTTTTATTACCTGAATTACTTCCAAATAGATTTCATCCTAATTCTCTAAATCACTGCTTATATTGTTTCTTACATGCAGCCAATGCCAGTTTATTATATCCATGCAAACAAAACATTACCTTATGTCAGATCATTACAGTGACCCCCACTGCTTTCAGATCAGCACCTGACTAAGTTAGAGGGCTCCAAGAAAGTTTGTCTTAAACTGACTGTGATTCCATCCTGCCTTTGGAAATTGTCTTAATTGTTGTGAGCGAGCAACAGTCCCCAAAGACGTTTAAATGAAGAATATGATCTGTAATAATCTAAGCATTTGCAACGGGATATTTTCCATAGCAGGTCGTCAAGCAAGTCCATGTTCTGTTTTTCACAGGATTATTTCAGCATCTTTAACCAAAGCAAAAAGCTTCTGTCTGGCCTGGGTGTTGCTCTCCACAAGGACATTTTGGCAGCAAAAAGAGTTGTGGCTCTACAAAAATCACTCATCTGCAAGGGTGGACTAAAGGGAACTAGAGTCTAGACAAACAAACTATTCCTTAAGGACTGATTTTTCTTCCCAGGCCCTATATAGGGACTCTTCTCTCCTTTCCAATTCTGAGTTTTTAATTTTCTCCCAAGTGAGGTGGTTGTAGACAGTGCTGTCCAATGAAACTCTGTCTCCTTGGTCTGTCCCTATGCCTTGTGGGTCTGGCTCCTAAGATTCTGTACTTTGAGCTCCCACACTCTTCATTAAGATCATTTAGAATAGATATGGATGATCATCTTGCAGATTCTAGGTCTTTCTCAGGTTTTACAGGTAGATGTTGCAACAAAGATGTGTGAATCATTGTGGTTTTTGGCCGTCCTGACTATGCTGCTCCCTTTTTAACTAGTATTTTTGGGGCAATTCTAGCTACTTGTTGTCTCTCTGAAGGTCTGGTTGCAAATGCCTTTTGCTGCTCTAATCCCCACCAGGAGACTTTGCACTGCTTCAGGCCCTCAGCCATCTGGGGTAAATCCTTAGTGGATATAGCTCCCGAGCTAATTAAAAGGTGCTCAGATGTTACTAATGCTGTTTGCTGTGCATCCAATTCCTGACAATCCGTTGAATTAAAATGATGGCAAAAAATAATAGAGATGTGACAGGGATAATTCCCTTGATGAAGATTTGACAGATAAGTGAAGAACTTCAAAAAATGAAATTGAAAATAATTAGGCTGTTGGATTAAACAAACAATCAATCAAATTGCTCTTTTATTTTATTCTTACTTATGCAAGGCTTACTGTTGGAACAGATGCTGTATTGGGGTGTAGCAATACCATGGCTACTAGCATATTAAAAAGTGCTGCGACTAGCAGATCCTCACAACAGCCCGACTGCTCTAGCATGAGTAATTATTTTAAAGAACAAAAGTGAAATCTTCATGAAAATGACATTGTATCTCTGCTGTTACTATCCTGTTACTACACCTGAGAATGTATCTAGAAATACAAAAGTTCAGCACATAGTAAAGCAGAGAAATAATCAAACTTTCATATATACCTACATTACAATTGTCTCCATTTTACAGATAAGGAAACTGAGGCTAAAGGTTACAAAGGGAATTAGTGTTGGAATCAAGGTCAGAACTCAGCAGGCAGCCCTGGCTTTGTGAAATCAGTGGTGACTTTGGTGTTCATTTTGTTTAGGACACAGTTACATTCTAGGAAATGATGGCTTCTCATACTATGTTCAGATCAGCAAACTCTTTTTAGGAAGCAATGCCAAGTCACATGAGGTGCAGGCCAGTCAAGTCATGCCGCTCTTCCTCTCCCCCTCTCCCCCATCACTACTGCTGTGTTGTGGGATCATGGCACCAGGGAGTGGAGCAGTGTGGAGCACAGCTCTCCAGGGCCACCCTTCCCCACCCCCCACCTGTTGCCTTCTCCATTCTCAGGTCCAAGGTGGTGGAGCCGGTGGTGACTCCTCTGGTTCCATCTCCTCGTCCCCCTCCTCTGCTGGTCCTGTGCTGCTCAGGCTCATGGCCCAGCATCACCATGGTCTGCTCCTTCCAGGAGCATGATGGGCTTGACCTGCCTGAGCTGCCCTTTCCTGAGCTGGAGCACATCCTGCAGCTGTCGGAGGAGCCTGGAGACCAGGGTGAGTGGCCCAGACACCTCCGCCCCACCCTTCACAGCCTGGCTCAGGGGGAGGAGTGCATGGCTGGGGCAGTGGCCTGGGTCTCTGTCCCTCCCTCCCCCTCACACAGGCTGTGGAAGTGGAGTGCTGAGAGGACTGACCTGCCCCCCCTGCCATGTGTCTGCTCCCCTTGCAGCAGAGTAAGTCGGGGAGGGGGGAGGGGGAAATGCTCTCTCCACTGGGATGAAGCAGGGTGTGGGGCCCAGCCCACAGTCACTGTGGTGGAAACAGCCCCACTGCCTCATTGTGTGTGGCCATCTCTGGGGTGGGGGAGAGGAGGTGGGAGGCACTTATTGCTCTAGGGCTGGCTGGGCTCCATGCTCTGGCACTCCTGCCATATCTGGAGAATGTGGCGCCCAGAGCACATGAACCTGATGCCCCACAGAAACTTCCTGCTGCTACTGCCAGGGGGGCCACTCAGGCTGACCCTGCAGGAAGCCCCAGTGCAGCCTGGCCAAGCCAACAAAGAGCTGAGGCTGGAGGGTGCAGTGGGGTGTGGAGCTCTGTGAGGGCTTTGGTGCAGATGACCTGAATATCTGCCAGGTAAAGGCCCTGTATGGGATGTCTGCACTGGCCCAAGGTGGGGTGAAGATACCAGCAGCACCCTCAAAATGCCTCTGTGCTACACTGCTCCAGCCCAGGTTCCTTGCCCAGCCCCAGGACCCACACTGATCACAGGCCATGGGCCTCTCACACAGTGCATTTAGATTGGCCACAGGTAATTGTCACCCCATCCAACTAGCCAGCCAGCTAGCCAAAGAGCCAGCAACTGGCTCCAAAGTTAACACTTGAAAACGCATGACAACTCTAGCACTGGTTTCTATCCATTGTTCATCTGAGCATGGGGGAGGGCCCTGAGCTGCCACTGATGGCATCACATTCTTGCCTTGCAAAAAGGTCTTTGGCATCATTGTATTTGTTATAATTTTACCAGTTGGCTTCCCTGCCTCAGGCAAGGGGTTGGACTAAATGACCTCTTGAGTTCCCTTCCAGCCCTACTTCTCTATGATTTCTATGATCTGCAACATCTTCGTATCTTTATTCTTCTGGCCATTCCATGTCCAATCACTGCAATGCTAAAGGAGGTCAGAGACTATGTAAAAGGCAATGACAACTGTGCAATAGCATCTGCAGCAACAATTACCTTTTCTACTGCTGCAAAACGTGAGCTGAACTCTTGGGCAGGACACAAGAGACGTTGAGGAATAGGCATTCATTACAGTGTATTCCCTTCTATAATGTTGAACTGCATTGGTATCATTACTGCATCTTTTTCATACAGGCCAAGGCAACTTTGCTCTGGGACTATCAATGAGAAAAGGGGCCACAGAGCCATGATCCCAAGGCACTGGTATACTAATGGACTAACACCCATGAGATAATTGTATTCTTGCTCTATTTCTTGCTTGTCTTTGCCATTTATCTATGTCTTGCCTACTGAAAAGAATAATATGCTGAAAAGGAACTTGTCTAAAAGCCATGTATCTTCAGTTCTGTGTATTTTATTTGAGAAGTTGATACTTTGGCTCTGAGACACTGTCCCACCCTGCTCTGAAACAAGTTTTCAGATTGACAGTGAGCATATGAGATAGTTCTGGTTTCAATGACTTCTTTCTCTTATTTATCTCACACCACTGATCATATTTTTCCATTTGAAAATTCTGTATTTTAAATCACTAAACTGCATACCCAAATCAACAGGTTTGCACAACTCTTTAGTAAAAGACAACTACTATATCAAAATCACACAGAAAGCATGGATAATGAAGAATAAAAACACTGTTTAAAATGGGAAGGGTACCATGGCCCAAAAAGCTATCTGGCCACATACTTCAGGAAAATATTCAGCATTTAACAGCAGGGAATTGCAGTGATCATTTGAGTTTCTCGGACTCAGCATTAGAATCAAAACATCACATTATCAATTGCTTTTTAAACTCTGAGAAAATAGATAGGAAATATCCATCATTGAAATACAAGCATTAATGGGTACTTTTGTTAAAAAAAAATGATTAAGGAGATGAAATATTTATTATTAATTATTTTTATGATTATTGAGGGATGAATCCAAGCCATACATTTATATCTGATCTTTACCAAAGATCTGTTCTGGATCTTCCTCCTTTCTCAGTTTTGAGCTCGGTTTCAAAGTTAAATTCAGCAAAGTTAAATATTTTATTAAGTAGCAAAAGGTCTAATCATACCCATATGATCTTCAGGATGAAGGAGCTGTCTATAAGGAGATAATACCCTCTTATGCAGAAGGAAAATCTGTGTATATAGTAGCATTATTCCAGCCCTTGTTGCCCAAGAAAGGTACTCTGTGGGCACATCTATGGGCACATCTATGTCTATGGGCACAAGGGGAGCTGACTGTGCAGTAGCTGAATAATACCACACAGTAGTGTGTCATAGCATGGACAGTGCTAATATGCTACTGGGAAGTATTATTAGGCTTCTATACACTACAGTAACATCACATAAAAGATGTTCACCAGAGCTACTGAGCAGTAACTCCAGTTACTGTACACTTATTTAGTACTTGCTAATATGAGTACTAAATGCAGTAGTGTCTTGTGTAGCCAAGCATGTGGAGGGTTTGCATATGGAGAGTTTCTAGATCTGTACTTCTTACACCCATCTCTTAGAGGGGGAGCAACTGGGCCTCACATGAGTGAATCTTGTAGAGAAATTCCCCAGGTCTTCTATGATGCACATTCCTCTAAAAGATTTGCTTTCTAATTAGAGTGAAATATAAATATGTTCCCATCTTGGAAACTTGATAGCTTTGTTCTAACCTCTGTATTTTTGTGGAATTAAAATCTTCCCAAAAGAACTCAGAATGGCAGAAAGCCAACTGAATAAGCAAAAAGCAGGACCCAGTGGTTCAAATATTGCAGTGCAAATTGTCTCACATATTGAGTGCCCACTGGTGGTCCTGATATAGTGACTTCACCTCTTGTTACTGGATAAGATTATAAGCTAAGGTCATACAGAATATGCAGTAGTAGTAGCCTGCAGGGGTTGCTGTGATGCAAGGATAAATGTACTGAAATGAAGCAGCAAATCAAAAAGTAAGGATAGATGGGTTTGGGTTTTTTTTAAAGGGTTATGTTTATGTCCCACATTAGCAGACAGGCTTCCCAGCTACAGTATTTTTTTTGTGGAAGACTTGGGATTGTTTCCAGAACAGCACAAGAACTAAAGCATGTACTTTTCAACATGTTGGGATCTCCTATCTGAAAGGATGTCCTGTTTACATTCTGTGCTATATCTAAGTAATTATGCTGCAAGAGGGTTCCACAAATGAGGTGAAACCCAAGAGGGGGAGATGGCTTGAAATGGATTTTCACACAAGTTTGAAAAATGACACTTGTATGACCCCTGTCATCATACCATTCGGGATTAGTCCTCCAAAGGTATATATTTAGGAAGAATATGCACTTAGGAGGGAGAGGCTGTGGTATCCACGGAATGTATTTTGTGTGGTTTCAAGTTTTTTTCTTTTTAACAAAGAAAATAGGGAGAGGCGGCTGTTTGGCAGTCAGCCAGTCTCATTTCATGAAATGACCTGTGTAGGTAACTGAACACTGCAGAACTGAATATTATCATAATGCAGCATCTAGCAGTGACAAAATTAATAAAGTAAAAGGACTGGACTCTTCATTGCCAGTACTTTGTGCAGACCTTTACGGTGGTATGATGTGGGTGCAAAAAGCTTCTAAATCAAAACAGTAGAGTTTTACATGTAGTTTCTATTAATCTTTGCCTGGGGTTATGACTTCATGATAGGAAGGGCAAGAAAAAAAACTAAGCAAAACCAATACGTTTTGAGATCAGAAAGGATTTTTATTTCATGAAGTCTTTTTTATTTGATGGGAGGGAAGAGAGCTAGGCAGGGCTTGAAATGTCACTATGAAATATAGAGCCAAAGAGCTTCATTCAGAGGCAAATCCAAGTCAATCTAAGGAAGTGTAGTGGGAGTCTAAACAGATGTAACTTGTATAAGCTATCTCTTCCTACTCCTTGCCACCAAAACATGTACTATATCAGTCTATACTCCATGAAATTTGATAGGGGCAAAACAGATATAAGCATAAAAAGGGTAGGGGGAAATTAAGTTAAATTTAACATTACTGATGTTGTTATATTTATATATTTATTTGCATTACGGTAGCACTTACACACCATAGGTATAGGCTGGGACTCCATTATGCTCAGCTGTAAAAATATGGAACAAAAAGATACTTGCAATCTCAATACAAGAAGAAGAAAAAAAGATCATATGCTTAAAAACAGACAATGAGATGATGTTGGCCAGAATGCTAGGTAGAGAGCTCAGCCTATCAGCAACCTGTCGTCAAGTTTTTTTGTAGGTATCATGGAAAAGAAACAATTTGCATACTAATAATGTTAGTTTTTGCAGGTTTTATGGGAAGTATTAGACCATCTTCATGTGGCCTACCAATATGTAACATAATCCTTTACATATCTGCTTTTGTGAGGGCCAACGAGTATAACTAAAAATCTTCATATGGCCAGAACAGGTTGGGCCTTTAAAGTAATTTGCACAACAGTGTATCTTGTAAACTGCCTGATATAAATTATTATATTATACTGTAAACATCACTCTAACCCAATTCATTCCTCAGCAAACACCTCATGGTTCTTATCCTCTGCATGTGCGCACACTTAATGTACCTTAAAAATAGCAATTTAAGGCTACACAAGCCTACATTTGATTCCTGCATCAGGTTGACTGAAAGCTGGGGGTTCTTTTTTTGCACTCAGTGGCTGTGTCTACTCAAGACACTGACTGTGCAGTCATTTAGTACTTGCATAACCAAGTATTAAATGACAGCATAGTAACCAAGTACTAAATGACTGCCCAGAACAGTGTGGGCCTTTAGGCTACATACAGACAGTCAAAAAGTCCAGGGCTGAATTGATTCAGTCTTTGCAGGTTAGTTTAAGATGCAGAGATTAAACCGAGAAACAACTGAATAGACATTCACTTTTAATTCAGGAAATGCAGCCATATGCCTGCAGTAGCTCAGGTCAGAAGCCAGGGGCTGCTAGAGCATGGCTGTCTGGCACATAGCCAGCATGGACTGTGTGTTTGCTTCCTCTTCCTGCTGCCCCCAAGATCTCTGGGATTTGTAGTCTAGAGTTACAGAAACAGGACTCTTCAAGGGTGTTCATTACTTCCTCTTCCTGCTTCCAGGTGCCTCTGGGATTTGTAGTCCAGAGTAGTAGCCACCAGTAGGTTTTTAGCGGAGCAGGGGAAGGGAAGTTTAACCTCTCCCAGACCCCAGCCAGGGTTTGCCAGGGAAGGAATCCATCCAACCCTTCTCTAGTATAGCAGACAGCACAGCCCAGCTCAGGGATGGAAAGCATGCTGGGATGCTGGGGGACTCTGGTTTAACTTGAACCAGGAAGGGGTCTGGACAGAAGTTTCATAAACTGGTTTGACCCTAATCAGTTAAGTCTGATACTACATTCAACCAAGTTATCTAAACCAGTTTCAGCCATTTTGAAACTGGTTTATGTGCACTGACCTTCTGTTCTGTTATAGGTTTAAACCAGTTTCTAATGACTTGGACTGGTTTATGTGTAACTTCTGTCCCTAGTCCTGATGCACATTAAGGTGCATTAAATTTCATCGTGAATAGCTAAGTTGCATTAGACTTGCTAATGTAGATGGACATGTAGACTTGCTAATGTGCATTAATGCCTAATTAGCTATTTGTGCCTAAATTTAATGCACATCCATGTGTAGATGCATGCCTAAATTGCCTTAATAAAGGTGCATTAAGTTTAGGAACACATAAATAGACTTGGAGACATGCCCACACTGTTGTGCATATTACTCTAAAGGCCCAACCCGTTCTGGGCAGTCATTTAGTATTTGGTTATGTGAGTACTAAGTGACTGCACAGTAACAACTAAGCAGTCAGTGTCTTGAGTAGACGCGACCACTGAGTGTGAAAAAAGAACCCCTGGCTTTCAGTCAACTTGATGTTGCATAAGTAAGTATTGAGGAAGGCAGAATAATAACCTCTCCCAGGATTTGATCCTGCTGACAAAGGAATAGGAGAGCTTAATAAAATTAGGTCCACGTATCTGTAATGCACAACCAGGCTTATCAATAGTGCAATTACATCTCTTTCTACTGATGTTAGAAAGCTAGAATCTTTCTATCTAGGTTGTTATACTGTGCCTATCACCACTGCTTTTGAGAACATAAGAATAGTACGTTGTATATGTTATTAATTCTACCAGTATTATCAACAGAATATGGGAACAGGGTGGTGTAATGAAGAGCACTCCAGAGCCCTGAAAGCCCTTGATTCTATATTTACATCTCTGAACAAGCTCACGTTGACTCATAGCTCCTTAATTAGAGACATAGTCGTTTTCTTTTCTGTAGGGCATTTTTTTTACCCTCACAATACAAGCATACATTTGGTAACTAATACCAGCAATTAGCCTCATCTGCTATGTAAATGAGTGTAATTGCAATTAAATACTTTAGTGGGCCCAAAGGGAAAACATGCAATCATTACAAAGTAAGTAGGAGTACATGGTTAAGGGACATTTAGGAGTGTCAGCAGAAGTGCCTTTTTCCTGTGGTGACTACAGTCCTTTCCACTGTTAGTTATTCCTTCAGGAGGTTCAAACCTGACTCAATGTTTTTCAGGTGTTTTTGTTTAATGAGAACTGTGAAATACAAAATACAAGTTATGACACTGCTAGTGAAGAAAAGACGAATCACCTGCAAGGACATTCATATGCTTTCACTGTGCTATTTTTCTGTTTACCTCAAGCATTATGCCAGAAATAATACCAGGGCAAGTCATCAGTTGGTATATAATATCAGAGGTCAAGTGAAGTTAGTGGCTAGGGCAATTCACTTCAGCTGAAGATTTACCTACCTGAGTCTTAGTGATGTAGCTATGGACAAAAGCTTCACTTTTAGGTCCTGTTAATACAATGAAGTGCCTCAATTTAGCTGTTGATAGAGTTCAGGTATGCATTGTAAATTATTACTATTTTGTTGTTAATATTTTCCATTATTCAGAGTAAGGGCGTAGTCTCAGTTGCCTGAATTGTGTTTGAAGCATTCTCATCTATCATTCTAAAAGGCTTGGTCCGGTCTGAGCCAGTTCGGCCAGTACAGAAAGTTATAAAAATGCAACTTTCTCTTCAACAGATTTTAACCCTGTTTTTCTAAACAAGAGCACTGAATTTCTACGTTTCTTTAAGAAGCCCTTACAAGTGCTAAGGAGCAATTTTTTTTTTCTTTTTGGGTGTATCTACACATGGCTGTACAGCATCTTTGTTACTGCGCTATCATTTAGTACTTTCTTTCGGGAGTACTAAAAGACAATGCAATAACAGCCCATATTGTACCATGCCAGCCATGCACAGTTAATTTTGTTTGCTACATCACCATAGCAATGAGCTATGAGGGAAAACATTGCTATGGAGACATAGTGGTACGTCACAGTTTTTGCCAACAGGTGCTACTGCACTGTAACGCATCACTATGGCGCTGTAGCATCTTGTGTAGACATGCCCTACAAGTACCTGTACATACAGTTTTGCATAAGGCTTCATTTTCTCCACTGTTACCCCTTAAGAAATGATGCGTTACTTTGCCAAACCATTATTAACATACAAAGGACTTGTACGTATAATTTGGTCAACATAGATAGTGCAGTCTCTGATCTTGCTCATTGCATGAAAGAGATGAATGATAAGAAGGAATCAAAGCTGATTCTGATCTTGAAAAATATATACAGATTATCTCATGCTTATCTGCACCTTCATTTACAGAACAGGAGCACAACTCTGTAGGTTTTTTGTGGTGGAAACATTCGGATGTCCATGGGTATTTCACCTGTGTAGAATTGGATAAAAAAGATTTATGGATAAGTACCAATCCAAATTTACTAAAAAAAATGTGTGTTAGTAGAAGAGTGGGTAGAAACAAAATGCTTTAGGTTGGTTTCGACTCAACAGAAACAATACAAGTAGAAGAGAAATATGAGGGAAAATACTTGCTTAAAGAAATGGGTGAGGACTCTAAACTCATCTTCTATTGGAGGTGTATGTCTTGTCCAGCGTTTTTTATATGAATCACAGTCCTGGGGGCATTTTTAACCTTCCCTTGCCTGTGGAATCTCATCTATGGCACATACTATCATTTTTTTTTTTTATGGTGGGCAAGGTGATTGTGACTGTTCCCCCTGAAGCAGCTTTTATAATGGATCTGTAACCTCAAGGCTACTTGGGGCTATCCTTGGAAAGGACAAGAATGCACTGCTCATCTCTGGGAAGAAAATGTGTCCTCCTGGGTTTCACAGAATATACAGTATGATTTAATATGATATGAACAGAGCAGTAAAATGATCTAGACACCAGGTCGCTCCTAGTGTGCCACCATATGAGGTAAAGACTTCTACAAGTGCTATTGGCTGTGCTTCCGAAGATTAAGTTTTCAGTGCCTACTAGGCACTTTTTTTTGCAAGCTTCAGGGAGGAGAAGATCAAATTTTATAGCTGGGTTTACTATCATTTTTAAACGGACATTTTTGTTCGTTTGTATATTGTTATGGTCTCTTATTTTTTATCAATTTCAGAGAGATTATTTTTACTGATACAGGGTGCCTGTTTGACTTTTGCCAAATTGGAAGCCTCATCCCCAGCAACATTGGCTTGTGAAGGAAAGCAGCATCATTTTTTTGGAAATTGTTACACTTAATTAACATGCACTGAAATGGTTTTAATCCAGTTTTACAAAAAACAAAACCTGGCAACTTCTAATGGAAAGATTAAATTATAAATATGGGAATTTTTCTGCATTCATGGATTGAGTGGCCATAATTAATGAAATTGGCAAATGCCATGATCTGTGGAACATGGCTGGGAAAATAGAAATCACTGGGTCAGTCATACTATTAGAATGACATATATTTGTATTAGGCTGAACATATGTCTTTTTCACTATAAATATAAATTTAGTTCTGTAATTATCCAAAGGAAGCCTTGTAGTTTTCCTTTGAAATGTTCAGAACCACAGTTTCTAAAACTGGGAGATACAGTTCTGAAGGTAAAAATAATTTTGAAGTGCTGTACATGGCTATGTCAGAGGCCTCTTTGTGAGAAAAGAGATGAAGCATTCCTAGAAGAACAAACGCCACTTGCCCATACACAGTAGATGGGTTCTGATTTATGCAGGGTGAATGACTGTCTGAGCAAGAGCAAAATAAAATGACTTCTTCTATATATATCAGTGAGCAGCAGAGCTTCTAGGACATAATTTGATCTTCTAACCTGGGGTGGCCAACCTGCCGTAAGTGGCACAGGCAGTTTCTGTGTGTGGTATGTGGCAGATCAGTGAGGGAACAGAGACCACAGTGCAGATCGGGTAGGGAATAGAAAAGAAAACAGCAGCTTGGGTAAGGAGCATAGAGCAGGGAGCAGAAAGCAAAGCGGCAGACTGTACAGGGAGGACTGGGAAGGGAGCAGAAAGAAGAATAGTGCTTTAGATAGGGGAAGGGGATTGGACTGGTGCTCAAGGAGGATGAAGGGCTAATTTAAGGCATGCTTGTCAAATGCCAAAAAGGTTGGCCCTAGCTGTTCTCAACGATTGGGCTCCTTGCTCTGATATGCACAAACTCAAACTCTATGATAAGCCTTCTCCTCAGCTCACATGTCACAGAAGGAGTGGCATGATCTACTACAACCCCACAGTTATTATGAAGGGTTAATCATTATTAGTATAGTTAGAGATTTTTTTTGGCTTCTGTGTTCCTCAGCCAGGATTGTGTCTAAGGAGAGTGAATTTCACACAGAATCTCCTGTTCTTCCCAAATTACGTAGTGTTGGGGCAATAAAAAAGAGAGGATTTCCTAAAAGTGCCATTTGTGGTGAATCACCACCTTGGGTTTGACTGTGCTTGAGTTTTCCCTGGCTGAGTTCTCTTTTTAGGTCTTCAACCTAAGGAATCTTTTCATACCTGACTGACATCAGGCAGTTTAAGAGGAATTTCCTCATTATTATATCAAGAGAGAATGGGATTCATTTGTCATGCTCAAGAATGCAATAATTATTTTCATGCATTATTGTTAGTCTGCAACATCTGGGCTCCATCCCTGACACTGGACGCTGCACTTAGGTGGCCACATAAAAGTTAGAATTAGCTTTATTGAGCTACCTGCAAGGGTCAAGCAGCTTTCTACTAGGAAATATTATATTCAAGCCTCCTGCATGCCACAGAAGTACTTTGAGTTGCATGCATCTCTAAACAAGAATACATGCATTAAAAATATACTTTAATACGGACGCCATTACTATATAAGTTGCAACCAACCCGTGTTTGTTTTTTGACACTATCTCCCATGGCATTCTCATTAACAGGCTAAGGAAACACAAACTAGATGAAAGTATTGTAAAGTAGATATGTAACTGGCTGGACTACTCAGAGAGTAGTCCTCAATGTCTAGTTAGGAAGAGGTATCAAATGGGGTTCCTCAGGTGTCTGTCTTGGGTCTAGTAATGTTCAATATTTTCATTAATGATTTGCTTGATGGGATTGAGTGGAGCAGGGGGCTAGACTAGATGACTTTGTGAGGTCCCTTCCAGCTCTACTTTTCTATGATCCTATGATTCTATTCTTAAAGCTTTACTTATTTTTGTTTTAGAGCCTGGGGGTCAGAGTCTCATTATTCAGGGCATTCTATGAAGGCATACAAAAAAGATAACTTCTCAAAAAGTCCTACAAGCTATTCAGTGCATTTAAACCACCACGTTCAGATTTGGCTCCAGACCTGGATTTCTGAGGATTCAGAATTCAGGGGTGATCAGACAAAGGTTTTGGGTTCAGCATATTATTGGGGAAAGGATTGTATGCAAAATATTTGTATTAGTAATTTACTGGTTATTTCCAATGCCCTCGAAATCCAGAAGTCTTTAGCTACAGAAAATTGTTCCAGCCCTTCTGTTTAATAGTGTGCCAGTTGTAGGCATGAAAAAAAATTAAGATCAAATCTTTTTAGAGGTATCATTTTTAACCGTTTCTGTTAAAATTAAAATGAAATGTTAAGTGTTGAGGTGAGGAGTGTTGTTTATATGAAATAAAATTCAAGCCCCTGCCTAGATTTGAACTTTTCAAGAAGGGCCTGGACAGAGCTTTATCTGTGCTCACTGTGTCTCTGTTCTGCATGAACTCACATTCACCTTCGTTCTGTGGAGTACAAATCTTTTCCTCCAGTTCAATACTCAGTCTGTTCGTAGCTTCCTTGTAAATGGAATTGTTTCAGCCTTTCCCTTGCCGAAAGAAAACATAAACATGAGGCACATTAAAATGGAAACAGGATCTTGGTCATTGCTGTTTCTCAGTTTTATTTAGCAGTGACCTTTAACCCTCATTAAGATGCTCTGGAAAGTTTGGGACCCTTCTTTTGTATGGTTCACTGTGGGAATATTTGGGTTTTGTTATTGTTGTTATTTTCCCCTTCCAAGATATTTCACTGCTTTGGGGCAGTCGTGTGAAAAAAACAAGCCATCTTGAAAGATTCTAATGAACTTACAGCAGGATATAAGTCATGGAGCATACCCTGAGTGTTGCAGCTATGGCAGAAAGGGTCACATTTTCCAGCAATGACACTACCACATAGCTTGTCAAGATATGAATATGAGCTCCGGTAAACTGGCATGGGTCCAGGGCAGAGCAGACACCAAAATGGATGGCTGCATAAAAACGTATGTTTGTACATCAAAAACGTGTGACACATTTTTGAAGGCAAAATGATTAATTGTGGCCTAAGTAGGGATTTGTGCAGAAAAAGAATGTGCTGAAACATATCCAGCAGCTGTATGTGTAAATGAGCGTTTGTGTTCACATTGCTTGCCCTACAAAGTACCTGTCCTATTGGCAAACACCTGTTTGTACATAGGCAAATGAACACATCCTGCAGACACAATTCAAGGACCTCGGTTGGAAATTTAGCCCAAAGTAAGTAAGAATTATCAACCTCAGTAACTTCAAGCTCATTCAGAATGGGAGCATTCATTTCTTAAGTTTAGAAAAAACAGTCATGCTTTCTTTCATTTAAATATGTGGAGGAAGCGATGCAGTGAAATAATCCATTTATATGCCCTTTCCTGCTTCCTCCTGGAAAAGTTTGTCAAAAAACTCAGGCTGCATTTAGAGACAAACCTTTTTCTGTCCTATTTCTGGTTTTTTGGTATATGTAAGAATTATCAAAAGCAGAACTGTTAGTTCAGTGTCTTTAATGTTTAGCAAGAGCAGGGTAAAGCAAAATAAAAATCTAGCAAGAAAATGAAAATATTACCATTTTCCTTTAAATTTCTGGACAAAGGAGGAGACCAGCTTGTATGAGGAGGCTCTAAGAATTGGGGAAGATGGTCTTACATTAAATTATTGTCTTTGTCATCCACAAAGATTTTTTCCACAGAGAGTTTTCCTAAAAGCTTCCAAAAGGTAAACAGATACAGACAATTGGGAAACACTAATGATTTCTCCATAGGAAAATTTCTCTACATGCATTTTTTTCAACATTTTCTCACACAAACTTTCTTTCTTTCAGTGAAAAACCAAAACCAAAAACCTACCCTATTTTTGTTTTTCCTTCCTCTCTTTATTCATTTGCTTTTCCTGTGGCAAAAAAGGGAGAAATGAGACAAAAAGAGAAACTAGATGACTAACATTTGACTAAATGAAACAATTTTGGATTTTGATTTACATGACAAAAAATTTTGATTGAAACACTCCACATGGTAGAAATTTTACCGCAATTTCTGGTAATCTCTGCAAAGGTGTATCACTCTGAATATTAACAATATGGACATTTTTTCCAGTGTGAACACTGCTGCTGTCAAGATCTTCATCTTTTCTTGTTAAATTTGACTATTTTTGAACTGTTGCATGTGTTACAATTAATATTATTATTTTGAGCTTCAAATGATTTGATTATGATTCTCCAGTTTATTAAATTGTTTTAAGGTTTTGGGAAAATGTACCTATAACATAACTACACTGACCACAGTGATGTTACACTAGTGATAAATTTAATCCTACCTATACCCTGCTAAATTTGTAGAATTGAACAGCTTGTCAGGTACTTTCTAAGACTTCAATTCATTGGTCCTGTTAATGAAGGTGCAGCCTTCCAGATTTAGTATAGATCTTTATAATCCATAAATTTTATGTCCATTAAAGGCAGAGTTTTCCAATTGTAATCATTACTAATATTTGATGGCAGAGATATAATTCTTTATCGATAATTTTATAGACCATAATTAATTCAGAAAGAAAGAATCTAAATTCCTTTGCAATGCTGCACTTTAAAAGTGACCTTGTCAAAATGACGCATTCTTGCTTCAATTAAATTCAAAGTCAGTTAGTCCCACAGGTAATGTTGAAATGTATAATGTTAGCAATTATAAGAATACTTTACAAAAGTAGTTAAAACACTAAAATACTTTTAAGCTTTGTTCGTTTTTAGACATTGAATGACTTTACCTGAAATGTTCCTTACTTTAGTCACCCTCTATCATCTCAAATCATTGAGATTATTTTGGAGTGTACTGTTACATAAAACATGAGGTAAGTAAGTAAGACTAATTAAATTTTAGTAGGAGCAAAAGTCACCAAAAGGTTTTTACTTTCATCCTACTCAGTCTACAACAGTGATACAATTCACCAGTAATAACCTTAGAATTGCTAATTATTTCAACATGAATAGCAGTATCAGTGCTGTCAGTTTAATTTAATGCCTTCCTGAGAATTCTTGAAGACTTCATGATTTCTTCTATTATTTTGTGGTTTTAGGAATAATATAAAAAGAAAAAGAAAAAACAGGGAAAAAGGTGAAGGGAGAAGACCCAGTTATAATCCAGGAAAGAGTCAATGGTTTCCACTAGACAGTTTTATTGAAATCAAAATGAAGTGTAAGTCCAATTTTATATTTATATTGGGACTGCAACTGTTATTGAACTAATATTATACTAATTATGTACATGGATCATTTTCAGTTTTACAATATCCAAGGACTAAATGGCCACTTCACTTTCCAAAGCAAACTCAAAGATGTAGATTAACCTGCATATCTTTGTTTTTTTCTAAATTACATATCACTTTATATAGAATATAAAAGTATCTAATATGGACTAGATGGAAGTACTGTAAAGTGGATATATAACTGGTTGGACATTGTACTCAGTGGATTTGTCTACATGAGACACTGACTGTGCAGTAGCCTTATAGGCTAAGGACAGACATTCAAAAAGGCTGAGCCTGAATTGATTCAGTCTTTGCAGGTTAGTCTAACCTGGCTAGGTAAAATCAATTTGTAACTCCACAGACATCCCAGGCATGCAGGCACATGCCTGCTGACTCAGGATAGAAGCTAGGGGCGGGGAGGGGGGTGCTAGAGCATCCCTCTCGTCCCTTGCATAGTACTGAGCTGGGGGTGGGGGGGCAGGAGGGGCATTCAGGCCCTGCCACGATGCTCTGATTAGCCCAGTAGGAAATTGATAGCAGTGATTATCCCCCCTAACTCAGTGTTTATCACCACATTAAGAAAACAACAGAGGGACAGTACCAACTGCCTATTGATTCTACCTGTTGATTCAACATGGATGGTAGCCAGCATGTGGTCTGCTAGCTAATACACAGACACCTCTCTGCAAGGCGGAGGGGAGGAGGGAATTCCTGATTAGCAGGGAATGGTGATGGAGGGTGAGGGGGAGCAAACAGCTTTTCTTAAACAGGTTTTCCAAGGAAGGACATTAAGCTACCCGTTGATTAGCTCCAAAAAGCCTGTCTGCCTTGGTCGTCTTCCACAGCATGGACTGTAGCCAGCATGTGGTCTGTTAGCTAATGCTGAGTTGTCTACATAAGGCATAGGGGAGGAGGGAATAATCTCTGCTTAGCAGGGAGAAGCCAGGCAGATGCTCTGTGCTTGCAAGTCTCTGCTGGAGCTGCAGCCAGGGAGCAGAGGGGAGGGGCCAGCCCTGCTTTACAATAGAGAGCCTTGCCCAGCCCAGAGAGCATGCTGGTTTATCTTAAAACAGTAAGGGGTCTGGGACAGACATTGCATAAACTGGTTTGAGCCAAACCAGTTAAGTCTGATACACTATATTCAACCAGGTTTATTTCAATGGTTTCAGCCATTTTCAGACTGGTTTATGTGCACTGAACATCTGTTCTGTTACATGTTAAGCCAGTTTCTGATCACTTAAAATGGTCTATGTGTAATGTCTGTCCCTAGTCATACTGACTGCTCAGTAGCATCACTTAAAAGGTGTTCACCAGTGCTACTGCACAATGACCCTTGTTACTGCACATTTATTTAGTACTTGCTTATATAAGTACTAAATAAATGCTGAGTAACCACTGCAGAGTAGCATCGTGTGTAGATGTACCCAGTAAGTAATCATCAATAGCTCAATGTCTAGTTGGGAGGCAGTATTAAGTGGGGTTCCTTGGGATCTGTCCTCGGTCTGTATTGTTTGGTATTGTTTAATAGCTTCATAATGATTTGGATGATAGGATTAATGCTTAGCAAATTTGTGTATGACCCCAAGTTGTGTGGAACTTTAGATATTCTGGAGAGTAGAGCTGGTATCCAGAATAACCTGGACGGGCTGGAAAAAGTATGCATAATCAAAGAGATGAGATTCAAGAAGCCCTCTGCTTGGGACAGAAAAATTGCATGCACAAATACAGACTGGAAAATCGCTTGCTAGCAGTACTGCAGAGAGGGATAAGGGGTTTACAGTAGGTTATAAACTGAATATGAGCCAACAGGGTGATCCTGTTGCAAAAAAAAGCCATCCTGGGGTGTATTAACAGGAGCATCACTTGCACATCAAGACAAGTGATTCTTTTGCTCTATTCAGCACTGGTGAGGCCTCTCATGGAGAACTGCATCCAGTTTTGAGGCTCATACCTGAAGGAGGATATGCTTAGCAGGGAGTGGTGAAAATGGCAGTTTGGAAAGAGTCCAGGGGAGAGAAATAAAAATTATTAGGGGCTTTGAAGGCAATATTTATGAGGAAAAGCTGAAAGAACTAGGGTTATTTGAAGAAAATGTTGGGAGTGATGGGGAGAATTTGATAATATTCTTCAAATACCTGAAGGGCAATTACAGAGAGGATGGAGATGGACTTTTCTCTGTGGCTATAGGGGACAGGACTAGAAACAATGGCTTCAAGCTGCAGCTGGGGAAATTTAGACTGGAGATTCGAAGGAAGTTGCTGAAGATGAGGCTGATTAAGCACTGGAATGGGTTACCTAGAAAATCTGTGGAATCTCCATGCTTGGAAGTTTTCAAGAGTAGCTAAGACACATACTTGGTTGGGATGATTTAGTTAGGGATGATCTTGCCTGAAACAGAGGGCTGTATTAGATGATCTTGTGAGGTCCCTTCCAGTTTTACGTTCCTATGATCCTATAATCCAATTAACAAGCTAGCTAACATGCAGACTTCTAATGCTCGGACATAAAGCATTCCTGAATCCAGCAGACCTATTAGAAAATCATTTCCCTTAAATTTTAGAAGTCAATTGCTTAGTGGATGAGATATGCAGATAAAAGAGCAGAACTTTACTCATAGCACAATGTTGGCTATTCAACCCTAAGGACTTTGACTAATGGAAGCTTTCCAGTAGGAATGGTGCCCTACACTAGTTTCATTTTATTGGCTACAGATTTACTGGGATTTAACTTCTTCTTTTTTCCACCAGAATAAGCCATGGGATCATCCCCCAATTATTGAGGATTCCAGAACCTGACAGATTACTGTAGAGTACTAATCACTTCACAACCCAGTACAACACTTGGCCTGATCACTTCTTCCCTAACTTTCCCACCAACTACACCCCACTACCCTCCAGTTTGAGGTCCCTTAACTGTCCAGCACACTCCAAGTCTAGAGAAACGAGGAGTTTGCCATCATGACATCTTCTGGTGCTAAGGCTAGGTGCTAAAGATAATGATTAACTGGATATATTTGTAGAGTAGGGGGACTATTTTGTTTTTCTATTTTTTGGGCGGGGGTGGTGAATAGCTAGAAGCAACACCACATACCTGTATTTGGACCTGACTGATGCCCCCCGAAGTCAGTCTCAGTCTTTTCATTGATTACAGTGGGCATTGGATTGGGATCTTGGTGGGTAAACAGAAACACAACTCATCCTTCATTGCTTGTATCAAGTATTTCAAACATGTTCTTTCTGTGTGTGCATATGCATGTAAAATAATATGTCCAGGTGTCTGTGTAATAATCTCCCTTCCTTCAACTAGATTAGAATTTAACATGGAAATCTGGGCATTGGAAAGCAAAAATATATTATTTATAAGCCATCAGTCTTCTGGTATGTCTTTTTAAAGTCTGTATAAAGTTCAAAGTCATAAGTTCTCTTCTTTTAGTAAAATAGTTAAGAATCCTTTGTTGGTGACAAGGATGGCCAGGGAGGTCAGTTTTCCTTGTGTGAAATGGAGGAAGCTGGTCTATTTTATGGGGTATTTTTTTGTATCAAAAACATGAAAGTGGAGATGAAAGTAAGCATTTTACTCATGTTCAGAGTAGATGATATGGACATGAGTCTTACATGCTGTTTGGAGCCAAGTAAACTTACTTGGCAGGTTTGATTATTATTCAATCAAAAGGAGCCTGGGTGCAGCCTTGTCTCTAGTTATAAAGCAAACATTTGTGATGATTTCTAGGTTACTGCACTGTCTAAGTAAAGAGCTAAAACTGGTAGCACATTTTCAGGATTGTAACAAGTACACACCTACGCTGTGATTATGAGTGGACAAGCGATTTGTGAGTTGATGCAGCTTCTGGCAAAGTGAATGAATGCCAGGATTGCCACAGCCTCAAAGGAAACATTTTTAATTTAAATGTGCATGCTGAGATGCAGCTGTGCCAATGCATGCATATTTATTGGACCTGGCTGGGAGGCAAATGCGTAACTAATTAAATAGTGGTGTCAACCAGAGTGTCTAAGATTTTCTTCTACAGGTCTGAGCTGTCATAGACTTAGTTGTAAAGATTTTAGTGCTTTCAGAAGCAATGTAATAATAGCCTGGATTTACACAATGTTAAACATATGAACTTTACAATACTGTACAGTAGCTTATTTTCACAGAGATCAGTGCAAGTGGTGATAGCTCAACGGAATCACCCCCAAACTAGTACTTTGATACATAAGTGCTTATATAGCTTAGGTACTTACCATTTGTTGCCATGAACTGTATTACTATACTAGATATGACTTTAACTGTAGATTTAATAAACTGTATTATTTTTACATTTATTTTTAAAGCAAATGTAATGTTCTTGGAAAGTGTCAAAGTGTAGGGATCAGAAAACCAAAGTCCCCATTAATTTACAGAACTACAATTGCATAAGCAGTAATTTCCCCAACCTAGACAACTATTGTACCTCATTCATAATTTAAATCAAGTCCATTGGCATTTTCAGCTATTCACCTCTGTGCAAAGGCCACTAATGAAGACCTTGACACTTTTTTTCTGAAATGGACTTCTGCTCAATAAGACTTGGTAGAGAGACTTCAGATAGGTGGATGATCAACTATCAGATGCTATTTACTGAAGGACTAGATTTAAACTAATGATAGAGACTCTGGACACTATGGCTAATATATACTGTAAGCCCTTTTTACATTGCAAAACTGGCATAAAGGAACCCTAGTGAGAAAGAGACCCAGGCTTTAATTATTAATTTCATTTGGCATCACTTAGTTCCTTAGATGCAGTAGGGTCATAGATGTTTTCATTCTTTTCCAGGCTATATTGCCAACCTCAAGCATCAAAAATTATTGGACAAGTCTTCTACCCCATGACTTAAACATGAGATATTCAAAGCAAGAACATTAGGGTTCATATTATTTGCCTTTCATGTAATGAGCCTTCAGGGTATACATTTCTGAATCCCTTATTTACAGTCTTGGGGGATGGAAACCAACTTTTTAAATAAATGAAAGCTGAGAAACTTACATATTTATATTACTCAAGAAACTAGAGCATTAAGACACACCCAAAATATCCCAGGACTCGCCGTAAAATCATAGGGATATGAACTTGAATAGATTATCTTGCCCCTTCTTTTTGCTAATTCTGTGAAGCAAGGTAAATAAATTGTCCCTTTAGTGCAAACTGTGAGGAGTGTAACATTGTAGGAAAGATCCAACGTGCTAAGTGCCAGACTCTTTGCAATGAAGTGCAATGGAATTAAACTGAAGAAAAAGAAGGACAACAATGAAATAAACAAATAACTTCCTCTGCCCTATTCTAACCCTAAACTCCAAGATACAGTCTGCACAAGACTGAATGTAATTTGTCCTTTATGCTTCTTTGTGCTTCTGAGGATTTTAAATCCTTAACTCTTACACTGTCATAGCTTGACAAATGGTTACTTTACACAGTAAGTTATTCTAAATACAAATGTTGATTAATCTAGGAAAATCAAACTGTGAGTACCAGTATCATTCCTTCCTGGCTGGTCCCAGACTCCCAGCTTGTTTATTTAGTGTCACCCATAGTCTGTCATGACTGACCTAAAACTATCAGAAACAGCCACAATTGCAGCCAAGCATAAACAAAAATCTGAACTGAAGTTGCAGGGGGACTGCCATTCTAGAGATAAGATCTATTGCTATAATAGCCCTTGATTATGAAGACCAAAGGAAAAAAAACACCAAAATATACAGACACATTTCTGTTTATTTATACATGAAGGGAGGGAAGCAAATCATTTACAAAGAGGAAGGCATATAGGGAATAAGGTTTCATTACATGTCAGTGTTTCTCAACAGTTTATAAAACAAGATTTTGTGATACCACAGGTTTGCTTGTGGTCTTCTTTGTTTGCTTACTGACATTTTGCAAAGTGCTAAAAATCACATACTGTAGATGGAGTTAGTGGAGGGAGAAAGAGAATCTGCCAGATGGTTATCTGTTGGTAGAATGTTTTTTTTCACCCTTCTTTCCACCTACAGCATAGAAGCCACATTTTTATGCTGTAGACAGGCCTGCAGTACACGATACCTCCCATGAAAAAATATAGTATGATATTATGTTTCACAAATATGGAAGATGCATGAGTCCTTGAGATCTGAATAAGTATGGTCAGTTTCATGCATGGAAGAAACAGCTCTGTTTGAGGGACAACTATATTCTCTGGCATTATACAAGAGCAGGGGGGGTTTCAGATAGGAAGGAGGAAAAAGTTTTAAAGACATGCTGATTGTTAACACCTAGCTTTAAGATGATTTTTGTTGTCACTGTCATTGTTGGGGGCAGGGGGATGACATAAAATTATCTTGTTTTTGAAAATAACACCTTCTCATCCAAGCCAGTAAGGATTATTACTGATCAAGGGGATCTGTAAGTGTGTCAAACCTGGGAAAAACAGGTCAGCTTTGCTTTCCAAAGGTTTGTGTGAACATGTTCTTTGTTTTATTTGGTCTCTTCCAATGACTCGGTAAGAGTTTTGAATTCCAATTCCCAAAGACCTATTGAAACCACTTGATTTTATTTGTTTTTCTGACAAACCAGAAGAACATTGTTACTTGCATATGAGTTTGAACAGAAGCATAAAACAAACTTGATTCACTTGAAGCTGGGACGAACTTTGCTTGAAAGGTTTTTGAATATTTCAGTAAACCTTACCTGAGTTCACAAAGAAACCCAAAGCCACATGAGTTTTCCATAGTTTGGCCCTTTATTAAAAATAGGAGATGTCTTCCACCTAAGGCAATTAATTGGGAGTAAAGTGATCAAAGTTCTATTCTCAGCCGTGCCAAAGAATCAGTGTGTACCTTTCCTTAAGTCACTGAAACTTTCTGGGTCTCTGCTCCTTATCTAAACAAAATGGAGTAATAGTTCTTGGACACATCTGCATTTTCATTAATGCGCTGTAATTATGGCGCATTAAGTTCAGTACCTGTAATGACTGGTACTGAACTTAATGTGCCATAAACAGCACTACTGCACATTAGTGCAGATGAATGCTTTGTTGCTTTTTTAGTGACATTAATGTACATTAGATTATATCTACTGTGAATTAGCACATTAGGACAGGGTTTGCCTGCCATGCTAATGTGCAGCAGATTTAGTCTAATGTGCTCAAAGCGTATTGTGTAGATGCGCCCCTTGCTTCTCTTTCTGTATGCTATGGGGATTAACTTATTACTATGTGAGAAATGCAGTTTTTAAGAGCAACATATCCAAGCAGCCAATGGAAGAAGCTACCCATGGAAATTATCGAATATTAATCTCTGGAAATTTTCAGGCAAAGACCAGGTAGGTATTTATCTGGTATAGTTTAGTAAAAGGCCATTCTGAACCTAGATCACTGTTGCAATTTCACTATGAAGTTATGAATAATGAGTGCCAAAGTCAGGGGGATTTTAAAGTTAAATATGCATGGTTCCTGTGTTTTGAAAATACCTTCATTCTCAGTCAATCAGAAAATATAAGCCCTCTGTTTACAAAAAGACACACAGGGTAAAATTGTCCAAGGCTCCAGAGACTTACAATCCCGATTCCCAGTCAAAACCAATGTAAGTCACTTTGAATTTGAGACAGTCTCCTTAATTAGTTGAGGTTCTGAAAATCTAAAGACTGAGTGTAAAATCCAAAAATGGCTAAGTGACGTAGGACCTTAAGACCCATTCTCTAAAGTAACTTGCACTGAATTTCAATTGGATTTAGATGCTTGGATGTCTTTAGGACTCTTGAAAATGCTTCTCTCCTTAGTTTCCAGTAACTTGTTTCTAGAGTATTTGTCTTTTCCCAGCCATTATTTCTGCTAAGACATTCCACAGCTCCACTCTTACTTTCACTGTCCCCACCAACACTTTGGGTCTCACTTCTCAAGTTGTTTAGTGAGATGATATAGCAAATTCACCAACTCTTAAATAGCTTGAAAAGAAATCCCAAAGTAGCAGAGGGTGGGTCATGAGAGCTGCACCATGAATTAATGGGGATATAAGTGCTGCTTTTCAATGGCTGCTGTATTCAATATTCAAAGATCCTCAATAGTGAACAAACATGAAATACTTGTAAATAAAAGACAGCCTCCTCACAAACTCGTCTACATGCGTCTTATGCGGCTAAACTAAAGTTAAACACCATCTCTTCTCTGACATCTCCATTCAGAGTATAGCTGGCTCCTCCAGCAGCACTGGGGAGTACAGGGAGTGCAGGGATGTGGTTATAGTAAAAGTCTTACCTTCCTCTGCTCTCATTGGACCATGGCAGCAGTTCCTGTGGCTGTAGTAGCATGTACTTATATCAAATGCTGCAGGTAAGAAGTGGGTTCAACAGGGGGCGCCAGAATGCCCCCACCCCTCTGAGAGTTTTTGCTGTGGCAGGCACAGCCCCACGACACCTAACTATAGAAGCTGGGCTCCCTGGGCCCCGTAATGTACAGAGGGAAGGAAGAGGGGTTGAGCTGGTGTCCCTTCCCAGTATTTTTGCCATGGAAGGCACAGTCAGCATACAACTGTTGCCATTTGACGAGAAAGCCTGTTTGGTTAAAACAGAGAAGCCTTAGTTTTGTGGCTGCTCTCTGAGATGCAGAGATTTCAATGAGTTCAAGTGGATTCAAGAAGAAACACCTTTAAAGGGTGTGTTCCAGTCTAAAATCCATGACCAGCTTCTTTAAAATAATAAAGGTAAGCCTCCATTTGCTTTAGGAGTTATATCTGCTTTGCTGGAAAATTGTCTGGCTGTAATTCAGTGGATGAAGTAAGATTCAGTCTTAGGCACAAGGCATCACCAAAAACGTTGATTTCAAGGAAAGAAGAAGAGGTAACCCGCATTTGATGGAATTTTTTAATTCCAATAACTCCCAATTTCCTATCCAATCAGAGCTTCCTGGAAATGCCCACTAGGATGACATCAGCATATTTTAATGATGCTATTACATTTATCAAGAAGTAAATATTTCAAAAGGCATCATTTTTCAAAGTGCTTTGTTATCCTCAGTTGGAAAGCATTATGAAAGCACAATGTGATATCTTTTACATTTCTCATCCTGTAGGAAGACTTGGAAAAAGCCTTATAGAATTTGTCAGCTATATTTCATACACATGAAATAGAATATTCTCTCCAGCAGACATTATAATTGAGGGTTGCTGATTAGTCTTCTATAGATGCCACTTATTAAGAAAATTTGTTGCATGAAGTTCTCACCATGGTGCCACATAAGGCTAGACCTAGGGTAAGATCTGACTTGCTGCTGAACTGATGAAAAAAGAAGCCAGGTACATACAGAACTTTTTACACCCTCAATCATTGTGCAAGCAGCATGGCAAGATTTTTCAAGAAATCCTTAAGGAAAACCAGTTCTTCAATAAGCATACTATGCCAGGTATGGGTGTGTCTAGGTGTCTAGGGTGCATGAAATATTTAGCTGAGGAAATAAGTTGTACCTTTCTAGAGCACCATTAAAATACTGGTGACAGCAGTTTCCCTAGGTACATCCCATAAGATCATGTCTTAGCTAGCAGACTTTCTGGAGGAAAGGATATGTTTTCCTGCACTGCTGGCCAAGGGCAGGATGTGGTCTAAGACTTTAGTGTTTCATGGCATTTAAAAGCTCAAAAGGAATTTTGCTGACAAGGTACTTCATATTAATCCATCCCTTTTGGGACCACTTGGAAGAGCAGATATACAGTTCAAGAAATCACTGACATACTTCCAGGAAATCTGGGACTTATTCACTTTACGATTAGAAAAAAAATTGGGAGGACAAATGTAGAGGGTTGAAAAAATGAAATACCCTGTTAGAATATTCCCACAAAAGAAAATATGATCTTTTTATATTCTAGCTTCAGTCTCTGGAAAAGGTTTCTCTATCCAGACATTTGTGTAGCCAAAGAAGTCCCAGGATTAAAGTGAAAATTACAAACTGTGTCAAGAGTGAATATATGTACAACCACACTCTCGGCATTGGATGGGGTACAGAGCCATTTGCTTCTATGTGATATCTGAATGGCACGCCCATCTCAAAGCTCTTAGTAGCCAATATGAAATAAGTTAGGGTTTCCCGCAGTGGAGATGCGCTTTCAGGATAAAACTTGATAGTACATTCGTCACCAATCTTCAGTTTTAACAGAGGTGTTTTGGGATTATATTAAGACTGAAGTATTGCTTTTTCTTACATTCATGTTGGCTCTAGAGTTTGGACAGCCCTACATTGTTGCAACACATGTGGAATTTGTTCTGTTGATAGAGGAATTACCATATTTCCATTATAAACTCTCAAGTTTGCCCTTAGATTGTTTCTGCTGGAGTAGGAATCCCTCTCTCACTTACTGACTATTCTGGTTCCTTGTTTTATTCAGTAGAGCTACTATGCTGTTTTTCTTAGATGATCAGAAAATGATCCATTTAAAGATATTAGTTGTGCTTCATATGAACTCTTCATTCAAACTGTGCCAGCAGAACTGCATAAACCTCTTGTTTATGGCAGGGAGTAGCTATGTTTCTCCATCTTTTCAGGCTGCTGCTGCCAAAGTAGCTCTGTAAAATGTCATCTCTCAGAAGACTCATTTTTATGCAATAAGTCCTTATATTTCCTATCAGCTATTTTAAACTGCATTTCTGTTTGTGGAGCAAGCGTAAGACTAATGGCTGTCCCATACCATCCTCATGTGGTGAGGGAATTCCCAATATGAGTAAGTGCTGCTATTTTTATTTAATTAACCAATGCCTATGAATTCCTTATTGTGCAGTGGTCAGGCCAGGGTAAATGAAATTGAATCTCTTCTTTCTGCATGATATTGAAAGGACCAAGGATCCGTGGCGAGAGTCCAGAGAGGAACCCTGCCCAGTTTGCTGCTGCCCCAAACCAATTAGTTCAGCCAAGGATTTTACACCCTGTGATTAGCATTTCCTGTGATTGCTTTTGCAACATGGTCCCTATGTTTGGCATGTTAATGGACTTATTATATATTTTAGGGAACCTTGTGACACTGGGGAACTTTTCTGAGCCCTGAAAGGACTGAATGTACTTTGGAATGTGACTGTAAATGCTGATTGCAAACTGGCCATGTCTCTAAGCTGCACACTGCCAGACAATCCCTCTGTGCATGGGGCAATCTCCACTAGATGGATGAAGTGGCATAATGACAGCTTTGTGATATATAGATTTAAATCATATACAGGCTTTTATAGTTCATCATGTGCCTAGCCTCATATATAAACATTAAAATTACTAAGCCATCATTTAGGTATAGAGAAATATAGATATATACCAGTGTTTGTTACCGATCAAGTGAAAACAATGAACAAATAAATTCTACAGTTCAGTTTGAAAACTGACAATGGCTGGTCCCTTGAGATCGGTAGAGATTTCTGTTCAGTTCAAGATAGTTTAGTTCATAGTAATATTATAGCTATTGTCTTTTACTGGTATTGATGTGGTCTCCCTTGGGGAATTTAAAATAAGGAGAGTTAGCAGGATGTATATCTGTGGTCTTTGCTTTTACCAAAAAGATGAGTGTTCTGTGACTGTCTAAAGGCTTCAGTTTTTTACCTCTCCTCCAGCTGTTTTGGCTTCTAGGAAATGTTTCTTTTGCTAGCAGTGTTTCTATTGCTCAGCCTTGATGGATGAACCATTCATTGGTTCTCTTTTGAAAGGCTGATGTAGACCTATTAGCATATAATTATTGCTTTGCAAGAAGAGCAAAGGCGATCCAATTGGAAAATAATTTTCTCATGTGTCCTTTTCATGGTCCATGAGAAACCAGAATCTCTTTTGCTATTTCATATTTGGAACCAGCCAGACACCTGCTTCTAGGATCTCCTTTTTTCCATACAAGAGCTTTGCAATCTTTGTAGAGCTTCTGAAGGGTCCTTTTATTCACTATGAGGTAACCTCCTTGACTGACTGAACCTCTCAGTTAATTCTGGTAATGCAATATTTCTACAAAGTTTGATATTTAAGGTTCTTTGATATGAAATCTGTATTATATATATTCTCTAATGATTTTTTAAAATCATTAAAATAAGCAAGTTCCAAACTGTGGTCTGCAGAGAGCTTGCTGACTGATAAAGAGATGGTTGGTCAAATGGTGGTAGTACTCCTCCCTGTTTCCCACCAGCCAAATGGAAATAAAAACTAACGATCTATCAGATACTTGTTATCATGTTATTATCCAAGTAATTACTATAATTGTCACAGGTGTATAAGGTAATTGCAAGCAGGAAAGGAAGTGATCCCCGGAGCAAGCTCCCAGTTAAGATGCATGCTGTGAAAAGTTTTAAATGTTTAATTATTTAAGTAATTTATTTTTTATCAGAGTAACTGTGCTTTAACACCAGAAAAATGAAACCAGTCAACTGTATAAACAGTATCAATACCTGTTTGTATTGATAAATACAAAGTAAATATCTTCATTTAATATTATGTATGTGCTGGGTCCGGTTCTAAATTCCGGACCCACAATTTAAGCGTGGGTTCTAAATTCATCAAAATAAACTGTCCACTCCTAATTTCCTTAGCATGTCTGTAGTTGGAAACACAATGAACATATGGTTAGGGTTCTCACATGTGGCTTGTGGTTCCTCTGCTCAAACTGCAATGAAAGAATCGTTGCTTTTTTTTTTAACTTGTATTTTCTATTATAACTGCGTTTTCAGGGTTTTATAACTTGCCTGTTAAAAAAAATTGCTTCAGGCTGAAAGTGTAGACAAGGTCCCAGCCTGGGAGCAAATATTTTGTACCAAATTTCCAAACACATAGATAGTAGTGTCATATTCGAATAGTGTCATAAATCATAATAAAACCTAGTTAGAGTGAAACTCCTTTTCAAACTGAAATATTATAACAAAAATTTAGCACAGTTTAACTCTAATGGGGAAATTGCATCAAATCAGGGAGCTGGCTCCGTCTGGCTAAAGAACGTGGCTTTCATCATTTAAAACCCAGTCATATTTCCATTAGCAACAGTACAAAAAAAATCTGATGAATTTCATTCATTATAGAAAAGGGCTCATAAACAGACCTATTTTGATTTACTATAGTATTTTTCTAACTGATTTTACTTTAAGATAATAAAAGCATCATTTGGGAAATAATTATTAGAACTACTATTAAAAGATCTATTAGAAAAGTTTCTTTTTTGAGAATGAAGTAAAGTTTCCCCAGGAAAAAATCAAAGAACATGTTTTCACTACATCTTATGCATGAGCTAATGTAGGGCTGTCCAACTTCTAAGCCCCCAAGAACCACACACTCCAAGGGCCTCACACATGGGTCACACAAAGCAAGGCATGGGTTACTGGGTTGTGCATCATGAAGATGCTTCCTTCACTCCGTACTAAACCATATGCCTGTGCAGGCATCTCTACATGCTGCTGCACCAGGCAACCCCTCCCTATGTCAGGGACGCAGATCAGGCAGGCCTGCCTGGGCCAAGTACTGTCAGAGACTCTGAACAGACAGACCAGCCTGAGCCAGGTACCTCTGTGGCCACACCTGCAATAAGCCTCAGAGCTAATGAACTCTGCCCGAGGTTAGGACCAGCAAGCATCCTGCTGGCTGCTGGGAGCCTTACCTATCCATTTAGCATCAGCTGGGACCATGGGTTTGCAGGACAGGCAACAGTTCAGCTGTGGCAAGCACTTTTGGTTCCTGTACTTCGGTTCTCCTGGTTCCTGACCCTAGTTTTCCCCTTATTTCTGGACTTTGACTTCAGATTTCCCTGAGGTTCTGTTTCTTGGTTCCTGATACCAGTTTGGCTCTGTTCTCATATTTTGCCCTATGGATTGCCCCTCAGACTGGTAGTCGCCATCCAACCCCCAGATTCTGACCTTGGATTATGTTATGGACTCTGCTTCTGGATTTCCCTCTGGTTTTGGTATATGGCTTCAGCTTTTTGACCCAGTCCCCGTCCCTCACATTCACCATGTAGACACAATCCCCCTCTCCCAGCACATCTGGGACAATGGAGGGGACTGGAAATAGGGAAGGAGCCTGGGGAGGAACACAGTGGCTATAACCTGACCCCTCACACATGGGATGCCAGTTGGACAGCTCTGAGCTATTACAGAATTACCATGGTTCCTGGTCATTCCTCATATATATCTCAGATGCAAAAAGCTTCTCCAAAGAAGAATACATTTCAAACTTGTCTGTGTAATGAGAAAACCCCAGATTTTATCTGTGTCCATCCCTAAAACATCTCACCTATTAGATTTACCTGTTAAATCTAAATACTCTCACTCTGGAACTTTGGCTTGAGTTTGGGTTTTGAGTAGCTTCTTTGCTAAGAGGAGTATTAAGACTCCAACAGCTTTGCACATGGCACCTGGTAGAATCTTAGCCCCTTACAAAGTTAGGTGGCAACTGGGCAATGACTTAGATGAATGTTGGTCGGTTTAAAGAGTATGCTTGGGTGATCCAGTAAGGATCTAAGCCTTGGTACCTTGGATAACATATCACTTCTGTAGCACTGGATAGTAACAACTCATACTAATATCCTGTTTACCTTTTTTCCTGAAACTTTCCATCACCCAGATGACTACATTTTTTTTCTACAGTGATGACCCTAAATACTTTTCTTAGTCAATAGCCTTCAAGTCAATTTCTTTTATGTTTAATTTCTATTGTGGTTTGTTTTGCCTGTATTCTCATTATTTTATATCTTCTTTTACTTAAGGTCACTGTAGACTATCATATCAGTACTGTGAAAAATTAAAATCTTTCTCAGTTTATAGCTCTTCATTAAATGTAGTGTTGCCCTAAGAACCATGGGGTATCTGGTTCTCCTTCCAAATGGAGAGAGAGCAAACATCAGGACTGATATTGCCTTAAAGTATGCTTCTGTTTTCTTCAAAGGAGAACTTATTTATTCCCTCCAACCAAAGACCTATTTGTTCCCTCCAACCAAGGACCCAGTTAACTTTTTAGTAAATCAGTTTTATCGAGCATTATAACTATTAACTCCAAACATGCATATAGTTATAATCTTAGTAGTTTCAGTAATCTTAGCAAGATACAATCCTAGCAAGGAAGTAATTTTATGTTACCAGCTCTAATAATACATGACTCAGGAGCTGGCCATGGCGAGGCTTCCAGAGTGGGCAAGGTTCCTCAAAGAGAGATCAGATATCTTCAGTTTTCAGGCATCGTTAGGGTGAGGGGAAGGGAAGAAGAGGAAGGATGGGAAGGAAAAGGGGAAGAAAAGGAGAGAGAGGAAGAGAAATATGTATAGTCCTTTAACAATGAAGCTACCAATTAGGCCAAGTTTCTGTTTTTCATCAACAACTTGGGAGTTGTCTTCACTTTATCATTGTTTTTCTCCTTTTCTTGGTACCAGGAGCCATTTGCTTCAGATATGGGTGGGATGCACCATAACAAACCCTTTAATTCATAACAAGTGTTTTAATCATCAGACTTTTGCAGAAAATGAAGCTGCATCAGACTCTTTACTCTGTAGAGAGCAGGTCATACAGTCTCATAACCCCATGAATGCACTCTTAGCTTACTTACGTCAAGGCTGCTCTAGGTCTTGCAGGCCTAAGGGACCATTTCAGTCCTGTCAAGTGTCAAGAGGCTGAATTGTGTCCACAGTAGTATTTCCATTACCGATTATTAATGAACATAGATTGCTTCCACATACTTATACATGTGGAAATCACCTCTTATCAGTGTTCAGCTTCTCATTGTTTGTTGTTAACCGGCCAAAAAAAGAATGAATTCTAGTACAACAACAAGGTCAGTATGAAGTTAAATTACATAACTGGATGACATTCTTAGTATTATTTTTATTGTAAGTGCTCTGTTTTTGCCTTTTCTGCCTTTGATTGTTACTCCCATTGGGGCACCTTGTCTTGAAGCAGCTAGATGGGGGATTAGCTTTAAGCTCTGGTAGGTGAGGGGAGATGTCCCAGCTGAGTGGGCAGTCCCATATCAGCCAAGGGTAGGGAGATCAGGCTGCTCCTGAGCCCTGGGGTTGGGGCAGGGAGGGAGTTGCTCTGGCTGAGTGAGCAGCTCCTGCCTTGTTGTGGGGGAGATTGGGCTGGTGGAGAGCTGTTCCAGCTGGGTGGGAAGCTCCTTTCCAGCCAGGGGAGATTGGGCTGATCCTGGGCCCTGGAAGGGGTCAGCTGTCCTGGCTGAGCAGGCAGCTCTGTCCCAGCTGGGAGGGACAACTTCCCCTCCCAGCCAGGGCTTGGGGCCAGCCCTATCTCCCCCCTAGTTGGGAGGGAGCTGCTGCTCAGTTGAGACAGCTCTTCCCCACCCCACGGAGATCTGGGCTTAGCCAGGCAGCAGCATGGCCCCTTGCTGCCTGGGCTGACCAGGAGAATTTTGCAGTTAGTGTCTACACATGAGATACAACACATTAGTTAGGGTGCCATTTTTCTAGTACCTGTATCTATAGGTACTAGAAAACAGTGCATTAGACTAACATATTCATGCCTACAAATTCATCAGGGAGAGCAACAACAAATAGGTAGAGCCCTTTTCTCCCCAGCACCACCTGGGGTGATGAGGAACAATGGTAATAAGCTGATGGAGAATAGGTTTAGGTTAGAGATCAGAAGGCAATATTTTACAGTTAGGGTAGCCAAAATCTGGAATCAACTTTTCAAGGAAGTGGTCCTTGCTCCTACCTTGGGCAAATTCAAGAGGAGGTTGGATGATCACCTGGATGGGGTCTTGTGAACCCAGCATTCATTCCTGCCTGTGGCAGGGGTTCAAGCTAGATGATCTGTTCAGGTTCCTCCTGACCCTAGCTCCTATGAAACTATGAAACTGTGCAGTAATTGCTGTGCACATATAGACAGTAGGGCTGTGTGAGGCTTTGGACAGAGCTTCGGGGTCCGAAGCAGCACATCGGGTGGAAGCCCCTCCTTGCTCGGCTTTTCGAAGTGGTTCAGAGCCATCTTGGAGCTGCCTTGGAGATCTTGCCATAGGGTATCATGGGGAAACAATAAAATATCTATAACTTTGTTGTTTTTTGTCCAATTTGGATATAATTTTCAGAGGTGATAGACTCATCAGACAGGATGAAGTCTGCCAATTTTCAAGAAGATCAGTGTAGGGGTTTGGGGGGAACAGTACCCCAAATACTTGAAAGCAAAAATCATGTCACTTCTAGACGTTACAACATAGATTGGTGAAAACTGCAGGGATGGTAGGTCTTATTGAGGCCACAAAGTCTATCAAGTTTCAAGAAGATTGGGGCAGGGGTTTGGAGGAAACTGTCCCCCAAGCTGCGGACAAGCAAAACTGGTGCCCTGGGTGCTTGCGGGACTGATTGTGTCCGTTTTGGGGCGGGGAGGCGAGACACTGCTGCACGGCTGGCTGCTAAGCTGCTGTGTTCCCAGTTACCAATCAATCAATCGTGATTCACTCAGGGGCCATGGACTCAGGGACCAGCTCAATACACAGGACTTAGCTATGACATAACGACTTAACGAGCATCAATTAGTACCCACAAAAGCAGGCTAAAGAGAGGAAAGAACCAAAACAATCAACTGCCCCAAGACAGAGACAGTCTTGACACAAGTTTTGCCTATCAGCAGCTAGTGTTGCAGGACCCCAGACTCCCTTGCACCGATCTTCTCCACAGCTGGCAGGTGTCACGTGGCCTCAGCAGGGGCCACCATCCCTGCAGCTGTCACCCTGCTGCACTTTAACACACGCAGTGTCACCCATGGCATGAGTTTTGCAGGTCTGCAGCTTGAGGTACAGTTCCCCCCAAACTGCTGCACCAATCTCCTTGAAACTTGGCAGGCTTTGTGGCCTCAGTAAGAGCTACCAGCCTGGCAGTATTGACCCCCCTGTGTTGTAACACAACTGTGACAGGAGTTTGGCTTTCAAGAATTTGGGGTACAGTTCCCCCCAAACCCCTGCACCAAACTCCTTGAAGCTTGGCAGGTTTCATGCTCTCCACAGAGGCTACTGTCCCTGCAAGTTTTATCCAAATCGGACAAAAAACAACAAAGTTATAGATATTTCATTGATTCCCCATTATACCCTGTGGCCGGATCTCGGAGGCAGCTCTGAAGCTTGGGAGTCGCGTTGGCCGGATCAAGGCAGAAACCTGGTCTGGAGCTCTGGATCGGAAGTGGATGGATCTGAAGCTGGATCGGATCGCTGCTGACTTGCACAGGCCTAGTAGACAGTGATGCTTTACTGCATGTCAGATTAGTCTAATGTGCAGTAAAGTGCCTTGTGTAGATGCACCCAGTAGCTTGTTAAATTAGAGACTTAAAACACTGTTATTCCAGGAAAACAATATCTAGGCCCTATAAGGAGGGGCTACGGGACCTGAACCTGTTCAGCCTCCACAAGAGAAGGCTGAGGGGGGGATCTTGTGACCTGTTATAAACTAGTCAGGGGGGATCAGCAGGCACTGGGGGAGTCACTGTTCCCCCGAGCACCGCCAGGAGTGACCAGGAATAATGGTCACAATCTGACAGAGGGTAGGTTTAGGTTAGATATCAGGAGGTGCTACTTCAAAGTCAGGGCGGCTAGGGTCTCGAACCAGCTTCCAAGAGAAGTGGTGCTAGCTCCTACCCTGGGGGTCTTTAAGAGGAGGCTTGACAATCACCTTGCTGGGGTCATTTGACCCCAGTCCTCTTTCCTGCCATGGCAGGGGGTCGGACTAAATGATCTGCTCAGGTCCCTTCCGACCCTAGAAACTATGAAACTATGAAACTATTTGTACCAAATTAGCTGTGTTGCAAAGGCAAAATTTCATTCATTTTTTAACCGACCAATAGGGATTTTTGCCCCTCTAACATACTTCGTTTACATCATTGATGATAATATCTAATCAAAAGACTTCTAAAAATAAAATTATATAGCACTCACTAATTTCCCTTGTCTATAGTGCATGCATGTGTGTTTTATTAGGAAAGCAGGTCTGTCTCCTCAAAAATCTAAAACATCTCTTACCAATTATGTTAGTTCAAAATAATCTCCTGTCCAAAATTAATCTTCAAAATAATATTTTCCAAAAACTCCTTCTAAAATTACCTGGTTTACAGTTTCTTTTCATCCCTCATGTTTCATTTTATTAGGCATGGTTGCAATATTGTAGGTTTTTAGGAGACAAAGAAGGGAGCGTTGTGTAGAGTCACTATATGAAGGGTAATCAGATTGACAAAATTTAGTAAAATATGCCATATTCTGATATCAGGGTAATAGTCACTCAGGGCATTCATATGTGCTCTGGAAGTGGGGTTTGAGGGGAGGCACTTTAACTGGAGTGGCTCTGCGTGCCGCTCTAATTAAAGTGCCCAGAGGGTCTCACGTATCGGCATCCCTGTGCTTCAAAATGGCAGCAGAGGCTTTATCTAAAGCTCGTTCAACGTTCAGTGAGCAGCAGCTTTAGATAAAGCACCCCTACTGCCATTTTGAAGTGAGGGGACGCTGATATACGAGACACTGGAGGTTGCTGAATCGAGGTAAGTACCATGCTCCACCAGACTCAATTAATTGAGTCTGCTCTGACTCTAACTACAGCGTGTCAGAGCAGGTCCTTGTGTATGGGTACTCTCAGTCATGTGTTCAGTCACAATTGGGTACAAATTGCTTGATTCATTTTGCTTCAGAAATAATAATCTGAAAACAGTAAATACTGTGTGTATCTCACAAATTTCTGCATGCATAGTGTAGCAAATAATTTAATGTGGTATTTTTTACATTGTGGTCTACCTGGTATAAAAAGGTAGTGCCGAATATTAAAGCCCTTGTACTTACCACACTAAATCACTAAAACCAAATTTGCTCGTTCACATATGTCCTTGATGGCTGGATTTGCAAACCTTGATTATTCAGGTCAATATATTGGAGGATGAAATCCCTGTTCTCAGTTTCTGATTTGAGCTTGCTTTGTAAACTGTTGCATGCTTGAACCTGAAAATGGGAAAGCCTACGGCTGTTTTATTCTACACACTTCTCAAGAAAGCTGTTGTGCCAATAAACTGTTATAATAGCTTTCACAAATGTTGGAATAAAAGAAACCAACCCTTTTTCCTGTTGTCCCCCCACCATTCTCTGCACAAACACACCTACAAAAAGTAAAATGAAACAAAAATAAAACAAACAAACAAAAATAAAATAAAAACCATTAAAAACACATCATTCAATGTCATTTGAAACTATTTTTTTTCTGGTATGAAAAATGTGTCCAAATTCCATGCTGCAGGCTGCTATTGTGATTAATGAGTTTTTTTTCCCCACAAATGTTGTCTTTTCTATGATTCTGTGTCATCATGAGGTAAAATGTCAATATGTGTAATGACACAGCACAGCGAAAACACATATTTTAATATTCAAAGGACTCATGTAATTGTAAATTAGGCTGTGCCACCCGATATCATAACATACTTCATGCGAAAAGATGCTAAATTTACTTGACCTACTTTCATCTTCATGTTTAGGAAACAGGGTATAAGAAGTAAACAAAGTGGTTGTGCCTCATGCAGGAGATGATTATTGTTTGAATTTATGATTCATGCCTTGAGCAAAATTTTGTTTGTGGCCTCATTTGCAACCATAATTTACAACTTTACTAGGGATATACTGTGTATTTGGGAGGCTATATATTAGACATGCTTTGTACTGGAACAGTTTTTTAGCTTTGGGTATAGTATTTGCTAAGTTTCTGTTAGCTATAAAATTTCTTGGCATAACATTTATTGCAGTAAATATGGAAATTTTAAAAAAAGTTTCATTCCCCTTAGGAATGTCCTATTGTATTTACCTCAATACACTTATTACAGCTAAATCTAACCAGCATTTAAAGTTGCTAATCCTAAAAACATCCAGTCATGAATGCAAAAAAATTAACCTTTTCAGGATTTTGGAACTGGAGTGTCTTATTTAGCAAATCTGAATCTCTAGCCTACTTTAGCACCCAGAGGGGGCTAGAAATATTTTGGAATCTAGAAAAGCTACCTCCCCTGTTTAACATAACATTATAATGTAGGTTGAATTACTTTAGATTTATTAGACTAGAATCCAAAATATCTGAAGGAAGACCTTTCGCAGAGCCCTTTAAGACAAGATCGGGCAGATTACTATCATATTCAGTATATACAGACCACAATCCTGTACTGTCAGGGAAATGGTCATTACCTAATGGTTCTTTCCATCTTTAATATTTATGAATCTATGATTTTCTTTGGATTGTTGATTTATTTTGACATCCCTGCAAGTACCCAGATAAAATCGTAACTAATAGAATCATGAATGATATGCCGGATCTTTGTTTTCTTTGTAACATATTTTGCTTTCCAAAGTCAGATTGTTTACAGATAAGATTTATTTTTAAATCAGAGAAGCACAGTACTAACTCTTAAATGACATGAGGATAATAATTCATTTTTGCACTCTCTGACTCTCTGCTTCAAGGGGAAAAAGTTTCTAACTTCACGCTGGAGCAAAAGATTTTAAATTGGATGTGGAAGCCCCAGAGAATTCTAGGGGAAAATTAAGTTCCAGACCCACAGATCCTGCCAAATAAGGAACATGGACCTAAGATTGTCTAATGATCTTTAGGCCCAGGTCCTGAGTCCAGCAGCACAATTCCTGAAAACACTGTGTCTGCAGTTGACTCTTTTTCTTGCCTAAGTCATGAAGGGACATTTAACAATATTTGAAGCATATTTTTCATTTTAAAAAGTCCCAGTCCCACTAATTTGTACGCTGACAATTCTTCTAACTCCATAGACTCCATCTTCACAGCAAACCTCTGGAGAGGCTACCAGGGACTTGAGGAAGCATAGAGTATGCAGTAGATATAAGGGAAAGTAGCATTTGAGTTCAAACATATAAAGTTTAAGATAAAATGGCAAAGCATTTTGAAATAAAAAAGAGGCTGAGCTTCCCTTCTTATAATATGTGAAAATCCAAAATTCAAGAGTATCACAAAAGAAGAAAATTACTAAACGTTAGGAAGCTTTATGTTAACTCTTTATTGTTCAACAACTGAACAAAGAAATGATCAGTCTAATTCTACACTGTATATATTTTAGCTCAGAAAATGGGAATAATATAATATTGTTTAATATTAACAGTATGCATAAAGTTGCATAATTTATATGGAAACCCAGGCTATAACTAAGTAAGATGTTTAGCACATGTATGACTTTAAGCACAGCCTTTATTCATTTCAGTGACCCAGCTTATAGACTTAAGTGTATGCATTTGTATAATAATGATAGCAGGTAGTTATAGTTTCTTGCTGATAACTGACTCAATAGAACTGACTTTAAAAAAAGTAGGAAAACCTTACAGCTTTTCAGCAATAATAAATTATTATATTGAATGTTACATCATCAGTTTCAAACTGTCAGACAGATCCTGTTGTCCTCACATTGGCAAAATTTTTATTGACGTCAATGTGCAATTTTCTCTTGACAGCTACATCCAAGCTATCCCACTGACAGCACAGGAGTGTAAGAAAGAGCAGAACTTGGCTCAATTAGGATTTTGTCTGAATCACTGGAGCCTGAATCATGCCATAATAAGTTTATTTAATCAGTATTGGGAGGTGAAGCAAGTTAAGCTGGAAAAGCTGTGATAATGTAGGACAGGATATTTCAGGAGATGTACAAGAAATTGAGCGGAAGCTACTCAGTGAATGAAAGCAACATTCAAGAGCTCAATTTAGAGAAAAAGGGATCTGAAGGAAAGGGGGAGAAAGTAGAATATGGTAATATTATTTCTACTGTGTATAAAAAGACATGCAAAATTATCCTCAAGCAACATGGACAAAGCCAGAATAAAATGAAGGCTAGAGTTCTCCAATAGTAGATGCACTGGAATACTTATCTCTGGGAACAATATCAGCCCTGAGTAGCATAGTGAGGCTCCCAAATGAGTTCTAAATCCTGACAGACACAAAGTGTCACATGATACCATATATCATATTGTGCCCACTCTTATCCTTGAGTAGTTATGGGATTTCAAGTTCTCAAAGTTGCATAAACATTAGGGCTGTAAGGAGCTTCGGGTGCTGATTCCATTCAGAGGAGACTCAGCCCAGTTCGGTGGTCGAATCTCAGAATCTGAATCAAATCAGGAGACCAATAAAAAGGTCCAAATCAGTTTGATTAAGAAAAGATTTGGAGAGCTTCAGAGATTCGGGCAGTTCCCACTTTCCAGTGCAGGGAGCTGGACCTGGACTCCATGCCAGTAAGTAGAGGGTGAGAGGGACCATGGAGGGACTCCCACCAGGCCCCATCCCCTGCCTGCTCCCCCAGGCACCGAGTGCCCCCTGACTCCTGCCTGCTCTCCTAGCCCCCCCGCATGGCTGCCTCGCCTGGCCCCAGCATCCCGGCTCTTTAAAGAAAGCAACAACAACAAAAAAAGCCCTGTACTCACTGGCTCCTTGCTGGGAATTCCTCATTCCGCGTTGTGGGGGGCGGTCTGCCATGAGCCCCTATACCCTTCCCACTCTGCTAGCTCCATCTGGCCCTGGCTCCCAGGTCTTTAAAACAAAAACAAAAAACCCCCCAGCACTCACCAGCTGCCGCAGTGGCCATTGGGATTTCTGGGGGTTTGTGGCAGAGCCCCCCCATGTAGCACAGGGCAGTGAGGGGCAGCAGGGATAGTCCCCCACCTGGCAGAAACCAGTGAGTGTGGGGCTTTCTTTTTAAAGACCCTGGATGCTGGAGCTGGGAGAGTGGGCAGGAGATGGAGGATCATGATGGAACCGCCATGCAGTGTGGGGCAGTAGGAGGCAGTGAGGATTGCCTCCCCCCTGCCTGGCAGCAGCTGACGAGTGGCAGGTTTTGAAGAGCTTGGAGGCTGGGGCTGGGTGGGGCAGCCATTGATGGGGCTGGGAGAGCAGGTGGGGGATGGGGCCTGTTTGATTCAGAGTTTTGGCTGATTCGGTGGTGGCCGAATCTTGAAATCAGATTCAGCCAAATTGATTCCGGACAGTGGTTCGAATCACCGAATCAAATCACTGTCCTGCAAATCAGCTGAATCAGAAGTGAATACTAGCTGCTTCACAAAGGCCTAATAAACACGTGGCTGTAGGTAAGCCCAGTTTGGCACTGTGTATACCAGAAACATATAAGAGGAACAAATAAGTGAGACTGAACATGGCAAAAGAGGTCTTTGTCTCCATAGCTCTGTAATATACTGTAGCCAAGAAAATTTTGATCCATGCTGCTGCTTTTGGTCACTCCTTTTTCTTCTGAGGATTCTCTATTGTTCAGATGGGCTATTGCCATCAGCCAAAGGTGTAAGGCATAATAACAAACCAGGTATAACATGTAGACATTGGGTACCTGGAATGAAATGTAGAGCCCTATCTTAGAAAGCCCTTACATAGAGCATAAGAAGAGCTTTGCTTCAGCACTTGAATCTAAAAACCTACAAGCTGTCTAGGGAATGCCTATAGACAGAGTTGGGCTTCTTAGACATTTTCTGTCTGGCCTAATGAGTCTTGCATTTTTTGCTGCAGTGTGGCATAACTTCAACAGGGCAGGTGAGAATGTCCTTTGCCACACCCAGATAAGAATGTAGTCTATGTTTAGGGCATCTATTTTAGATACGTGGGTTTGAGCCTCATAAGTTAAGGAGGGTTTTGAAACTATGCCTTCCACATTTTGGGTAGGTCCTGTCCCCACAAAGATATTACATAAAAGGTGGCTGGCACCATTACCACTTCCTCCTACAGCTGTGTTTTAAAAGATAGTGGCTACAACTGCATCTTAGAAGGATCTAGAGCCTGTGTTTTTATTACACCTACTACAACAGAACCCTAAGATGATTTAGACAGAGTTAGGACCTAATTCCTAGATTCCCAAAGGACTTAATAGGGAATAAGTTGCCAGTGTGCAAAGGTAATTGTGGTATGGAAAATATAGAAATATTTGGGCCAACCTATGATTAAAAGGTGTCAATCAGACTATGGGTTGACTTTTACAAGACAAGATAAGACCAAGGATAATATATAAGGCAAAATTCTGGACCGTGAGAAGGCACGAAGAGAAGATACTAGAAAAAGCTGAGATGAGAACAGTGAGCTGGATCCTAGGAGTCAGCCCAAAGGATAAGGTGATAAATGATGACATAAAGATATGCTTGTGCATGAGAAAAGGTCAGAGAAGCTAAACTGAGATTGTTTGGCCATATAATGAGGTGGGACAGAGGAAGCACTGTACAATGGGTCCACAAAATGACACTGTGAGGCAGTACATTGAGAAGATGACTAAGACAGAGCAAGGGTGATCAATTAATTGGGCTGGAGGGCCACTTAAGGAGCTTTGGTGAGATCTTGAGGGCTGGGGGGGGGAAGCAATTGATGCCAATCAGTCTGCTGGCCACTGGTAGGAGACTGAGGAGGGAGGGCTGTGCCCTGCACTGCTCCACTCTGTTGAGACTGGGCTGTGTCAGGCCAAGAAGTGTTCAAAGTCCTTTGCCCTCCACTCATTCACCCTGCCCCCTGCCCAACTTCCTGTTGGCATTACACAGTTCTGGTATGACAGCTGCCAGCAGCTGGGGCTGTCGGGGTGGGGCACGATGCAGCATGCTAAGTAGCTGTCCTGCCTGCCTGCCTGCTGCAATGAGCTGCTGCACCATACCAGAAAAGTTGGGGGTGGCTGCCCTGGGCTGATTTCCTCCACAGCCAGCACAGATCACCTCCTAGCAGCACTGCGCTTGCAGTGGCTTATCATAGCAGGTGGGTGGGATGGCAACTCAGTGCACTGCATCGGGCCCTTTCCTCTGCAGGCCCAGCTGCTGGCAGCTGCAGTTCCAAGACTGCTCAGCTATGGAGCCAACAGGAAGCTGGGGAGGGGGTGGTGGAGTCTGTGCGCTGTACAGCCTGCCTCCACTCCATGTGCAACAGAGCAGAGCAGTGCGGGGTGTAGCCCTCCCTCCTCAGGGTCTTGGTCACAACCAGCAGGCTAGATAGGATCAATTGGCAGGCTGGATATGGCCCACAGGCTGTGTTTTGCCCACCCCTGAGATGAAGGTGATCAAAAAGTGGAGAGTGTGTCTGACCTCATCCTGAAGCAGGAACCACAGACATAAAGAAAAAGAAGCTGCCATGCAGTTTTGGCCTGGAGCAAAGGTGTATCACTAAGAACTTGGGAATATTAACATCAGGCACTAGGGTGCATTGT